>NC_087218.1:7149425-7354658 GCF_015104395.2 Macrobrachium nipponense
CCAACAGAATTATCTTCTGGTTTCCTTCTGGAATCCTTATATTGTCCCTCTGGAGGCCGCCTTGTGTCCCCACTGGTGTCCTTCCGGTGTCCTCCCTTGGGTCCTTCTGGTTTTCCTCTGGATGCCTTCTCTTATTGGGAGACTCCCTGGTCCATTGACTCTCCCTGAGAAAGTTCCTCTGCCTGACGAAATTGGGGGGATCCCGCCAGCCGTTGACTCTCTCAGAGAGAGTTCGTCTGTGCGCTGAACAGCCGTTGACTCTCTCAGAGAAAGTTCCTCCGCCTGACGAGATGGGGGGATCTCGCCAGCCGTTGACTCTCAGAGAGAGTTCGTCTGTGTGCCAAACATCTGTTGACTCTCCCAGAGAAAGTTCCTCCGCCTGTCGAAATGGGGGGATCTCGCCAGCCGTTGACTCTCTCAGAGATAGTTCGTCTGTGCGCTGAACAGCCATTGTCTCTCCCAGAGAAAGTTCCTTCGTCTGACGAAAGGGGGGGATCTCGCCAGCAGTTGACTCTCTCCGGGAGAGTGCGTCTGTCCACCGAACAGCTGCTGAGTCTCGTTGGGAGTGCTCCTAGTCTTCCTGCCTCTGAGCAGCCGTTGACTCTAGCCAGTGAGAGTTTCTCCGCCTGATGAGTTGGGGGAAACTTGCCAGCCGTTGACTCCTACTGGGAGAGTTCATCCGCCTGCCAGGGTGGGAAAGGCACAGCTGTCGATACTTCTAGAGTGTTCTTCCTTCATCCTACCTCCACCATCTATTTGAGTACTTCTTGTCCTGTGACTCACTCCCAAATAAGGTAATCTCGTGGAGGAGGTTTTCTTGGATAGTCAGGTCTTTCACCTGGAGGGTGTGGGACTCTGACACGGACAGGTTCTTCACCTGCTTGATAAGGTACTCTAACACGGACAGGTCCTTCACCTGCAGGGCGTGGGACTCTGACAGGGACATAGACAGGGACATAAACTTCATCTGCAGGATGCGGGACTCTGACACGGACAGGTCCTTCACCTGCAGGGCGTGGGACTCTGGGAAGGACAGTTACTCCAGCTGGAGGAGGCGGGACTCCGAGATGAGCATATGGGTTATAGAATGTTTCTTCTTGAACAAGTGGCCCATACCCAGGGTCAGGCACTTTTTGCCTTTGTGCAGGAAGCCCATATCCAGGATCATAAAACAATGCTTCCTGATTTTGTCCAGGAAGACCATAAGCAGGGTTGGGCACTACGGTAGGCTGTTTGGTGTAGGGGTCGTATATAACATGGTATGGACTTGGCAGTGGCAGACCTCCTGAAGCTAAGGATGGTCCATATAATCGTTCCAGAACATCATGAACATTTTGAGTGGCAGGGGGTTCAGGAGGCGGAGTGGCCTCTTTGCCCTTCTTCTTCTGCCTTTTCTTTTCCCTCTTCTTTTTCCTGCGCGTTGAGCATCTCTCAACCAAGTCCATGAATTCGTGTATGGTCCTGAGCCCAATCAGAATTTTCCTGATGAACATGTTGACCAAACTTCTCTCGGACTCCGTCATTTCATCTGCTAATTTGTTCAGATCCCATTCCCGGACCAGTTCCCACTCTCCCGACTCTCTTAGGTCAACAGGTTCCTCAGTTTCAAGAGTTGAGACTGTCTTCCCTTCAAAATCGTCCTTTAGAGGGCATGAGTCCTCGTCCTCCTTCGCCATCCCTCCGGCTTGAGCTAGTAGATCCACCAGCTCCCTGTTCTCTTTTCTCAATCTTTCCTCGAATGTTAAATGGCTTTCAATCGCTTTGTTCAGTCCAGCAATTTCATCCTTAAGGCTCTCTATCTGGCTCCGATCCAGCCGCTGTCTTAATCGAGCTTTTCGCAAATCTTCTCGGGCCGAGAGAAGCTCCTTCTTCACCTCTTCGTGTTCTCTCCTCTCTCGCTCGTGGTCCTCTTTCAGCAACTCCATCTCTCGCATAATGGTGTCTATCCGTGAGGCCTGTTTTTCTTGCATTCTCTCCTGTCCTACTGAGTGCATCTCTTCCCAATATTTAGTATCTTCGTCCTCTTTCTCTTTACTTTTGCAACCAGAGGGCTTCTCTTCCTTGATCCTCTGGTCGAACAATTTCCTAATAATATCAATCAGTTCACCATTCTGCTTCCTAGTTTCCTTCATTTCGTCAAGCAGACCTGCTGTTATGTCAGCCTCGGCAAGTAGAGGAGGTGACTTTAAAAAACGTTTTAGTCGTAAATAATAGTTTCCAACACATTGTGACATGTGTCCACACAATGATAATATTTTATGTAACATGAACATTTTAAATTCATGCCTTCAGTGTGAACCTCTCTCTAGCCCGAGTTTCGAAATATGCCCGCAGGATTCTCTGTCTTCGGCGCCAGATGGATGACGTCACAAGAACTCTTCGTCTCCAGACTGAAGACGTTACAAGTCCTTTCCCGCTTCCTTGAGGGCACTCCAAAGGATTTCCCAGGACTTCCTGGGAACGCCTGGAAGCCCCTTCTTCGGTGGAGTGACATTTGGCAGGAAAAGTCATCCCGGAAAAGCAAAAATCTCTCGAAAGACGTAAAAAAATAAAGAAATGAGGAAGTTTACCGAAGATTCGTTGAATTTGTGAGGACAAAAGAAAATTTTTGCGGGCCTGAGAGAGAGTGCCAGATCTCTCTCTCTCTCTCTCTCATTAATGCTAAAGTTTGTTTGATGCTACGGCAATTATTTCCGTCTTTTGTAGCGACGATTATCGTATAGATTTCGACAATCAAACGAGAAGAGAGGAAGAAAAATAATAAGGAAATGAATAAGAAGGGGAAGAAGAAAGTGAATAAGAAGGAGAATAATAAAGTTAATAAGAAGGAGAATAAGACAGTGAATAGGAGGAAGAAAATGAATAAGAGGGAGAATAAGCAAGTGAATAAGAAGGAGAAGAAGAAAGTGCACAAGAAGAAGAAGAAGAAGAAGAAGAAGAAGAAGAAGAAGAAGAAGAAGAAGAAGAGGAGGAGGAGGAAGAAGAAGCTGTGAAGTTGTTTACATTAAAAATGATCTGTCTTTGAGTTCAGCGACTCGTCCTCTGACTCGAGTATCCGACGATAATTCGTCGTAGTCTTCAAAAACGGATGAATGAATGTATGTAAACGTAATTAACGTCGTCGCTGTACTCAAGATGATAATAATTAACAGACTTTATTGACCTTTAAGCCTAAATAACGACTTGAAAATAGGAGCCTGCTAACCGAACATTGCCGAATCACTGGACTTATTTCGGTTCATTCCTGCTCATTTTACGTGACAGATTTACCTTAATATCTTTCAAATTAGTGTTAGTTATGGCATTAATTAAGCGACTTTAATTGACTTTAATCCTTAATAACGACGTGAAAATAGGAGCCTGTTGATTTCTACTCATTTTGACCCATTTACGTAACAAATTTGCCTTAATATCTATCAAATTCCTCTTCATTGTGTTAATTATGGCGTCAATGACCTAACACTAGCTTAATTAACAGGTTCCTATTTTCACGTCTTTACTTAAGCTTAAAGTCAATTAAAGTAGCTTCATTAATGCCATAATTAATATGATTAACACTAATTTGAAAGATATCAAGGTAATTCTATTACGTAAATGGGTTAAAATAAGTAGAAATGAACAGGTTCCTATTTTCACGTCGTTACTTAAGCTTAAAGTCAATTAAAGTCGGCTAATTAATGCCATAATCAACATAATTAACACTAATTTGAAAGATATTAAGGTAAATCTGTCACGTGAGTCGGTTAAAATGAGCAGAAATGAACCGAAATAAGTTCAGTGATTCGGCCATGTTCGGTCAGCGGGCTCCTATTTTACAGTCGTTATTTAGGCTTAAGGTCAATTAAAGTCTGTTAATTACTATCATCTTAATTAAATCGACGACGTTCATTACGTTTACTTACATTCACTCGTCCGTTTTCGAAGACTGCCACGAATTATCGTCGGATACTCTAGTCAGAGGACGAGTCGCTGAACTCAAAGACAGATCACTTTTAATGTAAACAACTTCACAGCTTCTTCTTTTTCTTCTCCTTCTTCTTCTTATGCACTTTCTTCTTCTCCTTCTTATTCACTTGCTTATTCCCTCCGGTCTTATTCATTTTTTCTTCGTTCTTGATTCACTTTCTTATTACCCTCCTTCTTATTCACTCTCTTATTCTCCTTCTTATTCATTTTCTTCTTCTCCTTCTCCTTCTTGTTCATTTTCTTCTTCTCCTTCTTATTAATTTTCTTCTTCTCCTTATTCACTTTCTTCTTCTCCTTCTTATTCATTTCCTTCTTCTCCTTCTTGTTCATTTTCTTCTTCTCCTTCTTATTCATTTTCTTCGTCTCCTTATTCGCTTTCCTCTTCTCCTTCTTATTCATTTCCTTCTTATTATTTTCCTTCCTCTCTTCTCGTTTGATTGTCGAAATCCATACGATAATCGTCGCTACAAAAGACGGAAATAATTGCCGTAGCATCAAACAAACTTTAGCATTAATGAAAGAGAGAGAGAGAGAGAGAGAGAGAGAGAGAGAGAGAGAGAGAGATCTGGCACTTCTGTCCTCACAAATTCAACGAATTTCAATTCCTCTTAATTTTCTGACGTCTTTCGAGAGATTTTTGCTTTTCCGGACTGACTTTTCCTGCAAAATGTCACTCCACCTTAGAAGTGGCATTCCAGACATTCCCAGGTAAAACAATAAATAAAAATAAATGAATAAATAAATAAATAAATAAATAATTACTATAAAAAAAATACATAAATTAAATAAATAAATAAATAAATAAAAAATAAATGTATAAATAAATAAAAAAGAATAGAATAAATAAGTAAATAGAAGTAAGTAAATAAAAATAAGTAGATAAATAAATAAAAACAAATAAAGAAATAAAAAAGATAAGTAAATATCTAAATAAATATATAAAAAATAAATAAATAAATAAAAATTAATAGATAATAAATAATAAAGAATAATAAATAAATAAATAAAAAAAACAGATAAATAAAACATAAAAAATATATAAATTAAAAAAAAATAACTATATAAATAAAAAGATTAAAAAAATAAAAACACAAATAAATAAATAAAAACAAAAATACATAAATAAATAAATAAAAATAAATATGTAGATAAAAATTAATAGAAAAATATAAATAAATAAAGTAATAAATAAAATTAAATCAATACATAAAATTAAATAATTTCTTAATAATGAATAAATAGTTCAACAAATAGAATTGAATAGATGAATAAATAAATAGATAAATAAATAGTAAAAATAAATGAATACATAAAAATAAATAAAAAATATCCATCATTCGCGAGGATGAGATTCCTTACGGAGCTCGGGTTGACAGGCCCCAATTTTCTTGCCTACTGTCTGGTCGAGATTCACCCGACCTTACCGCTGTAAGGTATGGAGGTTATACCGTCCTGCTAGGACAAGATTTTAAGCCTCCTCCTACCTTTTCGCAGTCCTAGTGCCACTGCAGTTCCTTAAATACCTCCAGACTAATCCTACAGTCCTCCAACAACCAAGGTATCTACAGTGAGAGGTAGCGTTATCCCCACTCAATATCCCAGAAGACTCTTTGTGTACTTTACTGAACATCTGTACGAGAAGTCTACCGATGTTTGGTGCGGGCGTGGTTCTTTATAGCTCCCTCCTGGGCGTGGCAGGAGAATCTCTTACACAGGCGCATGCTGGTTATACAAAAGGTGGGCATAAGTAAGGTGGTTGCATCTGGAGCAAAGGAAATCGGCTTGTCGTCATCTCTTGCCTGCCTAGGCCACGCCCCCTTTACACCTGGGCGGCTGTGCGATGAAGGCAGGCTTATATTAATTGTAATTTAATTGAAATGTTATTCATTGCACATTCTTAAGGTAGTTGTAATTGTAATTCATTCAAAGAAATCTCTGTTTTATATTAATTTTAGTTGTAATTGAAATTTGCTAAACGGATGATTACGTCACACTACAGATATGACGTCACATACAGAAATATTTTTAGGAAATCAATTAAAATCTAAACATTTCCTCATGTTTTCTTGATTTATGTGGTACCAGACACCATAATTTAGCTATGTTAAAATGTCAATATAGTTCAAAAGATCGCCTTCCCTCTTTGAGAAATGAAATAGGAAGGTCAGAGTGTAAATGGGGAGGAGCTTAGTGAGAGAAAACGATCAAGGAATTATTCTCGGGGGACTGTGGTATCAGAACAGAAAGGGGGATAAGTGCCAATAGACGTGACGTTGATTGATAACATTAAGAAGAAAGTATCACTCATTGATGTCGCAATACCATGGGACACCAGAGTAGAAGGGAGGAGATTGAGAAGTATCAGGAGAGAGAGAGAGGGGGGGCGGGGGGGGGGGGGGGGGGGGCGGGGGGGGGGGGGGGGGGGGGGGGGGGGGGGGGGAATGACTTCGATGATTATACCATAGTTTATCTGTAAAGACTGAAATATAAATATATACACTGCATGTGAAAATGGCCTCCGTAGGAGCTCTAATAGCCTGTTTAAGTAGTGTCAAGGAATTGTCAGAATCCAGACTTCGAATCAGGATGTAAACCTGAAAAACTCTACGGATTATACAACGAATGTTTAACTACAGCCTATGACATCATTAAATAAAATTAAAATTGACTCTCATAATTACCTATTTTAGACATGCCAACATTCGGTGCGTTCTTCCGCAGTTTAAGCAACATTAAGGAAATCATAACTATGAAAATAGACCTACATAATATTAATGCAGCTGAGGCAGAAATTAATTTTAATTTAACATGTTTAAAAGATGGTTTACTTCAAGAATAAAGGTAGAAATAATTAAATAGCAATATGAATTAAAATTGAATACAATTAAAATTAATAGAAATGTAGTATAAATAAAATAATAATAAAAATAAAAATAAAATTAATAGTTATAAATATAAATACAATAAAAAATAATAATAGAAATAAAAAATATAAAAATATATTAATATACATACAAGTAAAATGATAATAATGAAATTTAGTAATACAAACAATAACTGTAAAAATAAAAATAATTATAAAATTATGAAAAATAAATACAATTAGTAAAATTAATAATAACAAAATTTCAAAATATAAAAAGTATATATGAAAATAAAAAAAAATAAGAAATAACAAAGTAATACGTATTATCAATAATAAAAAGTAAAAAATAATAATAAAAATAAAGGAAAGAATAAATAAAATATTAAATAAAAATCAATACATAAAAATCAATAAGTAAATAAAACGAATACATTAATAATAATAATAAAAATAAATAAATAAATGAAAATAAATGAATGAATAAATAATAATAAATAAATAAATAAAATAAATAAATAATAAAAATAAATAAGTAAAACACAATATAAATGAATACATAAATAAAATAAAATAGAAAAAGAAAAATAAAATAAATAAATATATAAATAAGTAAAATAAAACAATAGTAGAAAGAAAAAAGTAAAATAAATAAATATATAAATAAATAACAACAATAGAAAGAAAAAAGTAAAAATAAATAAATAGATAAAAATAAAGAAAGAAATAAGTAAAAATAAATAAAAGTCAAAAAAGAAATATAAATAAATAAATAAATGAAAACAAAAATAATTGAAAAATAAAATAAACAAAAATAAATAAATAAATAAAGATAAATAAATAAATAAAAAAAAATAAATATTTAAATAAAATGAAATAAATCGATAAAAATAAATCAATAAAAATATATAAATAAAAAATGAAATAAAAATAATAAATAATAAATTATATAAAAATGAATAATTGAATAATTTAAATAAATAAATAAATAGAAAATTAAAAATAAATTGAAATAAATAAAAATAAATAAGTTAATAAATAAAATAACTAAAGTAGGAGTAAATAAAATAAATATAAATAATAAACATAAATAAAATAAACAAAAATATAAAGAAAAAAGTAAAAATATAAAATAGTATAAAATAAAGAAAGAAATAAGTAAAAATAAATAAAGTAAAAAAGAATATAAGTAGATAAATAAAATAAAAACAAAAATAATAAAAAAATATAAACAAAAAAAATAAAATAAATAAATAAATAAATAAATAAATAAATAAATAAATAAATAAATAAATAAAAAGAAAATAAATCGATAAAATAAATCAATAAAAATAAATAAATATATAAAAATGAATAAATAAATAAATATAAAAATAAAAATGAATGAATGAATAAATAAATAAATAAATAAGAATTAATAAATAATTAAATAAATAATATGAGGTGGGTAGCAGAGATAATTTCCTATCTTTTTATGTATTCTATTTCTTGGTCAAGATATTGTGGACTCGCAATATGCAAAGCAGGTAAGAACATGGAAGAGGAGATTGAAATTTTTATATCAAGATGGTGGCCAGACTAAAAATGTACACATGTTAAATAATTTGTGGGTTTCTTATAAATACTGAATTTATATAGGAAAGATTCTATATGTATTAATACATCCCTTTCCTAGATGTGCTAATTTTTGGATCGAAAATGATAAAGTAATCCTTATGGGAACAATTTAAAGTCTTCAGCGCATTCATTCTGGTAAAGACTAGTTAGTCCTTTGCCCCTAAATTGCGTGTTAAAGCCTCAATGAATGTTGGTAATCCTGCTTCCTCTCCGGACAAGGAGGAGCAGCAGTCATTGTTTGCTACCAGAGCGAAGAACTTGGTCCCTTTGTTGAGAACTTCGCCCGTTCTTCAAAATGTCCCCTAGATAATATCAAGGTCAATTTTAGATATATAGAACTCCCTTAATAATAGTTATCATATATATATCGATGCAGGATTTATTCGTGGTCTTGCTAAAACAATATATAATAGTTACGCCTTCAAACAACCAAACGTCATCCTAGGATTGTCATAGCACTAAATAGAGATATCTTTACCGTACATTCACTCTTGAGAAAACATTACTTGATAAAAAATTATCTTTATTGGTATTCCTAGCACGCGATGCCCTTTATTTAGTATGAATAGCAAAAAGAATCTTCTTGGCAGTACTAGCAACGTCTTTCGTCATATAATAATATCAATATCTTTTATATCTTCAAAGTGATTTTATTTGATATATGAAATTTTGTCGCGGGGCAGACGAAATTACTATAGTTTACCACTAAATTACTTTTGTACGTTTTCTCTTCTGTTAAAAATTGTTTCTATAGAAAATTGTATTTTATGATATTGGATAACTAGAAAAAATAGCTCCCCGTCTCTAGACGAAAACTCAAAATCTGGTCCAACTGGTCCAACAGCAAATCATAGTTTGGAGATTTTGAAAGTTGCCTCTTTTGTTATTTTTTAAACTTTTTTTTTAATATAGATTGGAAAAAGACGACCTGCAAACGACATAGGGCAGACGCATTTGGAGAAGGGGTGGAAGCATAAGACAAAATACGGAGATGAAATTCTATAAGAAATATAAATCATAAATTTATATATTTTGATATATAAACACTTATATTTTAGATTTAATGGTGGTTAGATTAAAAGGTTTTGGCCTTAAGTTGTCATACATCAAAACCATTTAAGTTAAGCAGGTGTACGTATGTTGCTATAAATTATTTTATATTTAATTATCTCGCTAATTCCTGTAACTATAACTAAGTACCTTTTTAGCCAATGAGTTATTAGTTATATAATTATTCAAGTTACTTACTGGACAGAGTTGAATTTGACCCAGAACTCTTTAAATCAAAGATAATATTCTTTTAATTACAAGATACAGCCAGTTACAACTAATATAGCATTATTTAGGGTGAATATGTTATATTGTGTAGTCCTGACTCATCAACAAGAAAAAAACATAGACAACTTTGAACGATGCACTTTGCGAAGAATGGTTCTCAATGTCTATGTCAGAGAAGAAAAACCTAATATCGATAAAATCTTATGTGAATTTAAAGAAAATACGGAATTTAGTAGAAGCAAGGAATCTTTGCGCATAATTTTAAATACGGAAGAATGGACGGAAAATCATTTCATATGGAACGCCCTGCTGTGGTTAGTGCAAGAAGAAAATTTCTAAGAAAAATTGCGCCAAATCTAACGTTTAGCTAACCAAAATGATCGAGATGACCTTTGTGTACGAGACTGAAATTGCCGGAAAACCTCAACGCGTTTGTTTATTGCAAAATTGCCAGAAACATTATCATTGCTTCCATGTGTTTTCTAATGATGTCAAATATGAGTAAATTTTCATTTCAAATTTTGTTTATGAATTGTCCTTTATTTATGATACAGGATAATACTTTTCCCGCGCTCTCCCCTCGGCTCGAGAGCGCGGAAAAAAATTATATATATATATATATATATATATATATATATATATATATATATATATATATATATATATGAAATTAACTGCATTAAGAGTTAGATATCATGGGTAGGGGGCGAGGGATCTATACATACTGCAGAGGGGATTGAGTGGGTGGGGGGCGCAAGGCAAAAAGGTTTAAGAACCACTGCCTTAGACTTAAATCTGCACGTTTCTTATCTAAACACGGTGTGAGGGTTCTGTGTATATATATAGAATTTCATATGTATGGATTTGATGAGTGGACAGATGAAATGAAACCGACTAGCCCCTAGCAGTGAACATTTTCGTATCTCGGTCACATCATTACTGTTAGAAGAGTATGTTCATCACGTAGGCTATAGTTTTTCTACGATTATTCCATTCCTGAAGGTCATCAGGTTACATTTTGGCCTGAATTTGCACCTAACCCCAAAATTTTCAGTTATTCCGAGTCCATCGCTATCGAAATTAATCAGCTTTAAAACTGGAGTCAATACCTGCGCCGTAGCCTTTATAAATGGCTATATAAGATAGGCCTACAACTTTTTTTTTATTTGTATTGATTTAAGCGAGATTCCTCTACCTTCATCAAACTACTCAGATCACCATTTTGCCCCTAAACATTATCAATGGCCGAGGTATTTGTCAAGTTATTGCCAACAGAATTGTAAGTTCAAAAAAGAGAAAAAGACAAAAACGTCCGTCTATCAGTAGCCAACCTGATTCTTTAGTCCTGTAACTCCTCTGTTCGTGGTCAAATTGTGTTTCGTTCATTTCAAATCGTCCCAGATCATCTTCTCTATCTATTCTTAATTTTTTATCATCTCAACTGCTGTTCTTACACACTTACGAACACAGTCTTGGTACTGGTAGTACATCTAGCTACGGAGCGTAGAGTAAGATCCGACAACCACTGAGTTCCAGCGACAACTGCCAGTCTTTGACAGTGACTTTGAAATTCTGATCCGACTGACACCGCGCTCACTCTGATCATCGTACTGTATCTGAACAATTATTGTGTACTTGAAGTTCTAGGTTTATCTTCTGCCAATTGATGAATCCTGGAGCTTGCTCGCTTCGAGGACAAGATATGCTATGTATTATTTTGACAATGTTATATATCATTTGCAGATATATCATTACGGTTCTCAATTCGTGATAGTAGTTTGAACTTACGATTCTCGAACGGCCATGTTGAAGAAATGCTTCCGAAGAAATACTTTCTTAAAAATACATATCAGATGAGGTGTGTGAACAACACATGTAACTTTAACATATAATTTATTTTAAATATTAAATAATATAATTTATTAATATATTAAAGTCTATCATTTATCTACATATGAAAGTATTTTTGCTTCCAGTATCGGTAAAGAAATATCCGATCGTATCTATTTCCTTTTGGGCTCATTCCATGGCTGCACTTTGTCCGTTCCAAACAGCAAATATGCCGACCCTCCGATGAAGTAAGTCACTGCCGAGATTCCGAAAATAATCCGCCAGGCGCTCAGTGTTTGCTGAGGAAGAAATACAGGTGCTAGATTATATTAAATGCATTAGTTCCGTGGGATGGATAAAAGGCCATCGGCTCACACGTACTCGGTTACTATTATTTTGCAGTTTTTGAGTGGTTTTGCTGTCGCCTGAAATGAACCACTTTATAGTGGTCGATTGAATTAAAGTCTGTTATAACACAGACGGACCCGGACATTCAAGCTGGGACCTATGAGGCCATTCGGCGATGAAAAAGAAATTATGTAAAAGGGTTAAGGTGTAGTAAGAGAACCTCGCAGTTATACAACGAAACAGATGTGAGGGGAGGGTGAAAAATAAGATGGAAGAGTAAAAGAAATGAAAGGGGTTGCATGTGCAGCTAGACTCACATTGCCAGTCGTAATCGCTTCTACAACCAATGGCGTGACATTCCCAGTGAAGGAGCCCATGGTGTCTACCATTCCTTTCAACACTCCGGCGAAGTTAGGGGCGATGTCTTGTTCACCCACATTAGCCCCGCTGTACTTGGCGCCGTTGATGCTGACTGCTAGACACAGCAGCACAACGGCCAACGTTGCGTTGCAGTCCACGAAGCACATGGCTATTAGGCATATACAAGACGAGTAAAGACCTGTGGACATACACGAAATGAGTTGGAACCTGCATTGAAGGATCTCATCCTTAGTTGTTAGTTTTGATGGTGATTGAAATTGAAAAGTGCCCATAACAAGTTTGGAGTCGGCTGATCATTGAAATGAGCGGTTTCCCGCAACAGACTGGCGTCTCAGCTGATATCTGGAATCGTATTGTCAGTCCAGCTAGTACCAAAACGTTCCTAATAACTTATACTTCTACTGGTAAGAGCTTATGCAGAATTGCTACTGACCAGTGAACTTGAACTTGAAACTGAAGTTATGGCTTTCTCACACTTATGTAAATCTGTTCAGTTCTAATACTGAAAAAAAAAACGCTTTATAGGATAAGCACAGATCCATAAAGATGTGTGAAAGTAGTTGGTAACTGAATTCACCTATAGTTGGCCTATTGATAACTAATGAAAGGCACACACGTAGAATAACTAATAGACACTAATAACTTAAAAGACAAATGAGTAGGACTCATTTTCTGGACTATGCACTGAATGTACAATGGCAAATATGTGCAGCGCAGAGCAGGACAGTAACAAAATATAATACCTTTTATTAGTAAAAAAAAAAAAAAATGTTGCGGGAAACTGACCTACTCCCGTAAACAATTTTCTTGTCGTCTTGATACTGAGCCATTTCTTCTCGGATATCTTATCTGCGATGGCTCCAAACAAAGGGCTGACTATGAGTACACACACGTAAGGTAAAGCAGAAAGAACACCGTTCTGAAATTAATAAACATTTTGACATGACTAAATGAAAATTATATGACTGAATTTGCAATCCACGATCTTTTAATAGCTGTTGTAGAATGGCTCGCTGGTCAATAAAAACCATAACAAACCAGTCTAGATTCTCTCTCTCTCTCTCTCTCTCTCTCTTCTCTCCTCTCTCTCTCTCTCTCTCTCTCTCTATATTTATTTTTTATATATATAATATAATATAATATATCTATATATATATATATATATATATAATATATTATATATGCAGAAGCCAGGTACTATGTCGTACCTCTAAGTAGATGGGGATACAATCCACAATGAAGTAAAATCCTTCTGTAGTTTAAAATATATATTTCTTGCACAGGATTAAAGCTTTCGACCATCAGCTGTGAACAAGACCACATCTGATGGTCGAAAGCTTTAATCCTGTACAAGAAATATATATTTAAAACTACAGAAGGATTTTACTTCATTGTGGATTGTATCCCCATATATATATATATATAATATATATATATATATATATATATATATATATATATATATATATATGAAAAAATGAGGTAACAGAAACGTGTTGCCACATCAACTTACGCTTGCCAAGTCGAAGTGTTGTATCTTACTGAGATAAGTGGGTATCTCAGTCAGGATGGTGAAGAATCCTATCCCATCCCCAAAGGCATAGATAACCAGGCACAAGAAGGGCATCGACGTGGCTATATCCTTCCACGGGACCTTCAGAGCCTGAATCGATTCAAAAAGTACAACCAAAAAATGAATTAATGCAAGATCTAGCTTCAACAGAAAGACCATATATATTATTCACGACTTCTATTTGTGTTCTTTTTCGTAATTACCTTTGATGGCTTAACGGTGGGTGAATTAGACTTTATATATCTCAGCTCCTTCGATGATATCCAAGGGTGCTTCTCAGGCTGGTCGCGTATGAGGACGAACCAGGCTACTGTCCAGAGAAGAGCCACGACCCCGAACACGTAGAAAACGGACGGCCACCCGCCCATGAAATCGGAGCCTGACATCACGCCCCCCAAAGACATTGAAATGACCGTGCCCATGTGGTTTCCTGAAGAGGATGGTAGGATATACAATAGAGAAAAAAAATCCTTTTTTTCCTTCAAGGCCAAATGGCATTATCTGGAGACTGAAAATAACGTCTTAGGATGATAAACTAGCATTAAATATATAGCTCTTAAACCACCCTCTTCTTTCATCATGCATCTTTTTCTTTATTATCTTCGGGCGTCCTTGCTTTTTCTATTATTATTATTAGAAAATTCTCACGAGTTTAATCTCTCACCTACGAAAACTATAGAGCTGAAGCTGGCTCTGTCCTTGGGAGGTATCCACGATGCCATGAGAGTGAATATCGCAGGATAGAGGGGTCCCTGCAGGAATATGGGTAATGTGATCAGTTGTCTATTTATTTGATAAAAAGAACAAATCTGGCATTATTTCAAAAGGTCTCACACACCCACATACATACGTATATATACTACATATCTGTGTGAGAGCGCTCGAGAAATCGTGCATGACCACAGGAGCTAGTACTAATTGGAAGACAAGACTCACCTGAAAGAAACCGGACACGATTCTCAGACCCACGAAGAGAGCGGTGGAGGTCCTGGCGCAGACGGGAGATAAGAGGCTCAGGAGGGCCGCAGATAAGATGCTGACCCCGAGCATAGCCCTACCCCCAAAGTACTGGGAGGCGAAACCTCCAAACAGGTTGCCCACCGTGTACCCGTAGAAGAAACAGCCCAGGATCATCCCTTGGGTCGTTTCGTCCCAGTCGAATTCTCCCGTCTGGCGAAGAGAGAGGTGTGGGGCGCCAGCCATAGTCAGTTTTGGAAGCGGTTTCGTTCAGTGGGGTTTTAATACCAACCGGAAACAGTTAGACGTCTGGGTAATACAAAATGTTTTGAAAAAGACGCCGCCATGATTGTTTTAGTAGAGGGTGTTATTCAGGGAATGAAAAAAAAATTAAGTCTGTATCATCAGCAATCTTTAAAAAAAATAAGTTTTGATTAATTTTAAGAGCGAATTTCAGTAAGTTTTAAAACTTACAGATTTTTCTAGAAAGGGGGTAAGTTGATCAACTCTGGATGAAGTTACTGATAACTTATATGAATATTTTTTAAATAATAGAGTACTTGGTTATGATTTTTAAACATTATTATTGATTGATTTATCATATGCTGTGTCCTCCTCTCTAATTATAGCAACTGCCTTCAAAAACCGAGTAAGAGATACAATTAAAATAGAGAGATAGCAAATCTTCCCATCTTGAAATGTTTGCAATTTCTGAGAATCTTATCAATTACTTATCAACCCTGATTGTAATTATATAATGTTGAACATGCTATTAATGAAACATAAATATACTGTAATGACAATCCACAGCGATGCTCGAAGGCCACAATTGCAAATAAGAGTCGGGAGGTCACGAAAACTACGCAAACATATATTTTAAATGAAGATCTTCTCCTGACTTGCTTACCGAAGTATCGGAACTACTTTCATTGGAGGAGGAACGCAGCGGACAAACGTCCGTCTCATCCGTGACGTCAGAGGTGTTCGAAGCCACCATGGCGACTATGGCTATGTTGATGTTGTTCCTGTTCATGTAGCTGACGGTGAGGGCTGAAAAGGACATCAGCCCGAAGACGTGACGAAAGCCCCAGCCTCCGTCCGCTGGAAACGTGAACGGTAGACGGAAATATGCATAGGAAATTTATTCTGCGTTTGATTTATGAACCAACTCTACGCTCGCTCGAAGGAAAGTTAAAACGGGCGAGTAATACGGTTAATAATATTTCCCATTTTTTCTATCACATAAACAGGGATCATCATTTGTTTCACTAAAGTGTAATGGACTCATGTTTCATCTCAGCAGTCTTATCGGAATGAGTCCTATTTCATCACACACACCACACACACACACACACACACACACACACACACACACACACATATATATATATATATATATATATATATATATATATATATATATATATATTATATATATATACATGTGTGTGTGTCATGCAAATACAATACTAAAATATTTACTTACTAACGACCTGATCCAAGTCTTCCGCTGCTCTTGCACCGGAGGTAACTACCTGGTCTTCCAGCACATCCAGTTCCAACCCTTAAAAAAAAATATATATATATTTTTTTTTTTTTTGCTCATATCAAACTGTCAAGATATTTACAAAGTTTTATATATATATATATATATATATATATATATATATATATATATACATATACACGTTTGTATTCTTACGTGATAGATTTCAGTTTAACTCGCCATGATAATAGGTAATTTTTTTTCTGTAACGTTCAAGCAGCGTAAATCAGTCTAATGATTATTTCTCGTTAAAATCAGCTTGGATCGTTGTGCGCGATCCAGCGAATTATTTCAAACAAAGAGGCAGACAGAGTGACAGGTAAATATTGAAAGATGCAGACAAAGGTAAAGATTTTGGTCAACATTCGTCTTGGTAAAAGTAGCTACAGGTTTATGTGGCGCAGCAATAGTACTATTTGTGCTCTGTGTGAACTCATAGACGCACATGGCCTAACATTGTCTTTTTATAGTCAGCATCATGTTATGTACTTTTTCTGTCGTTTAAAGATATTTTCAACTTGAAAGTAAAAACGAAACAGTAAAAATGTTGACGTGTAAAATAAAGCACAATGCAAGACGATTCAAATACCTTTGTTGAAATGAGCCCCATATTTCTCATCGGAGATGACGGAGATCCGCCCGTGGTGCTTCTCAGAGGAGTCCATCTTTAGTAATGATTCTCTCTTGACTCGTTTTCTCAAGTATGGCTGCTGTCACGAGCCCAGCCGTTGTCAACAAACTTTATCGAAATCAGTTTCTTCGTCATACGTTTGATAACTCTGTTATCCTGCTCTAAGTGTTATTGACCTATCGGTTATCGGGAATATATTTTAATGTCATCATTCAGGAGCGAGCCAGGGGAGACCTTAACCTTGAAACGGAAAGAGTCTACCGACCAGGTGACCCTTCAGAAGAATGTAAAAAACTTGATAATAATAAAATAAAGAATTAGATAACAAAGAACTGATTAAAAGTGAATCTAACAAAACAAAAAAACGAACGTGCATAGCTTACATGGAATAGCAGTCAAAGTAAAAGTATGAAGTATATATTACAAACTAAATAACTATTTTTTCGTATGTGTAACGCAGTTAATCTACAGTAGTGGTTCTCAATCTTTTTTGGTGATGGCACCCTGACTAATGTATATAATCATTAACTTGTCACCCCTTTTCACAAGATCACATGAATATATATATATATATATATATATATATATATATATATATATGTGTGTGTGTGTGTGTGTGTGTGTGTGTGTGTGTGTGTGTGATAATTATACGAAGACTTCGTCAAAGTTTTTTTTTCTTCTTCTTTTTACAAATGTTCATCGAGATGATCTAGCCAAGATAAAACTCATGTGGCACCCCTAATCACTCTCTGTGCCACCCCACGACGTCACGGCACTCAGTTCGAGAATCACTGATTTACAGATAACGAACTCCTTGTCTTATTACATAAATATTGATAAAAAAAAATTGCAGAGAAACCAGATGTACTTGTTTTCTCTGGTAACAGTAATATCCACAATGAAAAACTACATCATTGCTATTATAATTTATCTCATTTTATTGTTATTAAGTTTTTTTATCACAGTCCTCCAATTCGACTGGGTGGTTTTTATAGTGTGGGGTTCCGGGTTGCATCCTGCCTCCTTAGGAGCCCATCACTTTTCTCACACAGTGTGCTGTTTCCAGAAGCACACTCATCTGCATGAGTCCTGGAGCTACTTCAGCCTCTAGTTTTCCCAGGTTCCTTTTCAGGGATCTTGCGATCGTGCCTTAGTGTCCCTATGATCATGGGTTCTTATTTTTATCTTTAGGTCTTGATACTCATAGATTTTTTTCTTTTTCTTTCTCGTCTATTCTGGTGTCCCATGGCATTGCGACATTATTATTATTATTTTTTTTTTTTTTTTTTTTTTTTTTTTTTTTTTTGCTCTATCACAGTCCTCCAATTCGACTGGGTGGTATTTATAGTGTGGGGTTCCGGGTTGCATCTGCCTTCTTAGAGTCCATCATTTTTCTTTATATGTGTGCCGTTTCTAGGATCACACTCTTCTGCATGAGTCCTGGAGCTACTTCAGCCTCTAGTTTTTCTAGATTCCTTTTCAGGGATCTTGGGATCGTGCCTAGTGCTCCTATGATTATGGGTACGATTTCCACTGGCATATCCCATATCCTTCTTATTTCTATTTTCAGATCTTGATACTTATCCATTTTTTCCCTCTCTTTCTCTACAACTCTGGTGTCCCATGGTATTGCGACATCATTGATTATTATTATTATTATTATTATTATTATTATTATTATTATTATTATTATTATTACCATTTGTTTTCTATATATTTATTCTTATTTTTATTATTTATATCTATTATTCTATTTAATTTTCTATTATTTTAGTTTTGCTTTTTTGTTTTATTATTTTTATTTTTTATTATGTCTTTATTATCATTATTATTATTACTATCATTTTTTATATTATTGTATTATTTTTTCTTTATATTTATTTTTATTTCTATTATATTTATATTATTTTTATTCTATATTCATTTTATGTTATTATTATTATTATTATTATTATTATTATTATTATTATCATTATTATTATTGTTATTTTTATATATTTATTTTTTCATTATTTATATTTTATTATATTAATTTTTATTCTCTATTATTTTAGTCTTACTTTTTTGTTTTATTATTTTTATTTTTATTATGTTTTATTATTATAATGTTATTTCTGCTTCAGTTATTATTGTTACTATTATCATTACTATTATTATCATGTGAGGGCACAACGCCGCACTCGATTAGAAAGGATGCTCTCATTATCCTGTTCAAGTACCTTTTAAGGATTTTCGTTTTATCTTATCGCTGACCTCATCATAACCACAGATTATGTTTGTGAATTCGTTCACGTAATAAAAAGCTTCGATAATGCTCTGATTGATAACGTATAAGTGTTATTTCATAATATTTTTTCCATTTTAATATTAATATTATGATTATCAACAGATTTAGGAATTGCCAGTTTTATTGCCACCTATATATATATATATATATATATATATATATATATATATATTACGTATATATATATATATAATATATATATATAAAGGTTTTTGCCACGAAGGAAAAAATGAGAAGCGAGATAGCCAAGCACTTTCGGTCTAGTGCGACCCTTTACCCAGGCACAACTGAGTAAAGTGCTTGGCTATCTCGCTTTTCATTTTTTCCTTCGTGGCAAAAGCCTTTATTTATACATAGCATCACGTTTTATATACTTCGTGATCAAGTTATTCATATATATATATATATATATATATATATATATATATATATATATATATATATATATAGACTTCAGGAGGGTCCATGATACACATGTTGTTAAAAAGGCCAAGTTTATTAACAGAAAAAACGTTTCGCACTACTCAGTGCATCATCAGTCTGTGAAAAGTAAAAGACACAATAAAATACATTATTAGCATAAAAGGAATTCACAATGCAATTAAAATTTACAAGTTAAAAATAAAAGTAAAAGCATAAAAAGCACACAAAACAAAACAAAAAAGACATTACCAAAACACCAACCGTCCTCAAGCAGGAGAGAAGAGGGAATGACATACAATGGCGTCCAAGGCCAGACGACAACTATGCCAGATACAAAGTTGCTGAGGAAGTATTACTATTGAGAGAGGGAACCAGTCTTTTAATATATAATGATTCTAAAGTTGTTAAGTGGTCTGGGTCCCTTACATAACCAATTATTGAGAAGTGTTGTTTCAGGACTTCGGTTTTACATAATGCGGCATGATTTCTAATATTAGAAAATTCTGGCTGCTTGATTCTTTGGCCAGAGCGAAAGCTAAAACCCAAATGGCTGCAATATCTGACCTGCAGTAACCTCCGCGTCGATCCAACGTAAGAGCCCGGACATCCAGGGCATGTGAATTTATAAACCACATTGGATCGCATGAAGGGCTGCAGGCGATCTTTGAAATTAAAAAATTATCCTATTGTACATGGGTTGTTGGAAATAAGTTTGACGTTAAGACAGGGGATTTCCTGTTCAATTATTCGTGTGAGATTTAAGGAAAATTTAGTCAGACATATACGGGATTTAGGCATAGAATAATTCTTTAGGAACATCAAAGTTGACAGTTGGAGGTTGTAAAAATTGTGTTAATAACTTATTGGTGATTTTATAAATTATATCTTGTGGATAGGAGTTTATCTTGAAAAAGTTGAATAAAAAGACTATTTCTTTGTGAAATATTTGCCAAGTTGAAGAATATTTTAGAGCTCTATGGACCAAGGTGTAGATGGTATTAAGTTTGCAAGAATATTGACAACAGCTATAGTAGTTATTGGCTAAGCCCGTATATGTCCGCTTTCTGTAAACAGAAGTAGTGAAATCGGAATTATGTCTCGCTACATTAATATCTAAAAATGGAAGACTACCTTCGCTCTCTACCTCCATGGTAAATTGAATGTTTGGATGGAGTTGATTAATATATTCTAAAAATAAAGAACATTGCCAAGAGTTCTGGAACAACACAAAAGTGTCATCAACATATCTGCGATAAAAAGACGGTTTAAAATTATGATTACACTGGTTTTAAAATTTCGTTTGAAGGTCAGACATAGAAAAGTTAGCAAAAATGGAGCCCAGAGGCGACCCCATGGCAACTCCATCGACCTGCGAATAGAGTTGCTTATTTAAGATGAACATTGAATCTTGCACTGCAAGTTCAAGTAGTTGTTTAAAGATTGATCGGTTAAAACCATGAAAAACTGTATCTTCGCTAATAAAAACCTTATCTAGAATAATATTGATTGTTTCATTAAGTAGGACATTTGTGAAAAGAGACTCTACATCAAAACTTACCATGTAATAGTTTCCATCTTGGTTGGTAATTTGCTGTTGGAATTCGTACCCATTTTTAAAAGAAAATTCATTGCTACTATATTCAGAAAGTAAACCGGCTAAAAATTTGGAGATAGAGAACGAAGGACTATTATAGGCAGCCATAATGGGTCTAAGAGGTATATTAGGCTTGTGAATTTTGGGTTGGCCATACAAAATACCGAAAGAAGAGCCAGTCACAAATAGTTGTTGATGTGTAGTGCCATTGATAATATTTTCACTTTTGATTTTCCTTAACATTCTATTGATTTTATCTTCCCTTTTGTATATGTCGAGAAAAGTGGGTTCAACATGAGCTTTAAATTTGGTGGTATCAGACAAAATATTTTCCATTTTTTCCACATAATCGTTCTTAATCATAATCACAACACCTTTGCCTTTATCGGGCTTACAAATTACAATGTCCTCGCGATTTTTCAGGTGTAAGAGTATTCTCAGATCAGTTTGTCTAAAATAAAAGGAGTCCAGTTAGTTTTAAAATTACATAAGTATTTTGTGAACAAATTTGAGATTTTCTGTGTCCTGGCGTTTTTTCAGGTTTAAGAGTATACTCAGATCAGTTTGTCTAAAAAAAGGAGTCCAGTTAGTTTTAAAATTACCATAAGTTTTGTGAATTAAATTTGAGATTTTCTGTTGTCTGCCATCTTTTAGACCCAACTATGCCAGATTCTTTTTACCATTTGAGGTCATGTTCCAAAGACTTATGAAACTTTATGTTAATAAAAATATTGGTAATCTCCAACAAAAAATCTCAAATTTAGTTCACAAAACTTATGGTAATTTAAAAACTAACTGGACTCCTTTTTTTTTTCTTTTTGGTTGTGTTCAGAAATCAAGTGGGGATGTAGAAGCTGTTTGCCACTGCTAGTGAAGTTATGAAAAGACGAGAAAATATAATAATCATGATTTTTAAGTCACATCGAAGGGTAATTTCTCTATTTTTATTATTCACATTCAACAGAATTTCTACGGGAAACATCATCAGCTCAATTTCTACGGGAAACATCATCAGCTCAATTTCTACAGGAAACATCATCAACTCCTCCTACTGTCACCACCAAAGCCACATTCAGTCTTTTCAGAGCTTGTTTGAAATATATTATGTATTCATTATATTCTTGGCTCGCTGTTCAGCGTCACAGATGAAGTATTATTGTATTGATAAAGGCAAAATCAACTCGGGAGAGTGAGGCAACCGAGAGTGGTGCTAGGCCTTTCGACTTTCTGTCCTTTACTACCCAGTCTGTCCTTCGTGGCATTTGCCTCTATTTTAGTGGTTCAGTTAAACATTATTGCATTGATTTCTGTTGCTTGTTTGTTTGTTTGTATGGTGCTTTTACGTTGCATGGAACCAGTGGTTATTCAGCAACGGGACCAATGGCTTTACGTGACTTCCGAACCACGTCGAGATTGAACTTCTATCACCAGAAATACACATCTCTCACTCCTCAGTGGAATGGCCGAGAATCGAACCCGCGACCACCAAGGTGGGACGCTAATACCATACCAACCACGCCGCTGAGGCGCTGATTTCTGTTGCTGTTCTCTTGAGGAAGATACACTATCAGAAAACAATAAGACTGAATGACGTTTATGTTACAGATAGTGATGAATATGTTTTTTAAAAAAAAAGCTTCGTCATATAAATTTCATGTAGGAACTAAACCTATATAAGAAATTTATATCATAACCACAATGGGAATATTCATACAGATACAGATGATTATAGTAACGAGAATGAAGATAAGAATGAGCTGTAATCGTTGTCATATTTTTATTACGATCTATAACAATTAATTTATATTAAACTTTATATTTACAAGCTTTGGCATGGCCCACTTATCAATGCCATAATTTTACGGAATTCTTTTAGCAGATTTTCAAACGCTGGTGATTTTTTTCTGTTAATGCTTAAAGCAAAATTTCATCTCAAAGTCAACAAAAACAACTTGACGTACAAGTGTCATTTTGTACGATCGTTCAGAATAAAATGCACTCAACACGAGTGGAAAAAGAGGAGTCTTAAAATCGCCTGAACGTATTGGAAAGAGAGATCTGAAGGTGTTCCAACATCCCTGAGGAGAGGTTCAAAATCGTTTGAACATATTGGGAAGAGGGATCTGAAGGCGTTCCAAGTCCCTGTGAAGAAAGGTTCGAGATCGTCTGAATATATTGCAAAGGGAGATCTGAAGTTATTCCACGTCCCCATGAAGGGAGGTTCAAAATCGTCTGAACATATTGTGAAGAGGGATCTGAAGTTATTCCAAATCCCTATGAAGAAACTCAAGAAAGGTTCCAAATCGTTCGAACCCACTGAAAACGATTCGGAATCCTCGAAAACCAGGGACTGAGGCCTTGAACCTTCTTCATCTTCGCGCCAGAGGTTCGGTGAAGTTGACACTTCCTAGAGCATTGGCGTTTAGGGTTTGTTTTTTCCTGAAATAAAAAAAGTGCAACATTAGTTGGAGCATGATTTCAAGGTACAGTTTTTTTTATTAGCATCTCACGTGACGGGTGTAAAACATTTAATTTAATAAATATCTGAGTATAATATTAACAATCATGTCAACATATAGTTAACTGAAATCTATTGTTCAGGTTTGTAGACAGTTCTTTGGCCATGAACTCAAATACTTCGGTAATTCTCCGGATTTTTAAAATGATATATTTTGAACAATTGATTATTGATTATACTTAACGACCTATTACGGCAACTCCAAAAATTAAATAGATAAATAAAAAAAAGGACAGTTATTAAAAGCGACACCATTCTAAGGCAGGGATGCATAAGCTTTGCAATTGAAGTAGAGGAAATCCATGCCAACACGCATAGCAAAGTCCTAATTATGCTGTGTAGTACATTCGGGGGAAACCTACAATAAGAAACAATCATCAACAGCTGAAATATGCACCAAGAAAAGACAGACCAAAGGAAACCGCACCTTTTACTCTCTCATCTTTTGGTAAGTTCCAGGGTTGGACTTTGTTGGTTCCGAAGAGCAAGTAAGCCGTGCAGCTGACGAAGTAAGTCACCGCGGCTGTCAGGAACACTGTACGCCACGCATCTATCGTTTGCTGAGAAGGGAAAACAGGACGTAAGAGAAAAAAGAAATTATAGTAATCTAACAAAAAAAATTAACAACTGCCGTAAACATGGAACCTGAAGGCTTCACTATTATCCTCTGGCCAGGCTCTATGGCATCCTTGCCGACAGTGCGTACGATTTCTTGACGGTAGGTTGCTAGGGCGATGGTGAGACCTAAGTTCAGACATGTTGGCCACTTATAATTTACCAGTTAAGAATTAAGAGAAAGATGTACACTGAACTTTTGTAATCATGGAAATGCTTTATATTAATAATAAAAAAAATCTCAAGTAATATCATGCTATGACATTTTAACTCATTAAGATAACCGTGTTATGCCAAAGTTGAACTCTCGAGATAAGCGAAGCTATTATCGTAACGCTGTGATTTATAATCGAAAAAAAAACCAAGATGGCTGCCTTGGCTCACGTTATCCGAAGTGACGAGTCCCGTGATGAGAGGCGCCACTATCCCCGACACGGCCCCTACGGTGTTCGAGATGCCCTTCAGCGCCGCCGTCAAGTTAGGCGCGATGTCCTGCTCGGCTATAGCGCCCCCGACGCTGCCGCAGGCGTTGACGCCCACCGACACACACAAGACGACTACGGCCAGCGTCGAATTGCAGTCGACGAAACACATCGCTACCAGACTGAGGGACGCCACGTACATCCCTTTTACACAGAGACAGACAGACAGACAGACGATAGAAAAAATATTGGAACGTGTGGATTCTGAAATGACGCGAATAATCAGAATTTTCAGTGTCTCAAGAAGCGAAGCATAACAGGATTATTGAGATAGATTCAATACTAGAAACGAAGCATTACAGGATTATTGAGATAGATTCAAAACTAGAAACGAAGCATTACAGGATTATTGAGATAGATTCAAAACTAGAAACGAAGCATTACAGGATTATTGAGATAGATTCGATACCAGAAGCGAAGCATGACAGGATTATTGAGATAGATTCAAAACTAGAAACGAAGCATTACAGGATTATTGAGATAGATTCAAAACTAGAAGAGAAATCATTAGAGGATTACTGAGACAGAATTCAAAACTAGAAAAAAGAAAGCATTACAGGATACTGAGATAGATTCAATACTAAAATCGAAGCATTACAGGATTATTGAGATAGATTCAATACTAGAAGCGAAGCATAACAGTATTATTGAGGTAGATTTAAAACTAGAAGCGAAACATAACAGGATTATTGAGATAGATTCAAAACTAGAAACGAAGCATTACAGGATTATTGAGATAGATTCAATACTAGAAGCGAAGCATAACAGGATTATTGAGATAGATTCAATACTAAAAGCGAAGCATTACAGGATTATTGAGATATGTTTAAAAGTATATGGCGTGTGATTTTTGTCTGCTTATGAAGGGAGTGAGGTTTATCTTCTCGAAGGGATTATTACGAAGCACTTAGAATATAATATATATAGTAATAATAATATATATAATATATATTATATATATCAATACATATATATATATGTTTAATATATAATATATATACATATGTATATAATGTATAACTGAATCACGAAAGTTTGGAACGTGACAAATGCATAAATTAAGGTATATAAGGCACGAATAAAAGTGAAAAACTTGAGTCGAAAGATCTTGCAGCTACTCCAGTGTTTCACTTTCCTTCGTGGCTTATACCTTTATATATATAATATATACCTATATATGCAGAGAGAGAGAGAGAGAGAGAGAGCTTGAAAAATATCACCTCGGTATCTTACCAAGTCCAGTAGACAGTTTCCTCACAGCCGTGACAGACATACTCGTCCTAGCAATTAGCAGGTCCGCCGTCGCACCCCAGCCGAACGACACGAGAGCCGCAGCCAGGTGCGGTAGAGCGGAGGTGAGTCCCGTCTGCGAAGAAATTCTTGTCAGCGCTTCTTTGTATTATCTTGATGTTCCTATGGCAGGGGTTCTCAACAGGGGGTGCCCATAACCCCCTTGGGGGTATGAGAATCACATACTGGGGGTATGGTACTTGATCTCTGGATATTTGTATACCTACACGTTTGATTTGAATGTGTCAATGCATAAATGGGTACATTTTGTAAATATATAACTATATATTTACAAAATGTACCCATTTATTATCAGGTTTCCTTCGGAAGCTCATGATGGTTTAGGCTTATTCTGTGTTGAAGCTTTTGATTTTCTTGTATGTTCTATTCCTTGCTATTCATACCTAAAGTATGTATTCAACTAAGTACTATATTGAGTTACACTGTCAACAAACAGCATTAAGTGAACTTTAGCTAAAAAAAAAAAATCGTTGATAATAAATGTGTTGAAAAGGCTTGAACTCCCATTCAGGAAAGGTCTGAATAAACACTACCCGAGGGAGAGTTCTATAAAGAACAGAACATTTTGGTATTCTAAAGGCCAGTCAGTATCAGGCTGAAGAGGGGAAGGCTGAAATGGTTTGGACATGTTGAGAGGATGGATGGGAATAGAGACCCCAGGAGAGTACTGAGAGCAGGAGAAATAGGAAGAAGACCGCTGTGTAGACCAAGAACGAGGTGGATAGACATAATTGTCAGGGATCTTGAGGATGAAATCCATAACCTAGAGGAAGCAACGGAAATGGCTCGGGATAGAGACAGATGGAGATGAACTGTATCAGCCTTATGCCACTGGCCAGTGGCAGGAAGATAAAGTAAAGTAAAGTAACCCTGCTTTGGTTTTACCTTTGCACTGGGAATCTCCTTTACCAAAACGCCGAGGGCTCAATTTTAGATCTTTTTATTTTGTATTTTCCTTTGCTCCTTAGTATACAAGCAAGAGGGCTGTCGTTACAATAGAGCTATTACGTATTTTGGCGAGAGTGGACGCTTTTGACAACTAGAACTGATAATGCTATTTAGCACCTGATATAGGTTACTCATTTGCAGCATATACTCACCTGGTCCAGCTGCTTACTTCAGTAAACGAGAGAAGCCCAACGGTACTTCATTTCGCTCACAGAAAATAAAAAAGAAGAAGAAGAAGAAGAACAAGAACAAGAACAAGAACAAGAAGAGGAAAAAGACAGTGACAGGCAAAGTTATAAAGTAACTGGAACCTTTTAAGGGATCTCAAGTGTAATAGTTATGCTAACCATCGGATCATAATTCTCTTACGTCTGCCGACCCGAAGTGTTGTATATTTTTCAGGTAAGTGGGGACCTCTGTCAGGAAAGTGTAGAATCCGAAGCTGTCTCCCCAGGCGATAATTATCAGAGTCCAATAAGGGACGGAGGTGAGGACGTCGCGCCATGGGATTTTCATTCTCTGGAGAAAAAAAAAAACAGAAAAGTAAATATCCTATTTTAAAATTCCTGTATTTTTAACTCAACGCGAAACACCTTTTTCAGACATTTTTTTTGCTCTTCCACTAACCTTACCTATCCTACCCAACAAAAACAAAGTAGTTTGTAGGCTTACTCCCAGAGTAAGCGACAAGTCTGAAATATCTAATGACAAGACCTTCCAGCGTCAGGAGGTGAGACCAGAAATAACCGACTGTCAAGATTTGTCCTTCCGTTTTTACCACGGTAGTCCTGACAGTAGACCCCTGCGCCTCGATGTAGTTGAGTTCCTCTCGAGAGATCTTAGGATGCTTCTGGGGCGAGTCCCGCATGAAGATGAGCCATGGAATGCACCACAGGATCCCGAGGACGCCGAAGACGTAGAAGATGGACGGCCAGCCCCCGAGGAAGTCCGATTCGTTCATCAAGCCTCCGAGAGATAGAGTCAGGATCGTGCCTATGTTGACTCCTTAGGAGGGAAGGAAGATAGATTACTGCATCATACATTTATCTATTTATAAACTTATCTATCTATATATCTATCAATTTATTTATTTATAGATTTATTTCTTTATTTATAGCTCTGTTTGCCGTTAGGTTACTATAATAGCTTCACATCACCCGTGCATCTGATGTCTAGGCCAGTCCCTTACGAGGCTCCTGATTGGCTCTTGATAAGCCAATCACAGGGCTGGACACTCTCAGTCTCTCCCGAGAGTTCACATAGGCAGGATGTACGTTCCACCTCTCCTGGGGGATACTTTTTAAAGACATATCCATCAGGAGAGGTGGAACATGCATCCTACCTATGTGAACTCTCGAGAGAGACTGAGAGTTTTCAGCCCTGTAATTGGCTTATCAACAGCCAATCAGGCACATCGTAAGGGACTGGCATAGACATCAGATGCACGGTTGATGTGAATCTTCTATAGCTTGCCTCAGGTTTCCTTCGGAAGCTCATGATGGTTTAGGCTTATTCTGTGTTGAAGCTTGCACCTTCTGGATAATAATAATAATAATATCAATATTAATAATATTAATATTAATAATAATAATGTGTAGAACTCTCAATGCCAAGAGCGAGAGTAACTTTGTATAACGTCCACAGTAACATATCAGTGATAGAAAACCACTAAACTGAAGTGAAAAATTGGGTTTGTTTACATTTTTTTTTATTCTTGCGTAAACCACCTTAGTGTAGAATTATTACCCTTCAAACACCCCCCCCCCCCACCACGGACGATTTCTAAGCGCCTGATTCAACAAGGCAAGATAAACAGTAGGATAACTTAAAAAAAAATAATAATAATAAAACGACACACACACACGTCCCTTTTCAACTAAAGACTCACTGGCAACTCTTCCCAGCGGGCGGCCAAGTATCCTGACATTAAAGGGTTAACTGTGGTTTGAGATTAAGCTGGCCTTATGCCAGCACGGGCTCTTGCTCATAGAGCAGCCCGTAGAGGGTTAATCGTGAAATCAGTCACATTACGGGCTGCTCCAGGAGCAAGAGCTCCCGTGTCAGCACAAGGCTGGCTTAACCTTCAACAACCAGTCTTACCTGGGAAGAGCACTGACCCAAAGCGAGCTCTGTCCTGCGGCGGGTTCCAGGTCGCTAGCAAGTTGTGTATGCATGGAAACACAGGGCCCTGGAACCATGAAAGTGAATCAGTTGAGGTAGAAGACCCACCCTCTTTTGCCTTTGCTTTTGGCTGAGTTGTTAATCACCAGTAAGGAAGAAGAGAGGCTTGCAATCTGCCTCGAATAGCAAAGAAGTGTGTCCAGGTAAGAACAGAGATATAAAGCTTCGAGCCACGAAATGATTTTCAGCAAAAGTAATTTCATTCTTTCGTTGCAAGCACATTATGCTAGTGGTTCTTAACCTTTTTTTTTCAGTGCCCGCACCCCTTGATATCTCAGAAAATTGTCTCGTACCCCCATCCAATATAAATACATCACAAACGTATGATAAACACAGTAAATACACAATATCATTGCACTGTCTGTCGTGTCTCGTACCCCCAGGTCTAAGGTATCGTAGTTACCCCAGGTTAAGAACCGCTGTATTCGGTTAAGAATAGTTATTATAACAGGAATGAGCAGTAATATTCAACAAGAAACACTATTCTTCTTTGGCCTCGTGCACACATAGTCATCAGTTAAGAATCACGAAGGGAATCCAATAATTTGCTTGTTATGACGTCATAGCCGAGACGTCCCCTAGCTAGGCCTAGTTACAAGACGACGTCATAGCCGAAACGCCCTCTAGGCCTAGTTATTATAGGCGAGGCAGATGGGAAATGACAGAGAAGAAGTCCCCTACCTGAGCCAGACCTGAAAGGACTCTTGCCCCGATAAAGAGCCCGATGGAAGTCCTGGCGCAGATGGGAGATACGATGCTGGCGAGGGAAGATACGAAGACGCTGAATGCCAGCACGATGCGCGAGCCGTAGCGTTCGACGGCCAGACCGCCAAAGAAGTTGGAGACGGCGTAGCCGTAGAAGAAACAGCCCAGAAGGATGCCCTGGATCGCCGGATCCCAGTCGAATTCGCCTTTGATCTGTTGGTGAGGACGAAATTTGTTCTCTCCTGGCAACAGTCATCTTTTCACGGTTGGCATGTTTACATATGGCGGCAGTGAAATTACCCATCGTTTTTGTTTGGTCCAGTAGTTAAAAGAGATATTAAATTACCGTTAAGTTAATGACTAAAATATCATATCAGTTACTCTCTCCAACTCACCGTAGCGTCTCCAGACGTGGCGTTCCAGTCCGGAGGGAAGGGACAGATCTCGGAGTCGTTTCCTGCAGGAGAGGAGGAATTGACGGCGACCATCGCCACGATTGCGATGCTCAAGTTGATTCGGTTTAGGTACGTGACGCACAGACCTGTGAAGCCCAGGACCACCAGAGTGTGTCTGCAGCCCCAGCCTTTAGGCTCTGTAAAAAAAAAATGTTTTTAAACACACACACACACACAGACATATATGTACTTATAAATATGTATCTGTGTGATTATATGTAGCTACTTTACAATAACAAGTCATGTTAACAGTACATATTTGAATAACACCGCGTGAACAGCCGAACACAATACTGAATTACAGATGAATGCAGGTAGTACTCATCAATTTCTTTATAATATTAAAATGGCGAGATACCAAAGTTATTGACTGATACAACAGTTAACTTGCTGAATTCTGAAGATGAGAAATACCACAAAAAAAAGCCAACGCAAACATGGACCTACGGGGAATCGACAGAAAGTCTCCTTGTATCATAACCTCGGCTGGAATCGAGGAGACTCGACTCCTATCCTTGCTGCTGGTAACGTCATCCTCGTCGTCGAACTGGGCTCCTTTTCAGAATGGAAAGAAGACTTATGATAACTACAATACTAATGTAAAAGTCGAAATGTAAACATTCAGAAGGTTTCGTCGTCGCTTTTTTTTGAGGTGCCGTTACAAAGTCAAAGGCCTCACCATTTAAACCTAAACCTGAGGGCTTCTTTTATTTACAGATCTGCTGGGGGAGGGAATTGAAAATTGGACAGAATTTATAAAAGGATTACGGCATTACAGAGATAAAAAGAAAAAAACTTAAACACAAAGAAAGGAGGAATAAAACGAGCAACGGAGCCGTTTCAGAGGCAAATCCCGCCTACTACTACATCTACTGTTTACATTCCAAGTGAGAGTGGCATACAAAAGATGCAGTCACTCTCTCTCTCTCTAGAGTCTATAATATTATTATAGCAGAATAAAAGACCGTTCTCGTGTATTTTCGAAATATATTTATATAAAAACCTGCAGCTCTATTGACGTTTTTCTGTAACCATAATATCTTAACCATTTTATTTAAGTTAAACAGATGCCAATAATATTTTATTCGTTTTGCAAATACTACTGTGTTCTACAAGAACAAAGTTATACTTTATATATATACTATATATATATATATATATATATATATATATATATATATATATATATATATATATATAATATCTTTTCATTACAGTGATATAAACGACCAAAATAGTTATTACAACAGTGGCAATCCATAATTTCGTCCCAAATACCGTGCCAAGTGATCCACTTGCAATGTGTTGATCACAGATTGTCGATAACATATCAGTCAGCTTTGTCATGGTAATCGTATACGTCATCCCGTGACTGTCTTCTCTCTCTCTCTCTCTCTCTCTCTCTCTCTCTCTCTCTCTCTCTCTCTCTCTCTTTCATCTATACCGTCCATGGCATTCCCTTCTGTGGAACCTTGTTTTGTATTTCATTTTTTTTTCAGCTTTTTTTCCAAAATATATTTTGGCATATTTCGATCCAAAAACCATAATAATTAAGACCCGAATAGTACTACAGACTAGAGAAGGTGGTATCTGCAATGTTTTTGTTTGTTGCCTGACTTATTCAATAGCATATACTTTCAGGGAAATTTTACTTGTTCTGTGAGGTACCCTACACCTCTCTCTCTCTCTCTCTCTCTCTCTCTCTCTCTCTCTCTCTCTCTCTCTCTCTCTTCTTAACGAAGGAGGTATAAAAAGTCCACATCAACTTTTAAAAACATGCAGTTGCTCGCTCGCGTTTTATATAATCAATTCAGACTTTTTTTTCCCAAAATACCACAGACCATGGCTTTAAATTATACACGTCATACAGTAGACCAAGTTTTCACTCCTACTACCTCAATGATGATGATGATGATGATTATTATTATTATTATCCTGTTAAAAGAATGGCAGAATTAAGCGACGTGGATTTTATATATTGTTTTTTCTATTTTCCTTCCTTACAATTCGCTTCTCAGGCTCAGCGATGTTTCTGAGTAACTGACCAATATTCATATTGGGAATTTATGATTTTTGAAAATTCCCAATATGAATATTGGTCAGTTACTCAGAAACATCGCTGAGCCTGAGAAGCGAATTGTAAGGAAAATAGAAAAAAACAATATATAAAATCAAACTCGCTTAATTCTGCCATTCTTTTTTAACAGTATTTGCCTAAAAGAGGGTCTTCTACCAAAAATACACATTATTATTATTATTATATTTGAGCATTAATGACGAAGGCGCGCACGCAATTTACACTTTTGCGAGTTGTCTACCTTGAGCGCCATCAGCACTTTCCAACTGTAACTAACCTTCATTCCAGTGGCCCTCGAGAGACCCGGAGTTCTCCATTTTCATAGGCAACCGCTCTGTAACTGCTCTGCAACTTGCTCTGCTCCTGCTGATACCGAGATCTCACCCGGGTGACAGTGATACTCGTCCGTCACGCATCTAGAACCTGCGCACACTTCAAATCCAAGTGACGACAAAGCATTATTAACCTTTAAGCCGGACTCCATTACACCGTGATATGTGCGGAGGCAATCTAGTACTATATCTTGATTTCGGGTGGAACAAAAATATCTTATCTGTCGTGTTCTAATTTCTTGAGATAGTTCGAGCGAGACGAACGTTACCTGAATTACTTTCGCTTTTGTTTTTTATAATAATACAGTTGAATCTGGCCTGGGAATTAACCGATGCGAGCATAATGGATTTTTGCAGATACAAAGCTAAAGAGAGAGAGAGAGAGAGAGAGAGAGAGAGAGAGAGAGAATGTGGTTTGGAATAAACATTGTTTTATCTTACCTCTTATGTTGTTCACGAAACACATTCCAATGTGAGTATGATCTGTAGTGCCATAGCCAAGTGGAAACTTTATCTTGATGACAATTGACAATGCTAAGGTATGGAGGACGTTGCTTATCTCAAAACTTCTTTTGCAAAAATTAGATATTGAATTAATAGATAATACCATGAAAAAAATTGTTGCGTGATTAAGCAGAACATGATGACCATCTGGCTATATAAATCACAGATTTAGACTAAACACAAAAATTTCACCCCTGCACTGTCAAGAATTCTTAGTGCCAAAATGCTGTCAGAATAGCACTAGAATGGTTAAAGTGGTGTTAAATGTAGGACTGAAACAGTAGTAAAACATAAAATGGCAACGTCTTTTAGAGCAGTGGATACTTAAACACACACACACACACACAAAATAAAATAAAATAAAACCTAAATGCGCAGTAGTCGGAAAATATATTAGATATCAGTTTCAAGAGTTATCATTGTCGAGTTCTGGAGCATCGGTTGTAAACAAAGACTTCCATATCTGCAGTTTAATATCCTCTACATAAACACTACTGATATGATCTTAGTCAGTTAAAGATACTTTAAAGTTAAACTTTTCTCTCGTAGATGAATCGGGTCACTCCGAGAGAAGAATTTCCTTCTGTGGGAAAAACAAATGACTGCGGCGATGCCGATGGGGATTGTTTATATGGGGTCACACATTCACGTATCACGACGGCGTATGCCCACGTATGTGGATCGTGGGCATCTTCGGGGTGAAATGACCTTGAACAGCTGGTAAACAGGACACCGGCTGACGGACGTAAAGTCAGCGCCGTACAGAGCACCGTACATTGCGCGCAAATGTACTAGCAACGTAGTGGGACCGTAGGGTACAAAAGGGGCGGCCTGTAAACAGAGCTTGCAGTTCCTCTTGTGAATTCAATGCAGCAAGAAGTATTCGCGCCTGTTCTGAATCATCGTGGAATAAACAAAACAGCAGCCTTAGGAACTTAGATAACAACTGTTGAAGTGAGATTCATTCGCAGCCACACAAAATTAATAAAATAAAAATGCATTACAAGAGCCCCAGACTAACCCTAGAGCACCTAATGTGCTCATTTACACTTTAATTAAAATATGAAGCTATTTCAACTAAAAAACTACGCCATGAAAAGGGTATGAACTGAAAAATAAAAAATAACAGGAAAACAGAGAGAGAGAGAGAGAGAGAGAGAGAGAGAGAGAGAGAGAGAGAGAGAGAGAGAATTCAATGAGTACCATATATAAAATAACCAGAATTATAAAGATACTTAGAAAATACTTAACATATAAAATATAAATATATACTAAAAAAGACACTTAACATTTAAAATATGAATATATACACTATAAGTTCTCGATGAAGCTCGAGGACGGAAGAGAGAGAGAGAGAGAGAGAGAGATGTAAACGAACCAAGTATTAGAGTTCCTTTTTTTCTCAATGTAGTTTTGTAGTTTGTGTTGAAAAATTTTGCTTTTGTCTTATGTGTAAATAATTTTGCTTTTGTCTTATGTGTATATTTTGGTCATATATTATTCTGTCGTGAGTTTGTTTTTTCATATCGTATGTCTACTCTAGACTCAGATGTTCGTTTGCTACTTTCAAAGTGAATACAAAAAAAAATCTTTATTTAAAATGATTGATTGTATTGAGATAGTTTTGTATGTCTTATGCTGACCTGAAGGCGCCGACCTGATCTTTTTTGTACTGCGCTAAAACGTTACCACGTCGTACAGGGTTGTAAACGTGCGAGTCGGTTTCCCCGTAGACTACCGCGCAATGAGGAGGCCCACGTGCCTCGCGGGGGGAAGAAAACCGCGGCGGCAAACAAAGCTGATGACCCCAGCGCCTACCCCGCTGCAGTCACCGTGGGTCCCACGTGCAACGCCTAGAGCTCCGTCAGGTGACATTTGGCGCGACCATACACCCACGAATTGTTTTGAACATTTCATAACTGGAGTGGGCTACGGCGCTCCAGTGGGTGGAGCTCAGCGCTCAAACGACCCGTCACCGTTTGTTTTACGTATGTTTTACGGAACATTTACGATTTACTGGCGTAAGCTGTTGCCGACTACCAATTTCCGTTCATGCGTGGGCGTGCGTGTGTTGATACGCGAATGTGTGACCTTAGCTTTACACTGAGCTCTTCACGTCATTAGCAGGGACGTCTATTCATTAATAAAAGAAGAATCCGATGTTGTCACTTATAATTAAGGTATTTCAACTTGTATTTTCAATGCACTTTGATAAAAAATTAAATCATAATCATATAAACGAAACATGACTCTGTGTGATTAAAAGAAGAAGAAGATGAAAACACAAACACGCACACATACACACAGAAACGGCAGTTTGCAGATTGCAGCCTATTTTTATCGAAATTGTTACGCCCAAGGTCTAGGACTCTAGAGACTAGACCTTGGTTACAGCATTCCTGACTATGATGTAAGTATCCACGTAAGAACAGGCTCTAAACATATTTCTGTTGTTGTGTGAATCTGATAAGAAAAGAAAACTAAATGCTGATAACCATATTAACCCCTCTTATAATGGCCGGCCGCATGGTAAATTTAATTTGTACGGTGTAGGAAAGTTAATCATGTGCTAAATAAATCGAGAAATGAGCTTCTTTGTCTCTGAAAATATTGCTAAGGCTTATGCCCAACTTTTGAAAAGAATTCTGAAAATAATTGTGACCTGGTAATCAGGGAAATAAATAAGATAAATAGATATTTTTACTATCGTTACTCGAGGAAGACCAAAAGATTTTATATATTCTGAATGTCTAGGGTTTATGCAAAGTCATTTATAGTTTTTCTCGTGCAAATCTGATGAATTCGAAAATCATGGAAGTCTTCTGTAAAATGTTTATCTTTTTTAGATTACGAAAAGTAGAGACTTGCTGTGGAATAGATAGTAGACTGAAAAGCTTCTCGAAGAACGTGTAGCAAGTTAGTATTTGCACAATACACACAGGGGAGAGGGAATATCTAAGGGGTGAATATAAATTGTGATACTGCAATGAAAGACAAGCAGTGAGCGATGGGATAAATAACAGCTTTACTGAGATCCCAGTCCCTACTTAATTAAGTCACTTGTAACAAAAAATGAGAACAGTTCCTTAGTCCCTACTTAAGTCGCTTGTTTAATAAGAAAAAATTATGCGCCGTTTGATAGAAATCATTGCATCAATAAATTTCCATAAGTACAGTTTGAAAAAAGTTTTAGCATCCATACATATGCTTTTGAAGTTAGTGCATGCAAATGGAAAGAGACCTAGTACATTTGTGCGTGCGTTTTTCAGCTTCCGTATTTAAGCAGTCAACACAATCTCCCGGCAAGTTGCGTTTCGTTTAACAATATTTACAATTTTAGATTGTAAGCTAAAATATTAAGTAATTCATATTGTATATAGTTGCATTGAACAATTTTAAAATATATTATAAGCATTTTTAACAATAATTTATGTCAGGTATATTGAATGGCGAACTGTGAGCAATTATTATGCAATTAATGTTATACAGAACGTAGCCATTGGCACGTCACTTTGACATTTAGAAAGAAAACATTGTAATTTTGTAAACGTAATCGACCATCAGGCAAGCACAGACCTCGAGAGTTACGTGTCAAGAAATTTCAGTCAAATTGTACTTACAAAGGTTCGTATTTAAGTCTTCTCCTTTGAATTGATGTAACTGAATTAGGAATATAGTGATTTATTCATGGGTAACTTTAGTGGGTAGGGACAACTAGCTTAGTACCTAGAGGGCCTGATTTTGACGTTTGCTGCGTACCTCAGTGCCACCTTTAAGGGATAGGTTACGGGGGTATGCCAGCTTTAATTGAAAGTCCGTTGAACGAATTTATATTTCATTTTCGAATCTGCAAACCTAAATTAACACGGGTACCACGGGAAGGTCTAGGTGAGCTATATACATGAACCAAATATTTTTTTCGGGTACTTTAGCTAGCTACCTAGCTTATGTTTGAGGGGGCCACAAGGCTAGGTTAACTAGGTACCTCCGAACAGTAGCTACTACCTAGGTATAGCCTAGTAATTACGTTGTCTCTGATGTTTAGTGTTACTTGTCCCCCGCCCCTTCCACCTGGCCAGGTCAGGGCACGGCCGCCTTATTTACAACTCCTACCTACCTGGCCTAAGTTAGGCTTTATAGGTATACTTGTTACTTGGATAGATCTAGTATAGCTAGGTAGTAACCTCATACCTAACTCTGCGTCCGGTATTTCTTTGGAAATTACCTACACTTTCCTCTAGTAGCCTATTTGTGTTGCTTATTAAGAATTTAGGTAGATCTAGTGTACCTATCCGCGGCGGCCCAGAGTATGGCAGTTTGCAGTTTTTCTATGCAGTTTTACCTCCTGAGCAAGAATTTGAAGTAATATTTATTCGGACGACTCTAATTTACCTTTGAACTCTAAATCCTACGGTTTAAAGGGGATTCCCATTGGGAACCGGGGTTTTGGGGGGGACAAAACCCAAAACAACTCTATCCTACTGGTAAGGGGACCCCCAGTGGGAACCGGGGTTTTGGGGTGGGGAGAAACACTTGGGGGGGAGATTTTGCCGTGTTATTGTGGTATTTCCCACATTTATCACTTTTAAAAACACGAAATACAGGCGGAAATAAGAAATAACAAAACTAGCTATAGTGGAGCCGTTCCACATCCATATTTGTCTACTACCACAACAATGAATCCTACTACGCATGCGCTAATGCTACTGCGCATGCGCTAACTGTAAGGGAGCTTTTGGCCTAAACTCGGACTTCTTAGTGAGGAAAGAAATGGGGGTTTACGGGAGGGATATATGTATTTAGCCAAACACGTTACAGTATGACCCCTACATTGCTACCGGACTGAGTGAAGGATTGGGTGGTAACAGGGTTCCCAGATTTGGCAGTTTCTCGCCAAATTTGGCTTTTTTTCATAATTTGGTGGGTAAAAATTCACTTTGGCTGGTTAGTGGTATTTTGGTGGCTGGTTTTCAAACACTTTCTATTTGAGCTAAAACACTGATCCCACGTTTGAGGAATCTCTCCCCAGATTGGGAATTTTGAAGGTTTTCAGGAAAATCTGGGAATTTGAATAGGTTTTCAGTAAAAACTTGGTAACATTTAAGCAAAATATGTAGATGGAATTAAAATAACAATCACACACACACCAGATGACCACAAAACAGGCTGCCGGATTCTCAGGGAACGAGCCTCATTTCAAAATTTCAATTCATTCTCGTATTTTTTCCTGCATTCTTATATTAGTTTATATTATCTAACTAAAACTATGATGCCGCTATACAAGCATATATGATAAAAAATATGCATTTATAAAGATAGATATAACGCACATATATTTGCCGGTTATTTGGGTTGGTTTTGGATTACCATTTGGCGGGATTTTGGCTGGTTTCATGGTAGACTTTGGCTGGTTGGTAGTGGTGTCATCTGGGAACCCTGGCTGGAACCATACGTTGAGTTACATAAAAGCATTACCTATTTTGTTTATTAAACTGTTATGGTGAATTCTAGTGTTTATTCATTTTCATTTTTCCATAGTATTTGTATCATAACTGTTTGAAATATCCCCCACCTAATCATTTCACCATATATAACTTGAAATATTATGTTATAATTGAGGACAGACACCTAAAAATGCCTACGTGTTGATATAGAACTCAGTTTAGGACGTTTCGATACCTACCTACCTACCTACCTGTTACGTGAAATTGCACATTGCGTTGCATATTACATACACACTCCCTATATCATTTATACACAAGTCAATCCCTCCCCTTTCCAGTATTCACGACTGGCTCTTTACGTTACACCATTTACAATGCATTTCTCACCGATACCAATACCTATATTAAAGTTTGCCATTATTATTATAAAACCTACATTTCAATATATTTTTAAATATATAGTTTGCCATTATTCTTATAAAACCTACATTTCAATATATTCCATTATACACTTTTACAGACATTACAATTTACACCTCCCTTCCAGTTTCCTTACTATTACGCAGTTATGTATGGTTACTTTTACATTTTACAACACTTCCACACCCATCAAAGTTAGGTTCATATGTCATTTTACCTACTGGGGGCCAAATCCCATCCCCCGGTTAGGCAACATACCCTTAGGTTTAGTTTGTTATATGTTGGTTTACCTACTAGTTTTACTTCCTTGAAGGGGGTTACCCGGTTAGGCTAGGTTGGTTAGTTCTTCAAGGGTGGATACCGGGGGGGGGGGGGGGGGGGGGGGGGGGGGGGGGGTGGGGGGGGGGGTGGGGGGGGGGGGGGGGTTACATTCCCTACTTGGTTACCTACTAGGTTAGGTTTGGTTAGGTTACATTCCTTACTAGGTTAGGGTTAGGCCTTTAAGGGGGGGTACAGGGGTGAAGCCCCCATGGTCAGGCAAGTATCCTACTAGGTTAGGTTCAGGGTTAGGTTGTTTAGGTTACATTCCTTACTAGGTTACGTTAGCCTGCTCAAGGGGGGGGGTACGGGGGGGCGAAACCCACCTGTCAGGGGGCGTAAAGCCCTCACCTAATAGGTTTCGGTTAGGTTAAGGTTTGGTTAGGTTACATTCCTTACTAGGTTACGGTTAGGACTTAGGTTAGTTCCCTACTAGGTTAAGTTAGGTACCGTTCAGTCTAGGTTAGTTAGGCCTTTAAGGGGGGGTTACGGGGGGGCGAAGCCCCCCTTGGTCAGGCAATGTTCCCTACTAGGCGTTAGGTTGGTTAGGTTACGTTCCTTACTAGGTTAGGTTAGGCCTTTAAGGGGGGGCTACGGGTGGGGCGGGGGGTGCCCCCCTGGTCAAAAGGCAATATTCTCCTACCTAGGTAGGTTAGGTTCGGTTGGTTAGGTTAATTCCCTTAATAGGTTCGGTTAGCCTTTAAGGGGGGGTACGGTTGGGGGCGAAGGCTTCCCCTGGTTCAGGACCATTATTACCCTTACCTTAGTGCTTAGGTTTAAGGTTAAGGTTGGTTTAAGGGGGGGTTAAATTCCTTACTAGGTTAAGGTTAGGCCCCTTAAGGGGGGGCGAAGCCCCCCTGGTCAGGCAATATTCCCTACTAGGTTAGGTTTAGATTAGGTTGGTTAGGTTACATTCCCATTACTTTAGGTTCAGGTTAGGCCTTTAAGGGGGGGTGGGTACGGGGGCCGGCGAAGGGCCTTTCCCTGGCAGGCAATATTCCCTACTAGGTTGGAGGGTTTAAGGGGGGTTAGGGGGGCGTTGGTTAGGTTACCCAATTCCTTACTAGGTTAGGTTAGGCCTTTAAGGGGGGGCGAAAGCCCCCAGAGGTTCCCGGCAATTATTCCATACTAGGTTAGGTTAGGTTAGGTTCTACTAGGTACGGGGTTAGGCCTTTAAGTACCCGTTGGGGCCGGAGCCCCCTGGTCAGGCATGTTCCCTACCCTAGGTAGGTAGGTTAGGTTGGTTTAAGGTATTACCTTTACTAGTTAGGTTAGGCCTTTAAGGGGGGGTTACGGGGGGGGCGAAAGCCCCCCTGGTCATTGGCAAATTCCTCTAGGTTAGGGTTGGTTCAGGTTACATCCTACTAGGTTAGGTTAGGCCTTTAAGGGGGGGTAGGACGGGGGGGTTGAAAGCCCCCTGGTCAGGGCAATATTCCCTACTAGGTTTAGGTTAGGGTTAGGTTGGTTAGGTTCCTTCATTACTAGGTTAGGTTAGCCTTTAAGGGGGGGTACGGGGGGCGAAGCCCCCCCTGGTCAGGAAATATTCCCTACTAGGAGTTTTAGAGGTTCGGTTGGTTAGGTTTACTTCCTTACTAGGTTATAGGTTTAAGGTTTAAGGGGGGTACGGGGGGGCGAAAAGCCCCCAGGTAGGCAAATATTCCCTACTAGGTTGGAGGTTGGTTTTAGGTTTACATTCCCTTTACTAGGTTAGTTTAGGCCTTTAAGGGGGGTTAATTCCCTAAAACCCAGGAGGTTAGGCTATTCCCTATAGGTTCAGGTTGGGGGGTTACGGGGGGGTTACAATTCCCTACTAGGGTTCGGTTAGGCCAGTACCTATTAGGTTAGGTTAAGGGCTAACCCCCCGGGTTCCCTTACCCTAGGTTAGGTTAGGTTTTTAAGGGGGGGTTACGGTGGGGGCCTTAACCCCCCTGGTTTCAGGCCAATTGTTCCCTACTAGGTTTAGGTTAGTTTACGTTCCTTACTGGTTGGTTAGGCCTTTAAGGGGGGGTACGGGGGGGAAAGGGGGCCCCCGAAGGCCAATGGTTCCCACTAGGAGTGAGGTTAGGTTGGTTAGGTTACATTCCTTACTAGGTTACGTTTAGGCCTAATATTTCCCTACTAGTTTAGGTTAGGTTACGTTCCTTACTAGGTTAGGTTAGGCCTTTAAGGGGGGGTAACGGGGGGGGGTCCGAAGCCCCCCTGGTCAGGCAATGTTCCCTACATTGGTTAGGTTAGGTTATTTTTTGGTTTACCCATTTTACCTTTAAGGGGGGTTACGGGGGGGTTAAGGCCCCCTAGTTTATTTCCCTACTAGGGTTAGTTTTGGTTACTTCCTTACTAGGTTACGTTATGCCTAGGGGGTTAATTTTTCGGAAGGTGGTTTTCGGGGCCACTATTTTCCCTACTAGGTTAGGTTAGTGGGTTTACAATTTTCCTTTACTAGGTTAGGTTAGGCCCTTAAGGGGGGGTTACGGGGGGGGGCGAAGCCCCCTGTCGAGGCAATATTTCCCTTCTACTAGGTTAGGTTTATTGTTACGTTCCTTACTAGGGTTAGGTTAGGCCTTTAAGGGGGGGTTAGGGGGGGCGAAGCCCCCCTGGTCAGTCAATATTCCCTCTAGGTGGTTAGGTTAACTTCCTTTACTTAGGTTTAGGTTAGGCCAATTTTAGGGGGGTTACGGGGGGGGGCCGAAGGCCCCCCCTGGGTCCAGGCAATTATCCCTCTAGGTTAGGTTAGGTTAGGTTGGTTAGGTTACATTTCCCTTACTAGGTTACGGTTAGGCCTAGTATTTCCCTACTAGGCCATTTAAGGGGGGGGTTAGGCCTTTAAGGGGGGTTCGTGGGGCGAAGCCCCCTGGTCAGGCAATATTCCCTACTAGGTTAGGTTACATTCCTTACTAGGTTAAGTTAGGCCTTTAAGGGGGGGTACTGGGGGCAAAGCCCCCCTGGTCAGGCAACATTGCCTACTAGGTTAAGTTCCCTACTAGGTAAGGTTACATCCCCTGCTAGGTTAGGTTATGTTAGGTTGGTTTGGTTCTTTAAGGGGGGTTACAGCAGGCCCAACCCCACCCCATGGTCAGGCAACTCCCTACAAGTTTAATTAGTTTTGTTATATGCTAACCTATGTTTAATTTGGTCTTTTGTATTTATTAAAACAACTATAGGCCCTATTACACATTTACCACCCAGGACTTAAATCCCACCCCCTCCTGGGCCCGTTATATATGGATTTGTATTATTTCATATTTGAACCCATCCCACATTTTACATTTAGTTCCTTAACTACCCCATTTACTTTTATTACCCTTAACATTGCCAACTTATCTTGTTAAGTGCTTGTTCATTTACCTCAGCCCCACCCTGCCTCAACCAATAGCATCAAAGCATTTTTACTACTCCACCCCACCTCTCCTACCCTGTTTTCTACGGTCTGGCCTCCTGCCACCTCCTAACTGTAGAACTCCAACACTGTTGAATCTGCCGCCATGACATCCACTGCTGCATCTACTTCACGCTCGCCCCAGCCCCTCACCAGGAACTCTTTGCCAACTTCATGTAACAATTGTTACATGAGTTACAAAGATTTTTCTGCCCTTTACTCAGGTAATTATGATCGACTAATCGGTTTTTGCCAGGACCACGGCCTCCTGAGAAAGCAGGTCTTTTGCCCCCATTCAGTCAACTCCAAGATACGGGAGGAGAATGTATAACTTCGTCGGGTACTTGGCTGTTTCTTATTTCAAGCTGCATTTTGAGGAACCCAAGACCCGCCTCCACGCATTCTTAAAAGCAGCTGCTGCTTTGTACCCTCCACCCCTTTAAGGTAAGGTCCAAACATTATCTTAATTATTATGTTTTAGGAAAGTGAGTGTTAGGCTTTCGCCGAAAGTTGCGCCAAGGTATGTTACTATTCAGTGGGGTGCTGCTAAGACAACTCGTACCTTCCACCTTACCCCTTCCCCCCCCCCCCCCCACCCCCCCCCCCCCCCCCTGTGCGTTACCCCCGCTTCCCCCCCCCCCCCTTAGTGAACATATGGCTCCGTGTGGTTGGGGAATTTAAACATGGCGGCTGTGTTTACATCTCCTTCACCGTAACGAATACTTGGTACCTTCCTGTAGGACCGTTCTTCGGTGACTTAGACTATGGCAATTGACATTTTCTATGTTATTTTAGTTGCTTTACAAGGGTTGTAAGGAATATTTTTTTCGTTTGGTTGGAACTAAACTTTAATATACCTTTGAGTTTGGTGCGGCTATTATGTAACTTTCAAAGGTCAATTACTGCTTAGTTACAGCCGGCCGAATGGATATTACTTTTAAATCTTGTACAGTAATTCAAATAACATAGGAATCAGTCAATTGCCATAGTCTAAGCCACCGCGGATTGCTTCTGTAGAAATACCAGAATTTTACCATTATTTTTGGGGGGTTGACTGTAATTAACCTCCAGGGGCTGTTGTATTTGCAAGAACGTTCCTTGCAGTCTGTGCAGAGTTATTGCCATGAATTACCGTTACTTGTTGGCGGCTTATCCAGGTCTTGCAGGACCTATATCAAATTAACAGTTTATTCCTTCAGTTGTATTTAATCATACTTTATATTCCACATTTGCTGTTTGCTATTCCATATCAGCATCGATTAGACAAAAAGTTTTTAAGTGAGGTTCGGTAGGTAAGGTCTGGTGAGGTCAGGACCTGGCGTTGTAGGAAAGGTTAGGTTTGTGTATGTTTGCGGAACCTGTCCTGTCATTATACACTCACCCCATTTTTTCCAGCTGCTACTTGTACTTCAGCAGCATTTAAGTTTTTTTTTCTTCTTTTTTTTTTTTTTTTTACCAAGAAGTTTGTGTGTTTGTGTTTTTGTAGGCTATGCAGACTGTGTGTGTAGTTTCCTCTAGCATGTTGCATCCAACAATTGTGAATTGGGGAAACCACTGTTGAGAGTTTATATATTTTTATTTTTTCGATAGAAACGGATGCTGCATTTTGAGTTTTTAATATTTACTGATGTCATTTCTGTATTGTTATTTCTCTTTAACCCATCCTTTAATAACTTGTATAAACCTATCAACACTTCATTGCAAATACATCATATCGCTTAATTACAGATATTGGTATGAAGCAAAGCAGAAGTTATAACTTTTGCTTGCATACTTCTTCCTAGCAGGCTAACTAAATAAGTTCATTCCCTGAGCTAATTATGGTTTGATGCTAGGCTTGTGACTAGAAGTAGGACTAGCTTAGAAAATTGGGACTTGAAGTTAAATTGTTTCTTGTATCTTCTCATTTGTTAGATGTCACAAGCGAGCTGACAGCTAAGTTGTTGTGTTATTTATTTATCTTGAAAAATAATTGTCACTACTCTATCCCACACTAATGGCTATGTTTCTCATAGGTTAGAAACCTATAGCAAATTATCTACAGTCAGACACTGTGGCTACTGATTAACTCTCATTATACATAGTAATATACCATACACTGTTGAACTTATGTATATGGTAGTTAAAGAAACTCCATTATTGTTAACAAACACACTTTGGTGAAGATAATGGTTAGCTACAGTGCCACTGAACGGTGTAAAATACACCACCAAAAAATCTGAGTTATAGTTAAGATATGCAAAATATGCAATTTTATTTTTAACTTTTTCAGTGTCATTAAGTATTTTAATTTTGAGCTTGCAACATCTATCAAATGAAAAGATAATACAATAAATACTTTAACATTGATCAGTTTTGATATTCATTAGGGCAGTAGACAAGATTGTCATTAACAAAATAACAATTACAGGTATAAAGGAAAATCCAAACATTTTAATTATGACAACTCAACCAGAAGTGTGTGCCAGTGTCCATTTCATTAACATTCATGCATCACTGGGCTGGTAGATGTCAGTGGATAAATAAAACAGTTGAGTTATGAAACTTGCAATAGATAGATATCCAGAACTGCTTAAGTGGAAATGTATTTTCCCACCCAGACATCAAAATTGTGACAGATATCGAGAACTGCATAACTTGAAATGTATTTTTCCACCCAGACATCAGAACTGTGACAGATATCCAGAACTGCATAACTGGAATTGTGAATTCTTTATGCAGTACGTTATAATTATGTATTAAGAAATTTGGTGATACAGGTACTCTTTAGCCAGGCTTAAAGTTAGTCATTGTTATGATATTATCAAATCAAGTGCCATACTTTATATGTATCAAAGTCTGCTTGCATTTATAGTTGTTAGCATCTTGGCATGGATGTACTATCTTTGTTTGAGAGGCATCACTATAAAGCAGACACTCGAGAAACTTGGAACTGTGATTTACCAATCCAGAACAATAGAGAAAATATTCAATCACTGTCTGGTGCTCAGAACTTCTTATGCAGTAGTATAGTAGTCCCATCATGTCTCCAGATTCATTTATCTACAGTTTACCTCAATTTCCTTGAATAACAAAATTGAAAAATCCAGAAACAGAGAACATTTTGTAAATTTCCATGTACCCAACAGTTTAGTACAGGATGTAAAATGTTGAAGACTGCCTGGTTATTTCTGGCTTAAGAATTTTTGTTTTCATTCTTCCAAATAAAGTTGCCACTAACTCTGTATGGGGTAACTGCTTACAGCAGGCCTAGCTTAATGCACTGCAGATGTTACTACACCAAAGAACTTTAGTGTTGTTTACAGTGTACTACTGAACAAGGGGACTGAATGAAAAAGTTAGTGCTAACTTCATATGAATGTGAATTAGAACAAAAGCCGGACAATTAGCACTAATAATATTAAATATAAAAAGAAATAAAGCTTTAGATTATTTTCTTATCTTCTTTAACATCATTATTTAAACAAGATAAATTTGACTACGTACTATAAATGTACAAACACTCAAAGAAATTTAAAATTTTAGAACAATTTTTATTATAATTTTGGTTTTCATAGTACGTATAGAAATTACAGTATACACTTTACATTTTCATACAATCCACTTACCTGTCAGATATATACATAGCTAAGACTCCGTCGTCCCCGACAGAAATTCAAATTTCGCGCCACTCGCTACAGGTAGGTCAGGTGATCTACCTGCCTTGCCCTGGGCGGCAGGACTCGGAACCATCCCCGTTTTTCTATCATATTTTCTCTGTCGCCGGTGGTATCAACATTGTTGCTATTACCTCCTGACTTAGATTCATATTTCATCCTTTGATCATCGTTTCTCGGCTTTTTGGTGACGTATCTGGATCGTGTTTTTGGCATTCGCTACTGTGGACTGTTTTTGGAATAACTCTTTTGGATTTTTCTCAGTATGTCTGATTCAAATGTGAGTGTGAGAATGTGTGTGAATGTAGGCTGCAGGGTGAGGATACCGAAAGCTTCGGTTGATCCTCACACTGTATGCCGTAAATGTAGGGGGTTTCAGTGTTCTGCTAATAATACTTGTAAGGAATGCGAGGGATTAAATGCAGAAGAGTGGAAGACTTTGACTTCTTATTTGAAGAAGTTAGAGAGGGATAGGGTTAGACGTCTGAAAGGTGATTGTGAGTTCAAGGCCTATTGAGCCTTTCACGGATAATTCTAATCCTATGATTTAGATTCTTCCTATGTATCTCATTCTCAGAGTGCTCTTTTGGATTCGGCCTCGGAAATCGCCATCTGAAAGCTACAATTAGAGACATGAAGTCCAAGATGACTGACTTCCAAGGTAAGGCTAGTGAAAGTGAGCATTACAGTGAAGTGAGTTCTCCCAGTGTTGTGGGGGAGGGGCGTTTGATCGTCCCTGCGACGCTCCCAGGCCTAGACCTCTTCCAAGCTCCCATGCCCAGAGGAGAAGGAAAGTCGAAAGCCTTAAGAGGTCGTGGGGAATCCCCTAACGGTCAGACGTCCCTTCGCTAGCTCTGCTTCGTGGCAGGCGGCTCAAGGGCGCTATAGGAAAAGCGTCCTTCGTGAGTGTTTCTCGTCCTCTCCCTCTCCCTCACCTAAACGAGGGTGGAAGGAGTCGAACTTGTCGAGACCGCTGAAGCGTCATATGAAAGAACCTGAAATAGATTCGAGCCAGAGCGCTTCTCAGATGACGCTCCCTCTTCTATTAAGAAAGCAAAGGTGGCGTCAGCGTCACCTGACGAGTACGCAGAAGTACCCTTTCCTTCTTCTCCCCCGAGTGATGACGAAAGGCGTCATGCAGTGGACGTGGGAGAAGCGTCAAGGAGGATAATTATGGCAGTTCAAGAGCAACTGTCCTCTCTAGTGGGAGTTTTAGCGCCTCGTAGGAAGGACGTGGCGCTTCCAATTAAGAAGTCTCGTCCTCTCTCACCTGCTAAACGAGAAGCGTCATGCAGACGTGAAGCTGCTAAACGTCTTACAGAAGCTTCGGGTTCGAGAACGAGAACGGTGGCTTACGAAAGTTTCGTAACGCCAGAGAGACGTAAGACGTCTTTTAGACATGAAGCGTCATTGAAAACGGATCATAGACGTGACGCTCCGACCAATATTGTGACGCCAAGTAGGACGCCTTTGGAGAGCGGAGCGTCTTCCAGGCGCGAAGCGTCATCAAGACGTCAGCAGACAAGTAAGCGAGAGACGTCAGCCAGGACGCTTGGCGAACGGGAAGCGTCATTCAAGCGGGAAGCGTCTTCTAATTTTCAAGAGAAGCCTGCCTTGGAGCTGTGGCGCCGTTACCAAGATTATTAAAGCGGGAAAGAGGAAAGATTATCATTCCCTTAGCCCCTCTCCTATTAGGAGTTTGTCTCCTCCAGAAGAGGAACGTACGGAAAGGAGAGCGGAGACTCATGTAGATCCCGAGTTGGAAACTCGGATGATGATTATCAGGGAAGAGAAGGACTGTCGAACTATAAGGTTTTGACTACCTAGCTTCTTGAGGAGTATGGAGACGAGTTGACTCCTGCCGCTCCATCCTTCTCCGCGCGCAATCTTCGGGTTTTCTTTTTCGAGGTGCTAAGAACGAAGAAGCCTTCGTCTTTTCTCAAAATGAAGCCCACCATTTCGATGAAGAGGGCCTTACAATCCTTAGACTCATGGATGAAGTCTAAGAAAGACTTAGTGAGAACAGTCTTCTGCATGCCTCCAGCAAGATTAGCTGGGAAAAGAGGCATTTGGTATCAGACGGGAGAGAATATGGGTATTGCTCTCCCTTCTACATCGGAAGCAGATTTTTCTACCTTAGTTGACACTTCACGTCGACAAGGTCTCAATTCGGCACGAATTACGTGGGGAATTTCTGAACTGGACCATCTCCTCAAGGGACTCTTTCATGTATTGGAAGTCTTCAACTTCTTAGATTGGTCCCTTGGGGTGATGTCCAAGAAAGCCCATGATTCGGAAGGAATCGAACCTGAAGCCCTGTTATGCATATTGTCTTGTATTGACAAAGCGGTACAGGATGGCTCTTTTGAAATCTCATCATTATTTGGAGCAGGTCTTCTAAAGAAGAGGACTGTATATGGGGCCTTCTTAACCAAGGCAGTCTCACACGCTCAGAGGGCAGCTCTACTGTATTCGCCTCTATCTGACTTTTGTTCCCTTCTCAGTTAGTGAAGGACATAGCGCATTCTTTAACTGAGAAGGCGACTCAGGATCTTCTGACGCAGTCAGCAAGAAAGAAGAAACCTGTTTCTGCATCTGACAAGAAAGGACTAGTACATCTGTTCAGCCCTTTCGAGGTGGTCCGACCTCCAGACCTCCCGCAAGAAGGAAGGCTCCGGAGAAGAGAGGTAGGTCTGCCTTTCGTCCCTTTAAAAAGGGAAAATGAAGATTCTCTCCTCCAAGCACCAGTAGGTGCCAGGCTCCTGGGATTTGTGGAAGCCTGGACACTGATAAACGCAGACGCGTCTTCATTGCTATCATAAGGAAGGGATATCGTATCCTTTCCTGAACACTCCTCCCCTAACGTCAATACCAAGGGAACTATCAGCCAAGTACAAGGATCCTGTGCTGAGGGATACTCTTCGATCGATGTGGAACAAATGTGGGACAAGAGAGCGATAGAACTAGTACTGGATCAAAACTCCCCGGGGTTTTACAATCGCCTTTTTCTGGTTGCGAAAGCCTCGGGAGGGCTGGAGACCAAGTACTGGACGTCAGCTCTCTGAACAAATTTGTTCAGAAGGAGAAGTTCTCCATGGAGACTTCTGCTTCAGTCCTAGCGTCATTACGACAAGGAGATTGGATGGTGTCTCTAGATCTCCAGGACGCCTACTTTCACGTCCCGATCCACCCTTCATCGAAGAAGTACCTCCGTTTCATGACGGGGGGAAGGATCTTTCAGTTCAGAGCCTTGTGTTTCGGCCTGTCCACAGCTCCTCAGGTCTTCACAAGCCTGATGAAGAATGTGGCGAGGTTGGTTTCTTCACCTCAAAGGAGTAAATATCTCTCTGTATCTGGACGACTGGCCTCATCTAGGGCCAGATCAGAGAGACAGTGCTGGAGGACCTAAAGTTAACGCTAGATTTGATCAAAGCGTTGGGGATTGCTCGTGAACCTCGAGAAGTCTCAGCTGATCCCCAGACAGGACCTAGTCTATCTGGGGATTCGGATGGATTCTCGGGGTTTTCGAGTATTTCCTTCGCAAGAGAGAATCGCAAAAGGTTTGCGGATAGTCTCTCTCTTCTTAGGGAAGGAACATACTCGGCGAGGGAATGGTTGAGCCTTCTAGGGACCCTTTCCTCGCTAGAACAGTTCTTCCCACTAGGAAGACTGCATTTACGTCCGCTTCAATTCTTCCTCAAGTCTTGGAGCTGGAAAACCGGACAGCTTTCGGACGTTTTTCCCATTCCAGTGGAGATAAAATCGCACCTGGAGTGGTGGTTGCCCCCTCTGGAAGAGAACAAAGGGATCTCTCTAAAAACACAGAACCCAGACCTAGTGTTGGACTCCGACGCATCGGAGAAAGGTTGGGGAGTGACATTAGGCTCAGAAGAGGTGTCAGGCACCTGGGAACCAGCACAGGTGACTTGGCACATAAACTGCAAAGAGCTCTTCGCCGTGCATCTGGCTTTGAAGAGTCTAGAACCTCTGGTGTCGAACAAAGTAGTGCAAGTAAACGTGGACAACACCACCGCACTTGCCTACATTCGGAAACAGGGGGTACTCAACTCCTCGTTCCTTACGAACTGACGAGAGACCTATTGCTTTGGACGTCCCACAGGAACCTCTCCCTGCTGACAAGGTTCGTACAGGGAGTAAAGAATGTGAGGGCGGACAGACTCAGCAGGAGGAACCAGGTCCTTCATACAGAGTGGACCCTACACGAGGAAGTGTGTCTCGATCTCTGGTCTCTGTGGGGGACTCCTCATGTGGATCTCTTCGCAACATTCATTTCCAAAAGGCTGCCAGTCTTTTGCTCGGTCGTGGAAGATCCAAGAGCACTTATGGTAGACGCCTTCCTGCTAAATTGGTTCTCGAGTAGACGTATATGCTTTTCCCCCATTCAAAATCCTGGGATTAGTAATGAAAAAGTTTGTGGCGTCAAAGGAGACGAGGATGACGTTAATAGCCCCTTTTGGCCGGCCCAGGATTGGTTCACGGAGGTGGTAGAGTGGATCGTAGACTTTCCAAGATCCCTACCAAGAAGGACAGATCTTCTCAGACAACCACACTTCAAGATAAGGTACCATCAAAACCTCCCCGCTCTCGCTCTGACTGCCTTTCGACTATCGAAAGACTTGTCAGAGCGAGAGGCTTTTCTCGCGAAGTGGCAAGCGCGATCGCGAGAGCACGCAGAACCTCCACTACGAAAGTATACCATCGAAGTGGGAGGTGTTTAGAAGGTGGTGTAGATCCAAGAAGTTGTCCTCCACTACCTCTATAGCGGAAATTGCTGACTTCCTGCTATTCCTGAGAGAAAAATCTCATCTAGCGTATCCACAATAAAGGGATACAGAAGTATGCTCTCGGCTGTATTCAGGAATAGAGGATTGGATGGCAGATAATAAAGATCTCCACCGATTCTCATAAGGTCTTTTGAGACTTCAAAGTCGAAGGAACCAGTACCTCCGAACTGGAACCTAGACGTAGTCCTCAAGTTTCTGTCATCGGAAAGATTCGAACCTCCTCATCTGGCATCGTTTAGAGACATCACCAGAAAATGCCTATTCCTATTATCTTTAGCTACGGCAAAGAGAATTAGTGAATTACATGCTCTGCAGGATAAAGTCGGATTCAAGGGTAGACTCAGCTATTTGCTCGTTTAAGACCCTGTTTTTAGCTAAAAACGAGAATCCCACGAATCCCTGGCCTAAGTCATTCGAAGTCAAAGGCATGTCCAGTCTCGTAGGCAGAGAAGCAGAGAGGTCTCTATGCCCTGTTAGAGCTCTGAAGTTCTACCTTCAGAGAAAGCATCAGATGGGAGGCTCTAGACAAGGTCTTTGGTGCGCGGTAAAAGACCCCACAAGACTGATGTCCAAGAATGCGCTGGCATTCTTTGTAAGAAACGTCATTACAGACGCTCATAAGGTATGTCCTGACGAACAGTTACAACTATTGAGAGTAAAAGCTCATGAAGTGAGAGCTGTAGCGACGTCTCTCTCGTTTCATAAGAATATGTCGCTTAAAAAACATCATAGATACGACATTTTTGGAGATGCAACTCAGTATTTGCATCTCATTACTTGAAAGACGTTCGTTAGTTGTGACATATGAGAAGTGTTTTTCTCTAGGTCCTTTCGTATCGGCGGATACGATTCTGGGTACGGGAGCCGACACCAATCCTTAAATGTATATACTTTTCTTCTTTTTGGATATGGGTCTGGAGTCCTCTTCGAACAATGGAGGACTTGGTTTAGCACGGGCGGCCGTCTATGTTGTTCAGTAAGAGAATCTTGTCATATCCAATTAGATGAGTATAATTTTTTTTGAAAATTATGTATGTGTGCGTAGTGGTTTTGAGTTACGGTTGTTGTGACGAGTTCGGGGATAACTCGGAACAATCCTTAGTTCTAACATATGGTTAGGATCAGGTGGTCGGGATTGGTTGTGTGCTCCTTCATAAGGTGTATTGTCATATAAGTGGATCAGCACCCATTGACAAAGTCCTTTAGGCTCTGCCGAGTAAGCGGATAAGACCCCATCGGCAGACCCACAAGAACTCTTGGCCATAGATCATATATCTCGCTAAAGTTTCTTGAGTGATGCAGACTACTGGGCAAACACCCACGAAGTCTACCACCTATCAGGTAGGAACCAGGTTTTATTTATACCTACAACATATGTTGTTTACCTGTCTATTCCATATAGTAGCTGTCTCTTACCCTCCACCGAAGGGTGCCAATCAGCTATGTATATATCTGACAGGTAAGTGGATTGTATGAAAATGATATTGTTATTTATACAATAAAGTTTCATACATACTTACCTGGCAGATATATACAATTAAAGGCCCACCCAGCCTCCCCGCAGGAGACAGGTGGAGAGAGAAAATATGATAGAAACAGGGATGGTTCCTAGTCCTGCCGCCCAGGGCAGGCAGGTAGATCACCTGACCTACCTGTAGCGAGTGGCGCGAAATTTGAATTTCTGTCGGGGACGACGGAGTCTTAGCTATGTATATATCTGCCAGGTAAGTATGTATGAAACTTTATTGTATAATAACAATATCATGTTTTGGATGTAATTTATTGAAGTGAGGCTATACATTTAGAATTAGAATTCAAACAAAACAATTCTAGGCTATAATAGATATTCATTGAGGATTGTGCGCTCTGATTGTGCGCCAGTAAAAGATATCATTTATGACTTGCTAATACAGACAGCACTGAAGATTCTCTGGAACATCCCTTGGGTCTTCAGATCCATTGCCTTTTGTCTTTTGATTTTAATTTGTTCCCTCTGGCCCCTTCTCATGTAGCATTACAGTATAACCACTTACATATGTTTTACCTCGCTTCAGTGTTCATATACAGAAACAAATCCTTCAGAAGAACCCTGTGATGATCCAAAAATGTGACTTCAGTGAAGTCAGTGGTCTTGTTAACTTACCAGCACTTATGTCAGCTCAGTCCCATTCTCATTTTAACACTGCTCGCTATCAGAATTACTCTGGGTGTCAATGTCCCCTTATCACTTGTGATAAAATTGAGACACCAAATCAATCTCCAGTTTTGTTCAAGCTTCTGTTTGTATTCAGTTTTCCCACAAGGTGTGCTTCCCCTTATCACAGTATGTTACTATATTTGCTCTATATTTGTGCTATTAATAAACATTACCTTAATATAATTCATCTAGCCCTAAATCCCCAAAAACCGCACCAAAATTTACCACATTGGCAACCCTGTTACCTCCTATTCTGTCCGCCAGTGGCAACACTGTCGTTGACAGATACGAAAACCTTCCCTCAAATCAGTTGTTAACGAGCGCCCGTGTTGTTTACATCACGGCCGCTCTTTATAAATTTCCTTAAACATTTTTGTGCCTTTAAAGCTTTCATTATTTGTTAAATGAAACTTTATATGAATTACCACTCACGCATTACATCACGAAATAGTGAATTAACTTTGATTTCTGTTGTGGTTCTTATCTTAAATTACGAACTTTTGCGCGACCCGGAACTACTGACCTGTCCAATTCTACAATGGATTACCAAGAAATTACGATGCTTCCTTCTGCCAGCAACATCAGGAACTGCCCGGTTTGTGGGACAAGGATGAGTAGCAGGGAGTATGAACCCCATGACATTTGTAGTTCTTGTCGTGGACAGGTTTGTGACTTGACTTCTCGTTGTGACGTATGTAAGCCCTGGTCTGACGAGGATATGACTGCTTATATGAAACGCCAAACAATCTTTCAGCGTAAAAGATCGGTTAAGGAGAAAAGAAATCGATTGCTAAAACTGTATCTAACGAATTCTTTGACTTGGGCGCTCATGATTCTGGCTCTTCGGTTTCGGTATCGTACGACTCCGATTCCGAATTAATTGATGCTTTGCCCCCTGTACAACCGGTAATTAGTGAAGTTAGTTCTGATGTAGATTCGAAGATTTTGGCAATGGAAACTACCTGGAAACAGAATTTTAAGAAATTACAGCTTAGTCTAGATAGAGATATTTCTGCTAAGTTTAACAATCTGTCAGAGAATTTCAAGAAGCCTTTACTAGAATGTCTAACACACTTTTAGATTCATTTTCAGCTCCTCGTCAGGTACCTGTCGACAGCACCATGGGTAACGGTGCGACAGATACCCCGGCTTGTGAACCCGTCGTGGCGAAGGCCTAGGGGGGATCCGGTCCGGGCAGGTGCCTAACGAATCTTTACCCAACGTGTCCCCTGTTAGTCCCCGTAACAGTGCCAAAGGGCGCTTATTTAGGAGAAGGGGGGAGGGATATAGTGTCAGACCTAAGATAGCTAGTCGTCAGGATTTTACTTCAGAGGAAGTTTCTAAGTTAGGATCTGACGATGATGATGATGATGACGCGGATTCGTGTGATATTGATGTTTCCTCGAATGGATGTCATGATGTAGAATTCAAGAAACTTTTTGATTTAATTTTGAGTTTTCTTCCTCAGGCGAGGCCTAAAGAGCAGAAGCAGCCTCCGCCTCGTTGTATTACAGAAGGGATTTTTCTTGACGGTCCTTCCCGGTCACGGGAATTTTTACGTTTTCCCTTTTGCCCAGAGGTTCGCGAGAGTGAGGACGGACGTTGCCGCTAAACTTTCGAAGGTGATCGGGGAAGGGAAGAGGAAGCTCTCTTCTCTTCTACGACACCGGAGAGGAGTTTGTTTTACCAGGTGGCGGATGATTCTTCATTCTCTCGACCCCCAAGCCAAATCCTGATTTTGTCCGACTTTCAAGTCAACCCTTGCCTTCTAAGGCTTCGTCTCTGTCTCAATTGAAGATTTTATTGCTATGGAGGCTGTTATGAGCTCCTTACAAGAAGCTCAATCCTTCAATATGTGGGTCCTCGGAGGGCTTTTAATGTATATCAAGGACTCCGGGTTTGTTCCTCCTGATGCTCCTCTTTTTGAGAAATTCTGCTCATCCATTTCAATCGCTTCTGTACATCAGAACGAGCTTGCTGCTTCAATGCAGGCCTTTCTTGTTTCTCTAAGGCGTAACCTGTATTTGTCGCAGTTACCCTCCTCTGTATCGGAGATTCAGAGAACCCGTCTGTTGTCCTCTTCTCCTTTGGCAATTTCCTTTTCGATATTTCTGTGCTTTCTGAGGTTTTGAAGGAACATCAAGGTGATGCCTCTTCCCAAGCTCACTGGGCCTTATCAAGAGCTTTTTCCTCCCATTCCTTCAAGGAGTAAGCGTAAGTTTAGGACCAGATCTGTACCTTCTGCTCCAGCCCAACAACCTCCTTCTGGCTCTTTTTTCCAGAGTACATCTCAGGTTGCTGGTGCCTCTTCTTCATCCTCTGGTGCTCACCCTTTGAAACGCGGGAGAGGTTCTTGGCGTGGCTCCAAGGGCAGAGAAAGAGCTCAACCTCCAGGAGGACCTTCTTCTTCTTCTTCTTCTTCTTCCTTGTCTCTGCGTAAGAATTTTCGGAAGTAGGAGTCATCACCTCGCCTGGAGACCGCAGTAGGAGCTTGTCTCTCCCGCCATTGGTCAGCTTGGCAGGGGAGAGCGGTGGATGCTTGGGTGGTGGAGGTCCTGAAGGAAGGTTACGAGATCCCTTTTGTTTCCAGACCTCCACTTTCCAATCGTCCTCTCGAGTTCAGCAGTTATTCCCCTCACTCAATCAGGGGTCAAGCCTTGGAGAAGGAGCTTTCGGCCCTCTTGGAGAAGGATGCCATAGAGCGAGCTCCTCCTTCTCCCGGGTTTTACTCTCGGATGTTTGTAGTTCTAAAGGCCTCGGGTGCCTGGCGCCCCATCATAGATCTTTCGGTTTTGAACAAGTTCATTCTAAAGTCCAAGTTCAGGATGGAGATGGTGACGGTCCAGACTGTTCTTTCATCCGTCAGGAGGGGGGACTGGATGATTTCCATCGATCTGCAGGATGCTTATCTGCAAATCCCCATCCATCCAAGAAGCAGACCTTACCTTCGGTTTTTCACGGACTCGGGAGTTTTCCAGTTCAAGACCCTTTGTTTCGGCCTCACCACTGCTCCACAGGTCTTTTCTCGGGTGATGGCTCCTGTTTCAGCTATTCTGCATCAGTTAAATGTAAGGATGCTTCGGTATCTGGACGATTGGCTAGTCCAGGCCGAATCTCTAGAGAAATGTCTCCGGTCGAGGGAGATAGTTCTGTCTCTTTGTGTCGAGTTGGGCATTCGTGTCAACTTCGACAAGTCCAATCTAATCCCTTGCCAGATCATGACTTATCTGGGGATTGTTTTGAATTCCCAGATTTTGAGGGCTTCTCCCGCTCAGAAACGGATAGACAAGCTTCTGAGTCTGATCGAAGAATTTTTGTCCTCCGTATGCAGCCAGTTTCTCTTGGAGGTCTCTCCTGGGCCATTTGTCATCCCTCATCCAACTGGTTCCCGGAGGTCGTCTCAGAATGAGGTCCCTTCAGTCGACACTTCGCCAGTCATGGGATTTCGTGTCCGAGGACACGATAGTCGCCTCTTCTCCACAATGTCGGAAGGATCTCCGTTGGTGGATGCAAGTTCACCGCCTCAAGTCAGGGACATCTCTTCTTTCGGTTCCTCCGGACCTAATGTTTTGGTCAGACGCCTCGGATCAAGGTTGGGCGCACACCTGGGCTCCGAAGCCGCTTCGGGCCTTTGGTTAGAGGAGGAGAGGAGCATGTCAATAAATTGGAGGGAACTGAGGGCAGTGTACCTAGGCCTTCTTTCATTTCAGGAACAACTGTTGGAGTCGGTTTGTCGCGATCCTTTGTCGACAACACCACAGCAGTTCTCGTACTTGAGAAACCAAGGCGGCACACAGTCGGATCTTCTCACTCAAGAAGCCCGATCAATCCTGTGTTGGGCAGAAGACAGGGGGATTACGTTGGTCCCTCAGTTTATCCTGGGCCATCCACCAAACGTCTTAGCAAGGACGCTCCTTGTCGAGACCGAACGAAGTTCAAGGGTCGGAGTGGACACTTTGCCAGGAAGTCTTCGACAGCCTCAGGAAGAAATGGCCTGTCACAGTCGATCTGTTTGCCACCCCACTGAATTTTCGGTGCCAGATATTCTTCGCCCCTTACCAGACTCCTCAGAGTGCCGGGACAGACTCTCTTTTGCAGGACTGGGAGGGACTTCAAGCCTATGCTTTTCCTCCGTTCTCTCTGGTTGAGGTCAGTCCTCAACAAAGTGAGGGCAACCAAGCGTCTGGATCTCACCTTGATCGCCCCCACTTCTGGCCACAGAAGGAGGTGGTTTCCCGACCTTCTGGAAGCACTGGTGGAACCCCCCATTCGCCTGCCAGAGAGACCAGATCTTCTCAAACAACCCCATTTTCATCGGTTCCATCAGAGGCTCCACATGCTTCATCTTCATGCCTGGAGACTGTCAGGAGGTTCTCCAAGCACGAAGGGTTCTCCTCCAGAGTGGCGCGACAGTTGGCTCTTGCCAGGCGGCAATCAACCAGAGTAAATTATCAGGCTAAATGGTCGGTTTACAGGCGTTGGTGTAAGTCTCAAGGACATTCAATTTCTAGACCTTCCTTACCGAAAAGTAGCGGAGTTTTTAGTTCATTTACATCATGACAGGGCCCTGTCACCTTCGTGCATTAAGGGTTATAGGTCTATGCTTTCCTATGTTTTTAAGGCAAGCTTCCTGAGATCTCTTCATCTTATGTCATTAGAGATTTACTTCGATCTTTTTCCCTATCTCGACCCAGGCCGCAGTGTTCGCCTCCGACATGGGACGTTAACAAAGTCCTTCAAGCCTTAAGGTTCCCTCCGTTTGAGCCTCTGAATTCTGCCAAATTTAGGGACCTCTCTTCTAAGACACTCTTCCTTGTCTCACTGGCTACAGCCAAGAGGGTGGGTGAACTGCAAGCACTCTCTTTTCTGGTTGCCAGATCTGGACAAGACATGATTTGTCATACCTTCCTGAATTTGTCGCAAAGACTGAATCGTCTGATAATCCCATTCCAGGTCTTTCGTACTGAAGTCGCTGGTCGACTTTGTTGGTAATTTAAATGAGGAATTAGTTCTTTGCCCTGTTAGGGCGCTCTCATGTTATTTACGCGCACGAAGGACATTCAGGGTCGTCCCCGTCATCTGTTTGTTTCACCCCGAAATGTCAAGAGACCTATTTCAAAGAATGGTGTATCCTTTTTTCTCAGAGATCTTATCGTTAAAACTGGTGGTTCGGCTGCTGGGGAAGACCAGACGCCGAGAGCACACAGTATTAGAGCAGTTGCTACATCAGTAGCTTTTATGAAGAATGTCTCAGTCGCCAAGGTGCTTGAGGCGGCGACTTGGCGTTCTAATTCTGTTTTTGCCTCTTTTTACTTGAGGGATATTTCTCTAGTTCTAGGCGACCTTCGTTCTTTGGGCCCGTTGGTGATGGCAGGACAGGTCGTCAGACAGGAGAATTAGGTAGTCTTCCTGTTTTACGTTTGGTTGCTACCTGTATATTATTCATTAATTTTTTTGTTGTATATATTTTTTTTTGTTTTTGTATTATAACCCCATGGCAGTTTTTTTGACGTAGTTATAATGGGAATTAGGCAGTTTGGTATTTAGGTGTTTTTGATGACAAGGACTGACTGCTTGGCAACTCATGCTGCTTCCATTTTCAGTGTGAAATGGTTCCAGCCACTGGGTTGTCGGCACTGGCGACTACGCTTCTCCCAGAGTCGATGCTGACCTAGGACTAGCCACTGGTTCGCTTGTCCTGACGACTCCTGCTTCTTCCACTGTCCTGGACAGGGAATTAGTCGATGGATCGTCTGCTGTCATCTGGTGACTCGCTCACCATCTACTTTTTGTCTCACCTGTCTTCTCAAGAGTCAGACACTCCGTGGGAGATCAGGCGACATTTAGTAGCCCTGAGTTTCTTGTTGACGAAGTCGGTTGCGTTGATACACCCCGATGATCGTGTAACATGAGACCAGGTTGGACTGTCAGGCATTCGTCCTTCGGGACTGAATCGCCTTTTTGCTCCGCGCTCCTTTCTCTTGGCACCAGAAAGCTCGAGTTAGGAGTTGCTCATGAGCCGATTCGTTGCTGGCGACTTCGGGTTGCGTTGATACACCCCCAAGGTTTGCTTAGCTTTGAATCGCCCAGACAGTCCAGACACTCATCCTTTAGGGAAAGAATAGTGCTTGATAGTCTTCAGGGGTGCAGCCTTGCTGTCCGCAATTCGTCTGACTGGTCACCTGGTCGGTCACCTGACTTTAGTATCAGACGGACTGACTATGCACTTACTCCTTGTCCTGTGCTACCGCAGTTGGTGGCATTATGGTAGGAGACTTTGAGTTGTTAGTATCTTTGACCTTGGGTTGAGTTTTGACTGCCTATGATATATATTTTCTTTGTTTGTTTTCTCCTATTCTGTCCGAAGGGGAAATTGTATTCAGATTCCCTCCTCCTTTTCAATGTGGTTAATCGGGCTAGATGAATTATATTAAGGTAATGTTATTAATATGGAATTTTTATTCTAAAATTAATATTAATAATACTTACCTGTATAATTTATCTAGTCCCACCCAGCCTACCCCACCCCACGATCTGCCTATCACAACTGATTTGAGGGAAGGTTTTCGTATCTGTCACGACAGTGTTGCCCAACTGGCGGACAGAATAGGAGGTAACAGGGTGCCAATGTGGTAAATTTTGGTGCGGTTTTTGGGGATTTAGTGGCTAGATAAATTATACAGGTAAGTATTATTAATATTAATTTTAGAATAAAAATTCCATATCCATGTTTATATATTGATTACAACTGTGAAAAAAGAAATTATATTATTTATGTTGGATAGTTTATTTTACATGCAAGTAAGATTAGTATAGGAATGTCTTATGCTGTCATTGTTTTAATTGGTTTGCTTGTGATATCTGCATCATTAATGTAGAGATATTTGCAGTGTTCTAACTGAATTCAGCAGAACACATTATGTATCTCTGTAAGGTATACATATACAGCACTGAATTTGCATTTATTCCAGAGGTATGATTTTCCATGTACATAAACTTTCCTGTTAACAGATACTGACAAGCCTTGTAAACAGATTACAGCAAGAAGAACAGTCTTCCTTGCTATTAAACTTCATAATTTCAGATGGCACCCAGCTTAATGCTGAACAAAATACCAATGACCCCTTTTCGCGTCATGGTGGCTGTTTCTGGGGTCGCTGCCATTTGCCTTGTTATATCAGCCTTAAGTACCACTGGGACCAAGCCAAAATTAGGAGCAGTGTTTCAGCAGGTTGCAAAGACTGTCAAGGTTAGATTTTAATCCTTAAAAAGTCACGGGTTATTATTTAAGAACCTTTTTGTACCTTAAGTGTTAAGCATTTTTATCTGTGTGATATACACTTGCTTTGATTTTTTTTCATTTCTGTCCCTAGGGATCTTTCATTCTCTTAGAATACCTTTATATCTTACTATAATTTTGTTCATTGTAAAGTTTGTCCTTCATTTATCATTGGAACTGGAATTATTATATAAACAAAATTATCAGCTTTTTAAGATGGTTTGTCCATTTCAACCTTATTACCCTTCCATGCTCAACCTTATATTAAGGTAGTACTTGTCACATAATGTACCATCCCTGTGTATAACTTTACTAACTAGGTATTCTGAAGATATCTCAAGGTCAAAAAGGTAATGTACAAATAGTGCAGTGTTTGGTTGAAGTTAGAAAGCCAAATGTAACTGGTTTTCTTGAAGTATTTAACAACAAGAATAGCATTAAAAAAAGTAATATTTATGAAACATTAAAAATATGTAAAGTTTTATTAACATGTGAGCATTTGATATTAGGAATGGATTGGAAGGTGGAAGAATTGAACGTGAACTATTATGTTTAGTATTGAGAAAGAGAGAGTAAGAGTGTGACAGGGTTGAAGTCCATTTGTCAAGGCTCAGTTATCACATTGAGTGTGTTGCTGATGTTTCATCTTACTTGATATTCTTTAAAAAGTTTGTATGAATATGTTGCCATTTAAATGTTGCAGCAGTTGAATGAGTAAATGTTATTATACTCCATAGAAGAAGATTATCTATAAAAAAAAAGAAAGTGGTGGTAGAAAGCTGCTTTACTTCAATTATGTGTATCCTTGTACATCTGGCAAGTCATGCTGATCTTGAGTGTCATGTATCCACTGTAGTTCTATCTATTGTTGCTGTTGGCTGTCTCTGAGACTACTAGTACAAAAGGTAATGTACTGAACACACTAGGAACAATCTCCTGCAAAAGTTTCTTGTCTTTTATTTCTTTTCATTTTTATTCACTGTTGACCACAGTATCCATTGTCTTTGAATTAAAGTAATTAGATTGTTTTTTGTGCAGCTGTTTACTGGTGTATAATCATCATCTGTATTGTTTTGATGTAAGGATTGAGTTGTCATATGTGGTGTGACTTAAATCACACAAAGTACGCAGTAACTTTTGTCATAATGATGCCTTGAAAAGTTTCTAAATATGTACCAGCACCAACAATAAAGTTTGTCACACATAAATGTCATCATGCCATAAGTTGGAGTGTCTTTGTTTGAGGAGAAAGGGGAACAGGAATGCCCAAAGACTTTCTCATACTGAAATAGTTACAATACATATCTGAGAGCACAGTGATGGTTCCCATGATAATTTCTTGGAAAACAAGGAAATTCACTTTCATTATTGACTTGGCCTATGACAGACGTACTTAAGTATTAAAGAAAATCTTTGGGAAATTAGCAGTTTATTTACTGAACGAATGGCATTAAGTGTGTGAATTTAGTATGAATGGAATGGATGGTTTAAGTATAGTACAGTATTACTTTGATAAATGTTTGTGATTGCTTTTTGAAGGTAAATTATATTTGTAACTAAGCAAATGATTCAGCCAATATGAGATGCTTGAGCTTTTGTATTGGTATGTATATCAGAAGAGGGTGAATTACCTTGCTCATGATACACTGCCTTAAAGATGATAAATTAACTTTTTAAGATGGTAAGCAGTGGGTACCATGTTTTTTTAATAGTGGACCATACTCTCATCTTTGGTCTCTGATTTTATCAGGATGCTTGCATTTGTAATCTTCTATTAACATTTGGTTTTACCCATACCATTGTTTCTCTTTATTCGTTCATAGAGTTTGAACTTTCTATTGATCAGCTGTAGAATTTGGCATGTTTTTAATTTGTTCAGCTAGAGCATAATTTTAGACAAAGGTACCCACTTAGGGTATGTTAGTACAATACCATACTTTTCGGAATTGTTGAAAGGTTATGTATAGAATTTGAAGTATTTCCACAAGCTTGTCAGTCTGTGTTGTTAATTTTTATTTTGTATTTTTATTGTATAGCGACAAGCTACAGGAAAAACCATGGCTGATGCATCATTTTGGCGCAGTGTCAATCTTCAGGCCGAGAAAATTCCCACAAAGACATCAGACTTGAAATCATCTGTTACTGTGAATACAAACCACATAAACATCATGGTAAGTTATTGTACACTTCAAGGATTTTTTTTATATAACAGCAGTAGTTTGTTTCAAACTTCATGCACACCTTATGTATAGGAATAGTGCAACGTGCATTATTGCATCAAACAGTATTTAAAACATGACTCTTAATTGATACAGGAAGGCTTTAGTGTTTCAGCTTTATTTTATTCACCTCAAAATTGGAAAATATGATCAATTTTGTGAAACGCAAGCTGCAGTGTTAAGTAAGTCGCAGAATATTGTGACCTTTCAGAGGTGTTCAGTGATAAAATCTGTTATGAATGAGACTGCATTATTCATTGGACAAAAAGCCTATGGTAGAGATTATGTAGAATGAGTATCTGGCATTGGTTTCATATTGCAGTATGTAATGAAATACGTATGGCTATTAAACTTGCAAAAAATTATAGGGATATGATTCATAACCTCTCTCAAATACATTAGTGTAGAATTTTATTTTATGGAGGTCTGTTGTGCAGGCAGAGATAGAAAGAAAAATAATTCTAATGTTAACTCTTTACGCACACACTGACCCTCTCCATACCATTGGCTTTTGTTAAAATGAATTCTTAATTTTTGTTTTATGGGGGTATTTGATGATTGTGGATCATTATGATAAATCACACGGATAAATGTTAGTAAGTGGTCGACTCTTGTAGGTGTTCATATATTTTATGATAATTTGCCTTTTGGCCTAAATTTTATACTACAGTATTCTCTTCCATTCCATTCGGTATACAGTACTGTATCTAATATTGAAAATAATGTGGTAGCTAGCATAGTAATGTTGCTAAGTTGAAGAAATTTAAAATAGTATACATTTATTCACTCCCAGACTTTTAACCATGAAATGTTATTTGAGTTGACTTTATTTGGATTAGAATGTATAGTTACTTTAGCTATGTCATGGGAGTGCACAATAAATACACAAGGTACCTTGATATCTGTGATTTCATTAGAGTTATGGAAACTTTGGTATCTTGCAGTATTTTCAAATCAAAATTATCTCCAGCAAATCAGTTGTTTTGTACATGAACTTTCCTGTCAGATATATACTTAGCTATAGTCTCCGACGTTCCCGACAGAATTTCAAATCTCGCGGCACTCGCGACAGGTAGGTCAGGTGGTCTACCTTACCCGCCGCTGGGTGGCGGAAGTTTGAACCAATTCCATCTTCTATTCAGATTTTCTCTGTCGCCGGGAACGACAACAACTGTTGTGGTTTCCTCTCGATAGATTTTTTCGATTCTCGCTTGCCTGGAGATCATTTTGGACTTTTTGGTGACGTATTTGTTCTGTTGTCTTGAATACGGCTGTTAGTGGACCGTTTTTTTGACTTTTGCGCTGGATTTTGCTTGAAACTGTCTGATTTGATAACAGTAACCAGATCCTGTTTTGTTAGGGTATGTCGGTTGAGAGGATGGTAAGTGTGAGGTTGCCGAAAGCTTCGGTTGACCCTCACACTGTGTGTATGAAATGCAGGGGGAATGAGTGCGCGTTTAGTAACCCATGTAAGGAATGTGAGGGACTGAATGAAGATGAATATAAGGCTCTTTCTTCCTACCTAAGGAAGTTGGAGAGGGATAGAGTTCGTAAAGCTTCCTCTAGAAGTTCTAGTAGGTCTAGAGTGAGTGAGTTAGAATCTGACCTTAACCTTAATGTAAAAATAGAACCTCCTTCCCAGGTTGCAGCCCCTGCTCCCCGCGCCGAAGCCGAAGGCTACGATTCAGTCTATGGAGTTGAAGATTCGCTTATTAGAGCAAGGTAAGAGTGGGAGTGTTGGTGATCAGTGCAGTGCCCCCAGTGTTGTGGAGGGTGCGTCTGACCGGCTCTGTAGTGCCTCCAGGCCTAGACCTCTTCCAGACTCCCAGTTCCAGTGGAGGAGGAAAGTCAAAAGCCGCAGGAGGGCTAGGGAGAGCCCCCACTGGTAAGGCGTCCCCTCGGCAGATCCTGAAGTACGCTCCCAGGCTGCCTCGGATCGCATCAAGAAGGAGATACTTCGTCAGTGTTTCTCCTCTTCTTCTTCCCCATCACCGAAGCACGGCTGGAACTCTCCGGATGCTTCGCGCCCGTTGAAGAGGGCTTGGAAGGCGCCCTGCAGTTCTTTGGCTTCCAGCCCGGAAGTCTTCCCTGAAGAGGCTTCTTTGGATGTGAAGAGGCCCAGAAGATCCTGTGATCGCTCGTCTTCTCGCGCGCCTCGCTCTGCTGCTTCGGAGGAAGATCCTGTGGATTCTCCTACTAGAGTCCTTGCGGGACTCCAGGCTCAGATCTCGGCCCTGGCGGACTCTCTGGCTTTAAGATCTCGTAGGAGGAAGGACGTGTCTCTTCCGGTCAAGAGATCTAGACGCCCTTCTTCAGAGGATCGCTCTCCTCGACGTATGCGATCTCCTTCGTATGGGGAGGATTCGGCCGAGCGTAGGAGCTTGCGCGAGTGGCCCCACTCTCCTGGCTCCCTCTCAGCATCGTCAAGGCGCCAGACTTCGGGCAGGCGCTCCTTGGATGGCGACGACTTTTCTCTGGATAGGCTCCCCGCTTCCGGTAGGCGCTCCTCTCCTGTCAAGCATTCGTTTTCTAGTGTGCGTCCTAGCGGAGAGAGACGCTCTGTGCAGAACAGGCTCCTTTCGTCGACTCCTTCAAGACGTTCTTCACCTCATCGACTCCGAGAACCTCGCAGGCGCCCGTCTCCGAGTAGGCGCTCGTCGCCTGGCAGCTGCTCTCTTCGCGTTATGGAACGAGTACCTAGTAGGCGCCTTTCTCCTGTTAGGCACTCCTCTCCTTTCAGACAAAAAAGAGTCTGGTAGGAGCCATGCGCCTGGTAGGCGCCCTTCTCCTGGCAGCTGCTCTCCTATGGATAGGCATCAAGAGCCTCGGGTCCACCGTTCACCTGGTAGGTGCTCGTCATTTGCGAGGCGCCCTACTCCTGACCGTTCTCCGCTTGACAGGCGCCAAGAGCTTCTCAAGCGCCCTTCTTCTGATAGGCGCTCGGTGCCTAGTAGCCGCTCTCCTCGCGATAGGCGCCAGGATTCTAGCAGGCGCTCTCCTTCTCGCAAGCGCCCTGTTTCTGGACACGGTTCTTCCCGTGGTAAGAGCCCAGACTCTCCTTCGTTCAAAATTTCTACTACCTCGAAGAGGGAGTCCGATCTCAGGCAGGCCAGGTCGGATAGGCGTTCTTCTTTTTCGACTTGCCGATCACCTGTGGACTTGACTTCTCCTGTGAGACTTCATTCTTCAGCTACACGCTCTTCTCCTGTAAGGACCTCTTCTTCTTCAAAGGATCCTCCACGCTCTCCTCTGCAAGAAGGCCAGGATGGCTCGGACGAAGAAACTAATACAACGGCAGCGGTTTCTTACAAGAGGCTAACAGAGCTTCTACTTCAGGAGTTTGGAGATTCTCTTAGCCCTACTGCTCCTCCTTCTCCGCACTCGTCAAAGGCAACGAAGGGATCGTCATGTGTGAGAATGAAGCCGACCCTGTCCATGAAGAAGGCGCTTAGGAGTTTCGGTTCCTGGATGCTCTCCAAAGAAGCAGGGAAAACGGTGTTTGCCTTCCCACCGTCGAAACTGTCTGGACGTACTGGCTTTTGGTATGAGACAGGAGAGCCCTTGGGTCTGGGTCTCCCGTCTTCGGCTGATGCAGACTTTTCGGCATTAGTAGATGCTATGAGGAGATCGGCTCTTAACTCAGCTAAGACGACTTGGGCCATGAACGAGATCGATCACATTCTGAAAGGAATGTTCAGAGTGCTCGAAGTTTTCAACTTCCTTGATTGGTCGCTGGGAGTCTTGGCTAAGAAGACACAGGCTCCAGAGTCTTTCTCGCCGGAAGACCTTCATTGCGTGTTATCCTGTATGGATAAGTCTGTAAGAGACGGAGCGAGCGAAATCGCTTCCTTGTTTGGGGCGGGAGTGGTGAAGAAGAGATCCGTATATTGCTCCTTCTTGACGAAATCCGTCTCTCATGCTCAGAGGTCTTCTTTACTGTTTTCCCCACTCTCCGCTCAGCTTTTTCCCAAGCAACTAATACAGGATATCTCGACATCGCTTTCAGCCAAGGCTACGCAGGACCTTCTGGCTCAGTCGGCGAAGAAGCCTCGTCCCTCCTTCCCTGTCAAGACGAGAAAGGAGAAGTCAGTTGTTCGGGAACCCTTTCGAGGGGCTTCTTCCTCCAGACCTGCTTCGTTTAGAGGACGAAGGCCCAACAGGAGAGGGAAGACTTTCTCTAAGTCCGTCAAGACTTCAAAATAAGAAACAAGTCCTTCAGACAACGGTGGGTGCCAGGCTGTTAAGATTTGCAGAAGTCTGGGCCCAGAGAGGGGCGGATTCCTGGACCCTATCAATTGTAAAGAGGGGTTACCTCATCCCTTTCACCTCAAGACCTCCCTTGATGACCACCCCAAGGGAGTTGACGGCAAAGTACAGGGACCCCATCATGAACCAGGCCCTCCGTCTAGCGGTAGATCAGATGCTAGAAAAGGAGGCAATCGAACTAGTGACGGACCTTCAATCAGCAGGCTTCTACAACCGCCTTTTCCTAGTTCCGAAATCCTCGGGGGGATGGAGACCGGTTTCGGACGTAAGCGCCCTGAACTTCTTTGTAGAGAAGAAGTTTACGATGGAGACCACTTCTTCGGTGTTGGCAGTGCTTCGTCCAGGGGACTGGATGGTGTTCTTGGACTTACAGGACGCTTACTTCCACGTACCGATCCATCCTTCCTCGAGGAAGTTTCTCAGGTTCATGATGGGGGGAAGAGTATATCAATTCAGGGCTCTGTGCTTCGGCCTCTCGACGGCCCCCCAAGTGTTCACGGGAATCTTGAGGAATGTAGCTCAATGGCTTCATTTGGAAGGGGTGAGGATATCCCTGTACCTAGAATATTGGCTTATAAGGGCCAATTCGAAAGATCGTTGTATGGAGGACTTACAGAAAACCTTGGAATTGACGATTTCTTTGGGGCTTTTAGTCAATTTCCAGAAATCAAGCTTAATACCCAAACAAGAGTACATTTATCTGGGGATCCGGATGAACTCTCAGAGTTTTCGGGCTTTTCCGTCTCCAGAAAGGATAGCCCGAGGCCTCAAGAAAGTAACAGCCTTCTTAGGGAAAGAAGTATGCACGGCGAGGGAGTGGATGAGTCTGCTGGGGATGCTCTCCTCGCTGGAGCAATTCATTTCCCTAGGAAGGTTGCACCTGAGACCGCTCCAATTCTTTCTTCATCAGAATTGGAGTCGTCGTTTTCAGGATTTGACGTTCTCCCTGTCCATATCTCAGCAGATCAAGGAGAAACTCGTGTGGTGGACAGATCCCAACAAGTTTGCTCAGGGACTGTCTCTGCAATCCCAGAACCCCAACCTAGTGTTGTTCTCCGACGCGTCGGAGACAGGTTGGGGGGCGACTCTGGGAACCCGAAAGGTGTCAGGTACCTGGGTGGGGGATCAGGTGACCTGGCATATCAACAGAAAAGAATTGATGGCCGTGTGGTTGGCTCTGAAAGCCTTCGAGCCCAACGTCCGAGACTCCATAGTTCAGATCAACTCTGACAACACCACAGCTCTGGCATACATCAGGAAACAGGGGGGGACGCATTCCTTCTCTCTGTACGAAACAGCAAGAGACTTTCTTCTGTGGGCCGAAGAAAGGAAAATCAAGCTTCTCACCAGATTCGTACAGGGAGAGAGGAATGTAAGAGCAGATCTCAGCAGGAAAGAGCAGGTCCTTCCCACGGAGTGGACACTTCATCAAGATGTATGCCAGAGCCTGTGGAAGTTGTGGGGCAGGCCGCACATAGACCTCTTCGCCACCTCAAGAAATGCGAGACTGGATCTATACTGCTCTCCCATCTCGGATCCAGGGGCGATAGGGATCGATGCACTTCTTCTAGACTGGAAGGGGCTCGATGTTTACGCGTTTCCTCCCTTCAAGATTCTGGGAATAACGCTCAAAAAGTTCGCAGAGTCAGATTCAACGAGGATGACATTAATCGCTCCCTTTTGGCCGGCCCAAGAATGGTTCACCGAGGTACTGGAATGGTTAGTGGACCTTCCAAGATCGCTCCCTCTAAGGAACGATCTACTCAGACAACCCCACTTCGACAGGTATCACAAAAACCTCCCCGCTCTCAGTCTGACTGGCTTCAGACTGTCCAAAGTCTCGTCAGAGCAAAAGGCTTTTCAACGGCATCTGCTAAAGCAATCGCAAAAGCTAGGAGGTCTTCCACCTTACGAGTGTACCAGTCGAAGTGGGATGTCTTCAGACGTTGGTGCAAGAGGAATAACGTTTCCTCTTCCAGTACCTCTTGTGACCCAAATTGCTGATTTCTTACTTTTTCTTAAGGAAGAATGTGGTCTGGTGGTATCTACTATTAAGGGATACCGCAGTATGTTGGCGGCAGTTTTTAGACACAGAGGCCTCAATATCTCAGAAGATAAAGACCTGCATGACCTGATTAGGTCTTTTGAAACAACTAAAAAGCAGTCATCGAGAACACCTAATTGGAATCGGGACGTGGTACTTCAGTTTCTCAGCTCGTCTAGATTTGAACCCCCTAAATCAGCCTCGTTCAAGGATCTGACCAAGAAGGCTCTTTTCCTTATGGCTCTAGCATCCGCCAAGAGGGTGAGTGAGCTTCAAGCCATTGAGGGCAATGTTGGCTTTAAAGAACAGTCTATGGTTTGTTCTTTCCTCCCCGGATTCCTAGCAAAGAACGAGAACCCATCAAATCCGTGGCCCAGAAGCTTCGAGATTCGAGGATTATCTTCTCTCGTAGGGGAAGAGCCTGAGAGAACTCTTTGCCCGGTGAGGATATTAAAATATTATTTAAAGAGAAAAGAGCAACTTAAGGCCAATCAAGAGGTCCTTTGGTGCTCCGTGAAGGACCCCAGTCGACCACTATCGAAGAATGCTCTGTCCTTCTTCTTAAGAAGCCTTATAAAAGAAGCGCATGTATCTTGCAATGAGGATCATTTTAAGCTTCTTAAAGTGAAGGCCCACGAAGTGAGGGCCATTGCCACTTCGCTGGCTTTTAACAAAAATATGTCTGTGCGGAACCTTATGGAGGCAACCTTCTGGAGATGCCAATCGGTTTTCGCAAACCACTACCTGCGTGATGTGAAAATTACTTACGACAAATGCTTCGCCTTGGGCCCTTACGTATCGGCGGATTCGGTGCTGGGGCAGGGAGCTGGAACTTATCCTTGTTAGGCTTTCATATTTTTACCCCTTGTTTTGTATTTGTTGGTTATGGTTGTCTGAAAGAGGATGCAGGGAAGCATCTCTTTCTTGTCGTAGTACTAACCCTAGTTAGTTTGGTTAGGTGGTCTGATGGGTTTTGGCTCCTTGCGGTAGTAGTGGTGAGGATCTGTTAAGTAAGCGGACGAGTTCCCTTTGACAGCATCCGACTTGGATTCTACCACACAAGGGGATCAGATATCCCGTCGGTAGATCCGAGAGTCTTTCAGCAACAGGTCACGTCCTCGGTGTAGCTCTCCAGGCAATGCAGACTCAGAGACAGTATCAATGAAGTCTTCTGCCTGAACAGGTAAGAACCAAGGTTTTTATATCCTACAACACCAGTTGTTTCCCATTTTCTATATTATTTAGCTGTCTCTTACCCTCCACCAAGGGTGCCAATCAGCTAAGTATATAACTGACAGGAAAGTTCATGTACGAAAATGAAATTGATAAACTACAATAAAGTTTTGTACATACTTACCTGGCAGATATATATGATTAATGGCCCACCCAGCCTCCCCTCAGGAGACAGGTGGAAGAGAAAATCTGAATAGAAGATGGGATTGGTTCATACTCCCGCCACCCAGCGGCGGGTAAGCTAGACCACCTGACCTACCTGTCGCGTGTGCCGCGAGATTTGAAATTCTGTCGGGAACGTCGGAGACTATAGCTAAGTATATATCTGCCAGGTAAGTATGTACAAAACTTTATTGTAGTTTAACAATATCATATTTAAGATTTATTTAGTCAATAAGTATAGTTTTTTCTTGCAGTCCACATCTTCCACATCAGTTCAGGCTGCAGTTTGAATTATTTTTCATTTACAATATTCCTTAAAATGACAAAATTACTTTATCTGACAAAAATTGGATTCCATGGCACCCTTCAGTGTTATGTATTTATTTAGCTATGTGTCAGGTATGAATTTAAAAGCTTAAAATTGTAGTCTGAGACATTATAAATACTGTTTTATTGTACAGGGTACTAACACATTCTATCGCGAAGCCAATCCTCCCTCGGGTGTTACAAGCAGTGGAGAGGTGGTTGTTCTCCTGCATGGTATGGCTTTTAAGTCAGAAACCTGGCTGAACCTTGGAACCATCAACATTTTGGCTGCCATGGGCCATCGTGTCATTGCTATTGACCTACCAGGTGAGCAACATTTACTGAAGCTTTTCATTCAAGCTAAAACATGAGCAGTGACGTTCTGACAAAAGTATAACTGCCAAATGTTCTCTCAAAGCACTTAAAATGGTAATGATTAGCAATGCATATTTATGGTGACTTACTGTGTATGGTAAAATTTTTGGGGGGTTAGCTTTTCCATTATATTAGCAATTTAAGTTATCAGACACTATAGGACATGTATGGTTATTTAGTGATTACACATTATGACATTTCATGGTCATTTATTATTCTCAGGAATTACTGTAGAAAGGATGAGTTTTGTTGTTGGCCATGCTGTATGGTGCAGAATGTGATGTGTAATGTTTACTAGGAAAAATGATTTGAACTGATAGAAATATGATTCTGATACAAATGTAATGATTGATTGAAGTTTTGTTGGGCATTGTAGGTGAAAAATTTTGATAAAGGAAAAATTTAATTCTCATTGGTGCATTGCCCCTTATTTCAGGCAGTGAGTATCTAATTTAAGAGGGTTTTGCATGTTGGTTGTGCCAGTATAAATAGTGATGTATTATTTTTAGTAATGTTTTTGATATCTTGATGAGCAAACAAACCATCTTGAATTGCATTTACTAAGAAGAGGACCATGTGATTCTTAATAGTCAAAGAATGTCTAAGCAGGACCTTTCCCCTTCCCCCTCATCTCTCTTATTCTTATGGGCCTCCGTTTTCACCTCTCATTGTTCCATTTTGATATTCTCTCTCTTATATAATTCAATTTACTATTCCCGTTTTTCATAGGTGATAAGTTTGAGTGTAACTGACACTGGATGTCATCAGTATCTTGTTTAGTAAATTTTTAGTTGTCAACTGTTCTCAGACATTTTTTTTTTTTTCTGCATTGCTTTCTGCAGCTCACTTGTCTTCCAATGACATAATATTGGTCTCTCCCCTGCAAACTTCCAACTTCTTTAACGTAACTTTACCCCAATTTCCAAATCTCATTTAAGAAAAAATCTTTCAAGTGAGCAATTAGAATCATGAAAAAGGGGGTCAGTATTCACCCAAACAGCTTCTTGACTTGGATTCCCCGTACAGTAATTGGTGACCTTCCTTGAATTTGATACAACTATTTGGGAGCTGCATGGCACAGCTCTTAACAAATTTCCATGAGATGGAAACAACTGCTAGAATCTAAATACCTCCCTCTTAAGTAGGTTTTCAGCAAAGATAAAAGTAATAGTACGTACCATTTGTAATTCTTACCGGCATATGTACATAAAATTCAAAATAGTTTTGTGGTTTCACAATGTCATCATGCTATTACTTGGCATATCTCTTTGTCCTCTTTAATTGGTGAATATATTTGACAAGTTTGACACCGGGAGAAGGGAAAGGTTTTGAAAGTTGTTTTAAGCAGCTCTTGTTCACTTTGAGTAGATATTTATACACAAGTAAAAGGAAGAGGGTAGGCCATGTACTGTCCAATGAGAACTTGAAATTTCCTTAGTCAAGAATATACTAATTCTCAATTATTATAGTTATAGTATGGCTTAAATTTGCTTTATGTTGTCCTATGTTTGCATGCCTGTAATATGATTTTGCTTGTAATTCCATTTTGAATGCTTTCATATATGTAAATTCAGTTCTTTAGTTTTCTGTTTAAAACTCGATATCCTATAGAAAGTTTTTCTTATTGGTAATGATTATTCAGATTCAAACATCTTTATAGCATTATTTAAAATGTTTTGTTAGAAGTTTTCAATTGTATTTGATTTGTGAAGTAGTGTTCCAAGATGTGGGCTTTAGTTTTCCAAGAAAAGATTTTGTTTTTGTTTTTTGTTTGTTTTTGTTTTTTGCACACCTGTAGAATTGCATGCAGTTTTGTGCCATTCACCATTACTAACTGTTAAAAAGTGGAACTTTCATGTTGAAATGTTTTGTGAACACCGTAGTCGGCTGATCACCAAATTAATTTGTTGATTTTGGTTATGATGCATCAAGGCTTTGGAGAGACGAAGGATAAGTTGCCACAAAATGCTGATAAAGCTGATTACCTGAAGGCCTTCATAACTGAACTCAAGGCTGACCTACCTATAATAGTATCTCCATCAATGAGCGGGGGGTTTTCCTTCCCATTTATACTCAAGCATCGCGAGGGACTCAGTGGCTTCGTACCAGTTGCCCCGGTCAGCTCCAGTACCATAGTTCCAGTTGCTACCAGTCTGACGGTTAGTGAAAGTTTCCATATAGTATACTTAATATTTATAAATATATTTATTTTTCTAGGTGTGTTCATGAACAGGTCCTTTTGATGGAGAAGGGATTTGGAACAGAATTAGGCACCCACTTTAGTGAGTCTTTCATCATATTTAATCTGACATGTAAAATGTCAAAAGTATGGTACTATGTCAGATATCCAACTTTGTTTTAGCTCGGATATTGATATTTTATTTAAATACAGACAAAAGATTCTATCAGTTGTGTTTGTATATTTTATATTCACTTTGCCATCATATATGAGACGGTTGAATTGTATGAGACAGAATAGCACTTGGGAACCTTTTGCTTATATTCATTTCATATTTTTTTACTTATAAACAGTACACTTACTTAATATCACAGCTGGGATATTTGTTGAAAAGGTTTCCTTATTGCAAGGCTTGAATCATTTAGGTATGCCATGACACACTGTGTGAAGCATTATTCTTAAACACATCTAAAAATTATATTATTATTTGAAATTTTGTGGTAATTAGGTTAACAAAGATAAATTATATTGTTAACAATAATTAACAGATCTGTAATGAATTCTGATTAAGTGATGAACATAAGATTTGGGTTGATATAAATTTGATCTTCACAGTTTTCGGAGTGACTAATATCAAAGTTTATCAGTCAGCCTAGGTCTATCATTGCAGGTGTTCCACAGGGAAATTTTTAGGAATTTTTTTGGTGAAGAGTGTTATTTCTGATACGATTACTCTTCACTTTAAGAACAAGTGTGTACTGCACTATATGTAGATAGTGTAAGTTTAGTTATGCAAATTTAAGCATATCTCTAGTCTGTGGACTATAACATCAAACTTTAGTAAGATGAGGACTAGTTTATCAGCTATTCAAATACTATGATGCTACATTGTTCAGTAGTATTGTTACCCATTATGAATACATATGTATTTGATATTTGGTTTGATTTGACTAACCTTTCTCGTGGTACACAAGAACAAGTTTATCAAGATCTCTTGGATTTTAGAAACATAATCAGTACTTGACTTTATCTGTGACTGCCAGAGGTACAGAATCTATTCCTGGATCACAGAGCAAGTGATTTTTAGTAGAGTTTACTGATCAATTCTAAAATCGCTTAGCAACCAGATTATTATTTTGAATACGCATTGGAGAATATAAATATTGGTATCTGTAAGTTAGATAGAAATGGAAGAACAAGATAGCAATTTTTGCTGAAGACAAGTGCTTTTAATAATATCTGCAGCCATGAAGATAAGAATATCATAAACCACCAAACTAAATATCTATAACTGAATTATAAGACTAGTATAAGTTGATTGTATTTGAGCTTGCATTACAGTAATAATAAAAATGAGAGGACCTGTGTTTTGCATAGAGGAAGGATTGTGGCAGTCTGAATTGTGAACTTGGAGACAATAAAACTACGGCCCAAATTTCGTGAAATCTCAAAGATCATCAGTGGTAGGATATTTTTCACATAGCACAGAGGAGAATAGATGTCACAATTGGTCATAGAAAGTACAGAAGACAGAAGAAGATTGCTGCGTGGATTAGGGAGACATTAGAAAGACAATCTTAAGGCTCAATTAATAAAGTAAAAGTCAGGACTTCATGGATGTAATATATGTTGGGGTCCAAGTACATCTTGAGAAGATGGATTTTTGGGTATTTTCTCACAAAGCACTATAACATTGTAATTTTAAGATATAGTAAATTTTGGTTTGTGAAGCAGAGTATGTTTATATCAGAGATGTTGCATAAAGGGTACTGCATTATTTTCTCTTGTCTGTTACACATGGCTTACTTTTTTTGGTTTAGGAGAAAGGAAACTCTGTGGTAATTGTAAATTTCTTAATATTAAATGTAGTTGAAGACAGGGAGATGAATACGGTAGGTACTCATGGCAAAGTATTTAGAAATGTGTAAATTTTGTTTTCTTTGTTTTTTGCCATTTTTCTTGTGATCGTACAAAAGTACGGGCCATTGTTCCACACATGCACTCTATAAGTATAGAGATACATACTGTATTGTCATCTCCACCTGGTCACCTCAGATGTGGGAGGGTACTTCATAGGCACAACACTGTTTGTGAGTATTTTGAGATTTCCAGAAAGGCTTCAGCAATTCCAACTAGCATGAACCTGGTGAAGACAGTCTACAGGTAAATTTTCTAAACAGAAGTGTGTTACAGTTACTGTAGCACTTCTGCCCATGATCCATCTTCATTAATGCAATACCATCTCCATGAGGATAGTAACAACAGTAGCAGAGAATTTAGATTGTTTGATAATTCAAGTCTGGAAGAAGCAGCAGTAGGTCTGTCAACTTCCTATCACTTCTCTGACCTGTTATCAGTGTCATATCTGCTTAGCTAGGCCAGCATTTGCAATTGAGAGAAAACTTGACAAGTATGTACGTATATGAATTGGGCTTCTCAATACAGTTCAGGTCAGGAACCAAACTGGAAGGACAGCAAGTAGCCTAACCCAAAACTGTCCAGAAGAGTTTTTGAAGGAGGCCTGAAGTTTTTTGTAAGCTGTACAATGATTTATTTAGAGCAATCTTCTTGTAAACAGATGCTTCAATGAGAGACTGAAGAGAAGTTTTGTTTTGCTGTTACAATAAAAACTTTGACTCCTGGAGTGAAATTCCTGAGACATAAACTTAGAATCTGGAACATTAGTCTACAAGCTGTTAACATTTCAGGATTATCTGTTTGTGAATAGTAGTGGTAACTGCAAACTGGTGCAGCATTATTATTTGGAGGCAAAGCAACCATGATTATTTGGCAGCATGAATCTTAATGTCTTTGTTGAATTGTTGAAATCTCCCATATCGTGAGGCTACTCAAAGGTCATCAGAGCATGATGGGAAAGAAATGATTTAATTTCTTTTCCATTTCATCAAAGTCAAATAATGGAGAAATGAAATATTCAGATTGTATATTTAGCTTTCTTATATTTTTTCCCCATTTTTATGTTATTTTTAGATCTTAAGTTTTGTTACTGCACTCTCATTATTAACCATTCAGTTCTGTATTAACCTGTTGCTTTTGTTTTTGCATGATTAACTTAGTGTTGCATGAATACGTATATGCATGTGATGTTTAGCATTGTAGCTAATTTCAGCATGTTGTAAGAAGTCTGTATCATTTTAGTTCTTAATATTTTCTGTGTTCAGTATGTACAGAGTTTGTCCTTAAGTTCATCTGAAATGGGAAATATTTTTTACCCAGAGCTTATGCTCTTCAGTTTTAGGCTTTGATTTTTTTCTTTTTGCATGTAGAAAAGGGTGGAGCATAGGTCTTGTAGTGTTAGTACAACACAGTATTTTAATACTATTGTTAGGTGAAAGGTTATGATTTCATGGATGTGAGTGAAGATTGTCCTTATTCTTTTTGCTGCTTTTGTACAGATAAGTTATATGAGTACAATAGATGTATATGAAGTGTGGTCACTAAGAAGTAGTAGCTGTTATTTTGTGCATACAGTATGCAGTGAATTACAAGAAATGAATGCATTTAAGTGTCAGGTAGTGGAGTTCATGATAATTTGAATAATGAAATGATTAACATAAATAGAAGCTTGTAATTTTGCAATTCACTCCTGGTTATGGGAAGGAACTGCCCAGGGTGTAGAGGCTTAACCAGTAAAGGTTGTAGGAAACTAGGTTTTACAGGATAGAAGATACCAACATAGATAAGTACTGCAAAGTTTAGCTAATTGTTGATATAAAACTCAAACTGTCAATTTGATAAGTTAGGGATGTTTCTTCAGGAGTGAACAAAAAAAAAAAAGGGGGAAAATAAATTTGGTACAGAAGTCAGCAAAATTTCCATTTGCTGTCAGATGCCTCATAAGGAAATACAGTACGTACTAAATTCCAGAGTGTAAATTAACAAAATTTATGTTGGTGATGATTTATATGACAATCTTTTTAAATAAAAAGTAGTTTACATCATAGAAATAATAACAGTATATCCTGAACAAGGAACTCAAGATTGAAGAAATTACCTTTCTGTATAATATTAATTTTCCGTTGGCATTCATAGAAAAGAGAAGCTGTGTGAGTTTACCTGATAATATTAGATCATAAACAATTGACTTTATTTTGATGTCTACATATCTGTTCTATAATTTTTCAAAACTCCTTTAGTAATATCGTTTAAGTTCTGATTTTATATTCTGTTTTAGAAGTGTGCATCACTAATTAATCTTTACTACCTCAAAGAAATTACTGCATCTTTAGGAAGATTGATGCATGTATAGTACATATGCGCTACTCAGAAAAAAAAGAATGGTGAAAGTGAAGGAAATCATTTCAGCCATAGACATACATGAAATTTATAGTTTTTTCTTGTACTACGTGTATGTATACATAATATCAGTTTTGTTCTTGTTAATTTATTTTGAATTGTAAAAATATATAAATCATTCAGTAATTTGTTGATTTTTTTTCACACATCTAGTTATTCATAATAAATATTGATTTAATGTACTATAGTACTAGTGGACTTTATTCCATGATAGAGGAATAAAATTTTGTTGTCTAATTGTGTAAAGTGTGGGTATAAAAAGATCAGTTAGGATTGTTTAATGTGGTAGGGTGTCTTGGTGATGGGACTTCCTTTTAACTACAATATTCAGGCTTTGGCAACAGTGGACGGCAGGAGTTGGGCCCTGAACTGAGGCGCTCTTGGCTCCAATCTTTCTTCATCGCAGTGGATCTTCCACCCTCTATCGTAGTTTCCCCTTCTTTCTCCGGTGTATACTCACTTCCTATGTTGGCATTGCAATCCCAGGAACTAGCCGGGTTTGTGCCAATAGCTGTTGATGCAACAGATGAAGTACCTGTAAATTACTTGCAAAGTATCATGGTAAGTTTTCCAACAATATTGTAACATATCTTGTTTACTTAATATAATTTGTATCTTTGATTAATGAACAATTTTTCAAGGATGAAGTGCTTATTTTTTTCAGATTTTTGGCTTACTGTATTGATTGAGGGCCTTACAGAAAATGTAGTGCAAACTAATACTTTAACATCTTTTATTTTAAAGCTTAGGCTCAAAGACTCTAGCATCATAGCAAGATGTGAAATTCATGTGACAAATAAATCTTTGAAAATGGGCACAAAATTTCATGCGGAATACCTGAAGTGAAGGCATTGGCTTTTATATCTTCGCCTACAATTTGCTCTTATTTTTCCTCTGGGTCTGTATGTGACTGTGTGTGTGTACTTGTATTTATGCCTGAGGGGGATTTATCAGTAATAGGTGAACACATTTTGAAGACTTTCTTAGGGTGATCCCATCAGATAATTAACTTTTTCTGGATAGAAATTAAGAGTGGACAGTTTGTCTTCTTGAGACCATCTCACCCATTTTTCATTATTCCTCCTCCAGTAACAAAAAAGAAAGCAGTGGATTATTCTAGAAGACTACTCATGATTTTTGGGAGACCTTTTACATTAGTATTTGATTCTAGTGCTTTGAAACTTGGTGAAGACGAATTGTTTTTATTGCTCTTATTCAAAATCTTGCTTTCATTGTCTTTTTCTATAACAGCAAAATTGAATTTTTTTCAAGATTTCAATGGAACCAGTCCCCATGGTAGAATTATATTTATTCCTTTGTCAAGAAGTTGCTTTGACATTTGTATTTGTGGTATATTTTTAAATGTTCATTGTCAAGGATGTTAAGTTTAACTTTACACTAAAAAAAGAAATGTTTTCCAATTGCAGTGCATCAATAGCTTCAGAGTTCCCAATAGGACATACATATTCAGTTTTAGCTATTGACAGTAAAACTGAATGCACTGTATTTTACATAGTGTTAAATTGCTTAAAATTATCAACAAGTTCCTTAGGTAGTTTAAAGAAATTAAAAAGTTCAGAGGGTATTATGGTTATTAAAAATTACGTACAGATGTATGTTGTAGAAAGTGACCAGCAGAATCTAAATATGTATTATACAGTGCTCTTTTATTGTCAATTTCTTCAGATTAATCATTTCCTTTCCATGTGGGTGGTAGTTGAGAAATGAATGGATTAATTAATTTTTAATGCATCTGTCATGCCCGTGTTAAATATAATCTTTAAAAAAAATGGCATATGTGGTAAAGCCTCTCACAACAATGAACAGCTGATTTTGACATGGTCTGTCATTATCCATTGGGAAAATAGTCATATCCATCTGTGTCTGGAGTATGATTTCTGTCAACAAATACTACCATAGATTAGTATAATGGTTATTTTAGCCATCAGTTTTTAGTCTCTGAGGCCAGAGATACTCCTTCAGATCTCCTGGTGTTGACAGACTACTTCATTGGCTACTGTCATCTCACCAAACTTCTTGAATCAACCTGACATCTACGAATTTCCCCAAAAACTCCCAAGTGTTCACCTTACACCTTAATTTATCTGTGGTATGAGTTACAGGTGTGAAGTTCTATAGTTGGTGGGAATGAAATTGAACCAAATATGCTGCCTAGCCAGTTTTGTACCTTTCTTAGACTATATTTCATTGTTTATGGTTACCATTGGACCAGATAAATCTGAGTGATGTTTGGTATAGCCTCAATGTTACATTTCAAAAGATGTCATTTAAAGTTGGTAGAAAGCTTGCAGTGTTGCTTGTAAGGATCATTGCATATAGAGACAGGTGATGATGACTATTGCAAGGTTCAAGTTCATCAGTTCTGCCCATGTGGTGATATTATTTTCTAAGGGTCATATTCCTAATCTTGAGATAAATGTTGTGTGGCTATTTTCTTCCTTTTGTCAACTGTGGGAATTTTTATTGAGCCCATTGTAAAGTTTTTTCCTATTTGGTTATTTTTATAACTTTTAAGTTGATTTTGTATATATTCCTCAGATCTTGCTCTTCATCATTATAACAATGGAAGGGTTTGTGTATGGTAATTTATGACTGGTAAATTTGTTGATTTTACTTTACAGAGAAAACTGCAATCAGAGGGTCTTTGAGGTTCTTTACTATCTCATTGTGGTGGCAAAGTGATTATTTTTAGGTTCTTTAGTAAAAGGTATTCAATTTTTGTAAAGTTTAAATTACCAATTGAAGCCTTATACAGGGTAGTATCCTTTTTTTTCTACCGAGACTACTTTACTGTACAGGATTTTATCCTATTCACTTTGCACTGTATCCCTTATATTGGTTGAGATTCAAAGTCATGCAAAAAACAAATACAGTAATTACATTACCTGCATGAACTACATTTTACCTGTTTTCATTGCACAATTATGTTGCCTCCAGAGTGCCAGTGATTAGAGTTTAATATTGAACATTATCTGTCAATGAAATGGTATGAAATTTGTTTACTATAGAACACTAATCAAAGAGAATTCTTTCCTCTTGTAGTGTTTCAGATTATTATAAATTATTTTTATGTATCTTCCCAGATCCCCACTCTGATCATCTATGGAGAAAAAGATCGTAGTCTGGGAATCACTTCACGAGATGATTTGCTCAACATCCCCACATCCCAAGCAGTGATGATTCCTCAGGGTAGTCACCCAGCATACCTTGACAATCCCGACATGTTTCATGAGCTGCTTTACAATTTCATAAAGCAAGTGCATGCTCACAAAGCAGTTGCCTAAAGCTGATACAGTTTCATATGAAGAATAAAGCTGTTGATGACCAGAGAGATAGTACTTCAACCCGCTGGTTGTAAGTGACAAGTCAGGCTGTCTTGACTTTCAAACATCCTGAGCACAGGTTCTTTATCAGCATAGAATGCAGAGTTACTTACTAATAGTGTTTCTCAATTTCAGTAGTTGTCTGTGAAAGAGAATTATGCTTGCTTCATAGATGACCAGGATTAATAGGGTGCTCTGGTATTTCTGGAGAATAATGATAGATGAACAGAATAGCTGTTTTTTGTGATTAATTTCACATTCCTCTAGTTAACTGTAGAAAATATCTGAAACAATGGAAGGGTAATGTCATTAATTACATACATTAAAGCTGGAAAGGACTATTGTGTTCAATAATTCTGGAGATGATAAACTTTACAGTTTTCATTCCAGTTATGACATAAATACTAAAGGATATTTGTCTTCTCCGGAAGATGGAAAAAAAGGTTAGTGAGGTATTTATCTTTTTCATTTTCAGCTCAGTAGTTGATCATCATTTTCAAAGTTAGTCAACTGATTTCGGTGAGCAGAACAGTCATTGCATATGAAGTCTATGATAAATAGGTTGTTATATGTACATGTTATTGCAATCTCAGTCTAAGATCTGGAATCAAAGTAGATTATCACTTGTCACCTGTGATATAATTTGAGGAAGCAATATACAGCATAAAAAGTTTTTTATTTCCTGTAGGTTTACCACAGTACAGAGAGAAAGTATGATGTACTGTATTGTGAAAAGTGTCAGTATTTTGGGTTTTGTTAATGTTGGGTTGTCTTCAAGAAATTGCAAATGTTGAGATTCAGTAGTGCTTGTTGAAAAGTACCATATAAGTTTTAGAAAAATGGTTTTCAGTGTTGAAATTTGAGAATAATTTTGTAATTTTATGCTTTGTAAAGTACATATGGTTATATTTCTTTGAATTTTCCACACGTGATCATCACAATTCATTTTTTTGAGTGTTGAGTGTATCATGCTATTATCTATGGATAAATGTTCTTTTCTACATCTGTCTATTTGTGAGAGTTTTATTATTTATGAATAATGAAAAGATATTTTCTTTGATATATAGCAAAATATAGTAATGACTGAGAAAGTTTTGTCATTGTAGTTTAGTATTGTTTTCTGTATGAATGTCACAGGCAATCAGGTATTTTAAATAGACTCAGTATGTCATCTTTTGTGGATATGTTATAAAAGGAAAAAACTTACACAAACTACACTTTTCAGTTGAACTAGTATTTATAATTGTAATGAGCACTAGTGGTTTTGGGGAATTTAGTTAGGAATTTAGAATTGCACTCATTTGTAGTGTATTACTACAAAATTTCAATTTTACATCTGTGGTTGTAAGCCCTTTTGTAGTACATGGATACCTATAAAGGTTAGTCAGCAAGATATAGTTCAGCTAATTTTGTTAGTAACTTTGGTTTCGTAAGTTGTCCTAAGGTATTTTTATTTAAAAAGGGTTCAGCCAGACCACTTAGCCAAGAGCTCCAACTCTTTCAAGTGTTGATTCATTTGGGCAAGAAATTTATCTGTTGCAGGAAGTAAGGCTTTTTCTAACTCGAACTTTTTCTGGTGTAGTGGGTTTGGCATCCTCACAGAAAACTTCAAAGGTTTGGGAATAATAGAAGAGTATTGTGGATTTATTTTTTTTTAAATGTACTGTATACATTCCAGTATATCATTGTCTCAACTGTGGTTTGCTGTAAGTAGTTAAGTTTCCTCTACATTTCTTTATATTGTTTGCTTTCCAGGCACAGAATTGCACAAATTGATATGGAATTAGTGTGGAAAAAATTTGCTTCAGCATATGAAGTAAATAGATTTGTTAACTGCTTCACATGGGATAATTAATGCACTACAATATTTTTTATCATATATTTAAGGTTTGTGATAATTTTTGGTTTTAGTACTGTAGTAACACAAGAAAATCAAATAATTTAACCAGTTTATGGAGGCAAGATCTTTAAAATTTGAGGGCTTGCCTTATTTCTTGCTTTTATAGTTTACAAGTACTGTGCTTCTTTGTAAATCAGTAGAAAATTAGCAAATATGGTGATTTTACAAGGGCCATAAGCACAACACAATATATTGGCATTTTGTACAGTACAGATTGATGTTGTTAACATGTATTTACAGCATTCAAATTTTGTGATAACTAGGAAGTACTTATAGTATGTACTTGCACAGCAATATAGAGTACTATGCAATATTGCAGTTTTGAAAGTCTTCTTTTATAGTACAGTTCATTTTAAAGAGGGCAGAACTTAGCTGTCTGCAAGTGGAGATGTTCATTTTATAGCATTCTGCTTATATAGTCCTATCTCCATTTAGGTTTATCAAGGAGGGCAATCAGTGAGATGTTTGTTTCATAGCATTCTGCTTATATAGTCCTATCTCCATTTCTGTTTATCAAGGAGGGCAATCAGTGATGATCCATGGTTTCAGCTTCTGGGAGATTTGTCAGTATTTCTGATATCTAACTACTACATTGTAACTGTACGTCCAGCATATATTTTGTGAAAACACCAGTTACTACATTCTGCTTATGACTTTTACTGAATGTGGAGCAATGATTGATTATATTTTCATTTGATTTGCTGAACTTCTAAAATATTCATTTGTGAAAAGCTGGAGAAAATGCAGTAATCTGTAAGTACTTTACAATAATCTCAATAAGAAGCCAAGTAATTATATCATTGTAATTTATTATGTATACAGACAGATTAAAAAAATTGGCTTTTTAGCATGAATTTAGAATGAAGCTGAGAAAAGAATCTTGAAAATATTTTATCAAAGAAAAAATATATCCAAGCATGCAATAAGTAACATAACAGTGCAGCAATGAAGCAATTGTATAATGAATGCATATTGTTTTTTATGAATAAATTATTTTTTACTGTAACTTTTTTTATTTATTGTTCCAAGCCTGCTAGGTCATGTTAACCTGAAAATGTAAAAGCATCTGTACTTTATCTTCTAAGTTTGATGAGGAAGTCCTCTGCAAACCGAGTAATTGAAGTGGATTCTGATTTCAAAGGAACTAATAAGTGACAGGAATAGCTGGTCAAGATTTGCAATACAGCATTTAAATAGCATCGTAAAAAATTATATCAAAACCAAAGAATTATCTTAGTACTATATGGTATCTATTTCTGTTTAGAAAAGGAGCTTTCGGCTACAAGGCGGTAAGAAATTGAGGTTAAAAATAAATGCATACTAGATAAACATGACAAGGGAAAGTACAGTCCAAATTTTGGTACATTAAGCTTTATATAATATATATATATATATATATATCATTATATATATTATATATATATATATATGTATATATATATATATATATATATATATATATATATTATATATATATATATATATATATATATATATATATATATATATATAATATATATTATATATATATATATATATATATATATATATATATATATGTGTGTGTGTGTGTGTGTGTGTGTATATATATATATATAATATATATATATATATATATATAACTATATATATATACACGTATATACTGTGTACGGTCACATAGCTTTCCATATGTAGTCTTCTGTGATCTATTCTTGAGCAACATGATATTAGTCACTGATCTCCATTGCATAGCTTGAGTATAGAAGCAAAGGAGAACAGAGAAGTGAAGTAATCATATGAACGACAGTACATCTCGAATTTGTGTTCATTTCACTTGAAATAATTATTCCATTACTGTCCTATAGGTTTTGTGTACTGCATGAATTTGTGTCAATTTTGCTTTCAACAATGGCATTTCACGGTTAAACCAGCCAAAATAAGGCCTTCGGGAAATTCAGGCAGTCCAGTGTGTTATGTTTCTGAAGCACTGCAGACCAACAAAACATTGGTGAAGGATATGATCAACGAAATCAGCGGAACTGAATCTCTCTCACACAGTGTATATATATATATATATATATATATATATATATATATATATATATATATATATCTATATATATATATATATATATATTATATATATTATATGTGTGTGTGTTTAAAGCTAGGACCATATTTCGGTGGGTTATCTTCCACCCTTATCAAGCAGTGAATGACAGGAATTACATTAGCGAGATATATACTTAGTGGGAGATAATGCCCTTTGGACTTTGGTGATGCTTGTGAAGAAGCAGATTAAGACAACAGAACCAACGTCGGCTTAGCGGTGACCCCAGGCATCACCTAAGGGCATTTATCCCATTACTGCTAACGCTAAGCTAATGTAACTCCTGTCATTCACTGCTTGATAAGGATGGAGTTTATAGCCCACCGAAATATAGTCCTTAATTAGCTTTAAACCAGTGTTAATGGGCCTTATATATATATATATATATATATATATATATATATAGATATATATATATATATATATATATATATATATATACATATATATATATGTGTGTAATATATATATACATATAATTTTGTAGTTTGGCAAGAGGAAAGCAAAAAAAAAAAAAAAAAAAAAAAAAAAAAGCACACCAGGAAGTGTTGGAATGAGCCGGCCACTGCACTGAGCCACTGACCACGATTGTCTGAGTCTGATCCCACCGGAAAATAGCCGGCAGCATTTAGGTGCCGAGTCTGCCGACAGATTCTCTCCTTGAAAAAATGAACCTCTCTGTACATTATAATCGTGAGTTTAAAAGGGAAATTAAACGAACAAACTCGAACATCGAAATGGCATAGCTTGGAAAAAATATCGAAGCGAACGGTGTTGGTGGTGTGGAGAGAACGGGAGACGTATCAGGTGTTCAACACGACAGTAGTCCTTAGGAGGCGGGGAATACGGGTTGCCAGAGTGCAGCGTTTCTAAAGGGCAAATCCTTTTATCGTTTAGGGAGGTTGCAGGATAACGATGTCATGTAATGTGTGCAAAACAGTCCGCAGAGCTGTTAACCTTTCTGGTTAGAAAGCAATCAAGCTGTAAGTTGTATTAGGTAAACGTTTTGCCAAGTCGTTTGTGCTTGATTTGGTTAGTTATCGGCTGAATGTCAACTTTAGTACATCTGTCTCTAAGCCACATTTTGTTCAATACCAAAAATGTCAGTATTTCATTTAATTGTTTCTAGCATGTGACCTTACATACACAGATTTAATTCAGATCAACAGTTCGTGTCGTATCGATGCCAGTTCACGTGTTGACCATATTGATTGCAGTCTAGTATTATCCTGAAGTTCATAGTAAGGTTCATTCAGGCATGCTTCGTGCTCGCTCCGAGTCGGAAGGGTCAGACAGCGTTTAATGTGAGGCAAACTTGAAATCATTCCTGCTGGGGAACCATTATAGCGACGATAAACGTCGAGGCACCGAGCAGGTGAAAATTGTAAATCGACCCGAGATATGAGACAATGCTACGCTCGTCTGTTAATGTTTACGATCGAGCAGCAGAAGTTGCGTTCATTTGGATGAAGGTCCTTTGTGTTTGGCCTTGGTTCCTGGTTCCGAGGCGCTCACTCCGCAAACACAGTTGCGGGCGTAATAAGCTTTTCTCATGAGGTGCGAAAGCTTTATTCCACCGCTGTTTTACAACTTGAATCTTATTTCATTTTGCTCGCCTTGAAAGCGCTCCAAAATTTTATTCGAATTCTCGGTGTGTGTGCGAGAGGCACTCCGCGTCCCCCCGCGGCCTCCCCAGTAAAACGCGCCTGTGTTGACCAGTCCCCGAGGCTGGCTTGAGATGCTTCGCAGGATTAAAGCTCGGCTCAAGATCTCGTCCTGAGGGAATTTTCTTCCGACTCGAGAGTCTCTCAAAGGTTTGTCCCAATTCGAGCGACGGGTGGGTTGTTCGGTCTTGGGCGGACGTGGCGAAACGGCCCTTCAGTTCACGGGCAGTCCGTCGTTTCTGGTAGGTTTGGCTCTCGGCTTCGTCCTACCGCCAAAAACTCGTCCCCTTATGCCAAGGACAAGCAACCATTGCGATGGATTTGCCGGAATTTCACATCTATTTTCCTCCTGTTGCTCCAGTTGGACGGGTTCTCGAAGGGCGCTTTTGATTTAGGCCTTAACAGGCGGTAACCTGTTTCGGAACTCTCGCCTGGCCTGGTCGACGGCTTTGGCTCTGGAGCTAGCTAGCTAGGTTAGGTCAGCTTGTCATAGGCTAGGAGACGTGCCAGAACTTATTCCTATTTTATAATTTATCAATACGCAATATGAAATTGAAACCTACGTTATTGACAAGAGCTCTTCATTCTCGTCATTTTGAACCCCATAAACACTACCAGCCAATGCCCCCGTTGTGGGGTTCGTAGGTAGCCGGCCCATACCCAGAGTTTTTTTTTATGGGGGCAGGCTCATTTTTCACAGAACTGGACCTTTTCCTCTTTAAATGTTGGTTAATCAAATTATTGGAGACACAGCGGGTGTTTAGGTAGCGAGAAATTGTAGTTTCCTTTACTACCTAGTATTTTGGTTGCTTTTTAACAATTTAACATTAGTGTTTGGGGGTCGCCTGTAGTTAAATGTCATTGCATATATAGGTATATATCATATTCCTATTATCACTCTATAAAATTTATAAAAAAAAAACTTGACCAAAAAACAAAAGATTGTTATTTATTACATTTATGTACAGTTCAATTAAAAAGGTAGAGTAAATGATGGAATGGCCTCCTGGCAGCCACCTGGACAGTACTGCGACCACCTTCACAAAAAATAACTAACACTTAAGCTAGGTAGCTATACTTAGAGAGGAAAGTAGAGGTCCTGAGGTGTTGCTTCCACTGGAGCTGGCTCATGACTGATGTCTATCCTGGGTTACAGATAGTGTTAGTTATATTTTGGGAAGGTGGTCGCCAGGACGCCATTCGATCATTGACCCTAGTCTCAGAAAATATGGACTTCCAGAAATTTTGGGAATGGTCATTCCACCCCCCTCAGTACAGACCTTTGTAGTGCCATCAGTACGAGGGACACTGTAGGCATTACTAAAGGTTCTTTGCAGCATCCTTTAGCACCTAGCTTCATATATTCTCATTCCGGGTACTAAGCAAAAATTTTCTTATAGCCTGCTTTTTTTTTTTTTTTTTTTTTTTTCCCTCATAGCTCCAGCAATTTTCAAGGTACTATATACCACTCAGTTTTGCTTCAATTTACAGCTGAATGATTGCTATATACAATATTGTTAAAAAAAACCCTGAAGTAACTTCATTTGGGTGGGATAACAAGTGCAAATAACCAGATACGAAAAGACTGCACTTTCCCCCTTGAAAAAGAAAAATTGCCAAAAACCAATGCAATGAAGATAAGTAACCCAGATAAATGACAGTTTTGCAGTTGCAAATTTATATTTCCAAGGAAAATATGAAAAATTAATGACACAGTAACATCACGTTTTCCATAAAATAGCTAAGTGCCACCCTTCACATCACTGGAGTACTACTTAGAAAAAGTTACACTCCACTGAAAAAGTAGGTGGTTGGTGAATTGACGTAAACTGGTTAGGTAATTAACTGTTTTGGTAGATTTTGGCATGCTGAACAAGTTTTATTATATGCAATTTGTCATTTGTAAATTTTGTTAATAGTTATGGCAATCTCTGTCATAGTTGGAAGGGTGGAAATCTTAGTTTAGAGATTTTGGAGCAATTAGGCTACAGTACAGTATTAGGTTTAGTTCAAAGTAAAGAACAATATTAATGAAAACAGACTCAGATTATTTTCATACATTTTCAAAGTGATTCAAATTTGTTACTGCTTTTTTAGAAAGCAGTGTAAGCAGACTGTAAACAGTATCATAGCCATCGTTTGCAACCCAGAGTTCTACTTTATCTACTTGGACCTGTACCTATTAGCCACCATAAATATACCATACTTCTATTCCTTGCACTGGATGTACGGTATGACATTTTGTAAGTTGCATCTTTTATCATATGACCAGAATGTGTATTTTTTCTAACCAGATGATTTCATTTCACTCTCATTAAGATTGCTATACAGAAGACTTTATCACTGTATGTAGAGTGAGGTTGTTTTAGAGTTTTACATGATCTTGTTTGGCTCTTGCAAAATTTAGTGTTTTTATTTTTTTTCTTCACAGGAGGTGCAATGGCTACTGCAGCATAGCAAGCCAAGTAGTAGGCATAATTCTTGAGAATTCTCTCATAGAATTGAATGCTGTACTTGTTGTATTTTGATGTTTAAAAGGAGCAGCATTCAGACATTTTTGCATTTTTGATTCCAGTACCTGCTTAAGAGGCAAGTATTATAGAGTCTTGTTCTGTTGTGTGTTTTAATGTTTCCTTATTTTTAAAAGAATTTTGATATGAAAATGCATTTTATATTACTGTCCTAATGGAAAACTACTTTATCTGAATCCTGAAATACTGTACTGGTCCAGAAGACTTATGATAAGTAATCGCTACTATTAATTTTGTTTAACTTTCCTAAGAAAGGCCTCAGATCTCCACATTACTTATGCTTAGTTACAATGGTTTTGAAGATTATCCTAATTCACTTTTATTTAATTTCAACTTGGTAGACATTCTATTGGATAGTGAGTACCCTTCCTAGTAGGTTTGTACCTGCAGTTCCTCACTCCTCTACATTCAGATTTGCTTTGGTTGGCAGATTATAAGCCAGTCTTTTTCAGCCCTGCATTGAATCATTATCTGTGTATTTATTCATTATTCGTTATTATATTTTCCTGCTTTCTCCCTTCATTTCATTCTGGTTGATCCAAGTTTTTTTCCTCTCAAGAATGTGTAGCCTTTACATCCATAAGTGTGTCAGCCTTCCTGTATGCATAAAGTACTTGTAATTACCTTATTTACTTGGTTCATTGCGTGTATTCCATTCTTTTACTTGCCATTTTTTTTGCTAGGGTCTTATGTTATCTATTATATAATGATGATAAATTTTTATTATCATATTTAATGTGTTTTTAGCCTGCCTCAGATTTTTCTTTATGGACATCATAAGTTGTGTGATGTAAGTTATAGTTCATTTGTATATATTCTGAATAATTTTCTTGATGAAAGGTTCAACTCTATAGAGTTTAACTTCCATGGGTTGAGTATGAATGTAGGTAGACTTCCAATGGGGATTGAGGTATAATCAAACTTAACTTAGTCTACGTGAATGTTTACGTGCTATAGGCATACTGTACACTGTTTTCAGGCTGTTTCATCCATCATTTCTATTTTCCTACTCCTATCTGATTCTAGGCTCAAATAATTTTTCCCTCTCATATTTCCAATGGTAAGGGTGTTTTTAACTGAGGAAACTATTACTTTGGTTCCAAGTGTGGTATATAATTATAAAAGGATTATTGTTATTGAGGTTATTGTTTATGACCTATGACATAGTGGCAGGTTTTTTGGAAGGAGTTTGAGCATATTTGTTTGGCTTTTGTTATTATATCACATGGAAGAACCAAGAACACCATTAATAAACAATAATAATTATAACAGTTCATTCAGTACAAACAAGATAGTAATGATGGTTTGTCCAATATTGTTGCATAGAAGTTTCTCTGGTGTGGTGATTATTTAGAAAAAATATATATTTTAAAATTTGTTTTGCACATGCAAAACAGATACATTTCTTTCTCACCGTATACTTAGAGTTTTGACTTTTGATTTTGAATTGTTACAGCCCTTTAGTTTTTGCTTTAAATAGAGATGAATATTCAATATTTTTCCAGATTGTCTTTTGAAAAGATGGAGGAAGTCAAGGAAAATGAAGGTAGCAGAGAGAGTCAGGAAGCGGTAGAAAAGGATGTTGAACCATCAGAAAAGGATGTTGAACCAGTAGAAAAGGATGTTGAACCAGTAGAAAAGGATGTTGAACCATCAGAAAAGGATGTTGAACCAGTAGAAAAGGATGTTGACATGAAAGACAATGAGGAAAAACCACAAAAATCTAAAGTTTCAAGTGAAGATAGTGCTGAAGGGGCCCAGAAAGTGAATGGTTTTGATAATGATTCAAGTAGTGATAAAAAAGATGGGGAAGAGGGTGCAGAACCAATGGAGGTTTCGGAAAATAACAGTGATACAATATTGGAAAATGAAGAAAAGAGTGGAAGTGGTCTTAGTAATGAGGAAGTGGAGTCAAAAACTCATGAGGATGAACCCCTCCCTGGTTGGAAAAGAGTAGTTAGATCTACTGATCCTCCAGAAGTGCACTTTGTCACACCTACTGGGGAAAAGATGCTTTCTCTTGACAGTATCAAATCTTACTGTGAAACTCACGACATAAATGTAGATTATTGCAATTTTATTTTTTTGGATAAAAACAGTGGCCCCGAGAGGAGTAACTCTGGCTCCCCTCTTCCCACTAGTTCTCAATGCGCATCTCCATTGCCAGTAAGTGCTGTCATAGCAGTTGATAGTAATTCTGATAGCCAAAATTCTACCGATTTTTCTTCTAATTCCTCCAAAGTACCTGAAAAGAAAGCGATAAGTACATCGGCACTTTTAAGAGCTTACAGACCTACCAAATCTTCTTCAACTCGCGTGACAAGGAACCAGGCTGCAAACAACCAGAACTCCAAAACTACTACTACTTCAAATCGAAGTAAAAATACCGCTACCAACTCAAATGATCGTAAGTTAGAAAAGGTTGATGATTGTTTGTAAATTAGGTGTAGTCTTCATAAATTTAGTTCAGTTGTAATCGCAATTGAAATTTTCTATATATACAGGCAGTCCCCGGGTTACGACGGGGGTTCCATTCTTGAGACGCTTCGAAAGCCGAAAATCGTCGTAAGCTGGAACATCATCAAAAGTACTAAGAAAACCTTACTTTTAATGCATTGGGTGCATTGAAAACTATGTAAACTGCATTCTTATTACATTTTTCATCAAAAAAAAACCTTCAAATATTGATTCTTTTTCATACATTCAACTTACCTGTCAGATATATACATAGCTATTGACTCCGTCGTCCCGACAAATTCAAATTTCGCGGCACTCGCTACAGGTAGGTCAGGTGATCTACCGCCCTGCTCTGGGTGGCAGGACTAGGAACTATTCCCGTTTTCTAATCAGATTCTCTCTGTCGCCGGCGGTATCAACATTGTTGCTACTTCCTCCTGACTAGAATTCGTTTTTTCGCAAAGCTTTTGATCATCTCTCGCTGATATTTGGTGACGTACTTGGATCGTTGTTTGGCATTCGCTATAGTGGACTGTTTTTTTGGACTTGGTTTTTGGAATTCGTGAATATGTCTGACTCGAGTGTTAGTTTCAGAGTGTGTGTGAATGAGGGCTGTAAGGTGAGGATTCCGAAAGCTTCGGTAGATCCTCATACTACTTGTAGTGGGTGTAGAATGGTTGAATGCTCGATTGAGAATACGTGTAACGAGTGTGAGAAATTGAGTGCACAAGAGTGGAAGAATCTAACTTCTTACTTGAAGAAGTTAGAGAAAGATAGAGAGAGGAAAGCGGCTTATAAAACCCGCAGATGTCTACTTCTCATGATTTACTATCTAGTTCTGTAGCTTCTTCCTCTGATAATCATGCTCATTCTGTTTCAGCCCGTTCACAAATTACTAATCCCTCTAGTTCTGCTTCGGAAATAGCGGAACTTAGAGCTTCCCTTCAGAAAATGCAGGAAAAAGTCGCAGCATTGGAAGGTAAGGAAGGTGAATGTGGTTTCGCTAGTGATATTAGTGTCCCCAGTGTAGTGGAGGGGGCGTCTGGTCGTCTCTGCGACGCTCCCAGGCCTAGACCTCTTCCAAGCTCCCTGGCCCGGAGGAGAAGGAATGTCGAAAGCCGTACGGGGGTTGTGGAGAATCCCCAACGATCAGGCGTCCCTTCGGCAGAATCGATCGTTATCACATACTTCCAAGGACCGCTATAGGAAAAGCGTCCTTCGAGAGTGCTTTTCGTCGTCTAGTTCGCCTTCTCCGAGAAGAGGATGGAAGGAGTCGAAACTTTCCCGTCCTTTGAAGAGGAGTATGAAGGAGCATGAGCTCAATTCTAGTCCCGAGCGCTTCTCTGAAGAAGGAGCGCCTTCGGTAATAAAGAAGGCGAGAATACATTCAGACTCGGGGTCTGGAAGGGATCCTAAAGCGCCTTCCAGATCTCCCTCGCCTGATTCGAAAGATTCCTCAACAAGGAAAATATTGATGAATATGCAAGAGCAATTAGCTTCGTTAGTAGGAACTCTATATAAGGAGCCTACGCGTAAGAAGGATGATAGGCTTCCTATTAAAAGATCCAAATATCGATCTCCTGTCGGGCGCAACGCACCCTTCAGAGGAGTTGTCGCACAAGCGGCCATCTCTGGGGGGAGCAATGCGGTAGACAGGAGAGAAGTAAGAAAGGAAGTTACTCCTGTCAAGAGTATGGCGCCTACCAGGAGCCAGGCTCCGAGTAGGCGCAAAGAGCCACAGTATGCAGTACAACATGCAAGACCTTCAACCAAGCGTCAAGAATTAGCAGAAGAGGAAGATCCTGTTAGGAGTAGAGCGCTTGTGAGACGGAAAGCGCCTACCGGAATCGAGACTCCTACCAAACATCAGACGCATTCTAAGGATCAGGAGTATTTGGAGCGACGTACTCCTACCAGGCGCCAGGAGTCGTCGGACCTCGATACTCCTCCCAGGCGCCAGGAGTATTCTGAACTTAATACTCCTCCCAGGCGCCAGGAGTTATTCCGAAGCTTTATACTCCTCCCAGGCGCCAGGTAGTATTCTGAACTTAATACTCCTCCCAGGCGCCAGGAGTATTCTGAACAAGATGCGCCTACTAGAAGCCAGGAGTATTCGAGGCGCTCTGCGCCTGCCAAGCGCCAGGAGTATTCCAAACACGTTACTCCTACCAGGCGAGATACTCCTGCTGTGCACCAGGCGCATTCCTCGTATGAAGAGCCTGACATTCGAAAGAGAGTAAGGGAAGAGTCAGAAGAAAGAAGGGAGCCTTCTCCTTCCGAGCCTATGAACCCAGAAGATGCCTCGTAGGATGAAATGAAGGAAGGCTCTTAATTAATTATAAAGTTCTTTCGTCCCTTCTATTGGAGGAATATGGAGACTCGTTAACGCCAGCCGCTCCTCCTTCTCCACGCTCTCTGTTCTCGAGCACGAAAACTCACAAGTCTTCCTCTTTCCTAAAAATGAAGCCTGCTATATCTATGAGGAGGGCGCTTCAATCTCTTGACTCCTGGTTCAAGAAGAAGAAGGAGTTAGGGAGGACGGTCTTTTGTATGCCTCCCGCTAAACTTACAGGGAGGAGAGGCATTTGGTACGAAACGGGAGAGAATATAATGGGATTGTCTCTGTCCGTTTCAGCTGAGTCAGACTTCTCGAGTTTAGTGGATTCATCGAGAAGACGCGCCTTGAATGCAGCGAAGGTAACATGGGGCTTTCGGAGACGGACCACCTCCTCAAGGGACTTTTTCACACTTTAGAAGTTTTTAACTTCTTAGATTGGTCCCTTGGGGTTCTGGCCAAGAAATCTCAGGAAAAGGAACAACTGGACCCAGAAACCCTTAATAGCATCCTCACCTGCATTGATAAGGCTGTTCAGGATGGATCGGCTGAGGTATGCTCCCTCTTTGGCGCAGGAGTTTTAAAGAAGAGGGCGGTTCACAGTGCTTTCCTCACGAAGGCTGTCTCTCCTTTGCAGAGAGCCGCCTTATTGTTTGCGCCTCTATCAGAACACCTTTTTCCCTCGCAGTTGGTGAAGGATATTGCGCATTCTCTGACTGAAAAGGCCACCCAGGATCTCCTTAGACAATCCTCAAGGAAGAATAGGCCTGTGGCCAGTGAGGAAAAGAAAGTGACTCGTCCAGCTCAGCAGCAGCCCTTTCGAGGAGGTCTTCCAACTAGATCTATCGCCAGAAGGAAGTCAACCGAAAAGAGGGGCAGGTCTTCCTTCCGTCCCTTTAAGAAAGGAAAGTGAGAGTTCTGTCCTCCAGACACCCGTAGGAGCCAGGTTACATTCATTTGCGAAAGCCTGGGAAGACATAGGAGCGAATCCGTGGACGATGTCGATCATCAGAAGGGTTATCGCATCATTCAAGGACATTCCTCCCTTGACAACATCACCGAGGGAATTGTCCGCCAGATACAGAGACCCAGTTCTGATGGATACTCTTCGTCAAATGGTGGAGCAGATGTGGGACAAAAGAGCAATAGAGCTAGTGCTGGATTGCAGCTCCCCGGGGTTTTACAATCGCTTGTTTCTTGTAGCAAAAGCCTCGGGGGGGTGGAGACCGGTACTGGACGTAAGTGCGCTGAACAAATTCGTGGAACAACAGAAGTTCAGCATGGAAACGTCTGCTTCAGTCCTTGCAGCTCTGCGGCAAGGGGATTGGATGGCGTCCCTAGACCTTCAGGACGCATATTTCCACATCCCGATCCACCATTCGTCGAGGAAGTACCTTCGATTTATGTTCGAAGGAAGAATCTATCAGTTCAGGGCCCTGTGTTTCGGCCTTTCCACGGCTCCTCAAGTCTTCACGGACGTGATGAAAAATGTAGCAAGACACTTACATTTGAAAGGGATAAACGTCTCCCTGTACCTGGACGACTGGCTCATCAGAGCCAGGTCTCGAAAGCAGTGTTTGGAGGACCTGTCAACAACACTGGAATTGACAAAATCATTGGGATTGATCGTGAACCTCGAGAAGTCTCAGATGATCCCCAGCCAGAACGTGGTTTATCTGGGGATTCAGATGGATTCTCGGGGTTTTCGAGTTTTTCCATCTCAAGAGAGAATAAAGAAAGGCTGTGCCGCAGTATCGAACTTTCTAGGGAAAGAACGCACTTCAGCGAGGGAATGGCTGAGCCTTCTGGGGACCCTTTCCTCGCTCGAACAGTTCTTTCTCCTAGGAAGATTGCATCTTCGTCCGCTTCAGTTCTTCCTGAGAAGAAGTTGGAGTTGGAAGACAGGACAGCTCTCGGACACGTTTCCAATCTCGGAGGAAATAAAACATCATTTAAAGTGGTGGTTGACTCCCTTAAAAGAAAACAAAGGAGTGTCCCTGCAAGTACGGAACCCAAGCCTGACATTGTTCTCAGACGCATCGGAGTCGGGCTGGGGGGCAACATTGGGATCCAAAGAAGTGTCAGGCACCTGGTCGGCAGAACAGGTGTCATGGCACATAAATTGCAAGGAGCTCTTAGCAATTCACCTGGCGCTAAAGAGCTTCGAACACATAGTCAGAGGCAAAGTCGTACAGATAAACTCAGACAATACGACAGCTCTGGCTTATGTCAAGAAACAAGGAGGGACGCACTCTTTCGCTCTGTACGAGCTAGCAAGAGATCTTTGATTTGGGCGAACCAAAGGAAGGTAGTTCTTCTAACAAGGTTTGTCCAAGGGGAGAGGAATGTGAGAGCGGACAGATTGAGCAGGAGGTTCCAGATCCTTCCCACAGAATGGACACTCCACTCAGAAGTCTGTCAGAGCCTTTGGCTCCTTTGGGGGAAGCCTCAAATAGATCTCTTCGCCACATTCCTCTCCAGAAGGATAGACACATTTTGTGCCCTGGTGGAAGATCCCCGGGCTTATGCAACAGACGCCTTCCTCCTGGACTGGTCAGGGATAGACGTTTACGCTTTTCCCCCGTTCAAGATACTGGGGGAAGTAGTCAGAAAATTCGTGGCATCCGAAGGAACCAAAATGACTCTGATTGCTCCATATTGGCCAGCTCAAATTTGGTTCACAGAGGTGATGGAGTGGACGGTGGATTCCCCAGATATCTTCCAAACAGAATAGATCTGCTCAAACAACCCCACTTCGAGAGGTACCATCAAAATCTACCCGCTCTTGCTCTGACTGCCTTTCGACTATCGAAAGACTTGTCAGAGCGAGAGGTTTTCTCGCCAGGCAGCAAGCGCAATTGCTAGAGCCCGCAGATCATCTACTAGGCGAGTGTACCAATCGAAGGGGTGGGAAGTTTTCTAGGAACTGGTGCAGGTCGAAGAAGCTGTCCTCTTCAGTACCTCTGTGACCGAAATTGCGGATTTCCTTCTGTTTCTTAGACAAAAGTCGCATCTCTCGGTTCCGACTATTAAGGGGTACAGGAGTATGTTGTCAGCAGTCTTTAGAAACAAGGGATTAGATCTAACGAATGATAAGGATTTGCACGACCTCATTCGTTCCTTCGAAACATCAAAGTCACTTGAACCTAAGGTTCCAAGTTGGAACTTAGATGTGGTTCTTAAATTTCTATCCTCAGAAGAATTCGAACCACTACACACTGCTTCTTTTCGTAACATTACTAGAAAGTGTTTGTTCTGATGTGTCTTGCAACGGCAAAAAGGGTCAGTGAATTGCACGCCCTGGAATCAAGAGTTGGCTTCAAAGGAGACTCGGCAATTTGTTCATTTCAGTCTCTCTTTCTCGCCAAAAACGAAAACCCTTCGAATCCCTGGCCCAGGAGCTTCGAAGTGAAAGGACTGTCTAGTTTGGTAGGCAGAGGCAGAAAGATCCCTTTGCCCAGTTAGAGCTCTAAAATTTTATCTGGACAGGAAGAAGCAGTTGGGGGGTTCGCAAAAAGGTCTTTGGTGCTCAGTAAAAGACCCCAAGAGAGCAATGTCCAAGAACGCCTTAGCCTTCTTTGTTAGAAGTGTCATTGTGGAGGCTCATAAGAATTGTTCAGATGATTCTTTTAATCTTTTAAGAGTGAGAGCCCACGAAGTTAGGGCAATCGCAACCTCTGTGGCGTTCCAAAGAAATATGTCACTCAAAAACATTTTGGACGCAACTTATTGGAGATGCAACTCCGTGTTTGCATCCCATTATTTAAAAGACGTGCGAGTTACGTACGAGAAATGTTTTTCTTTAGGTCCGTTTGTGTCAGCACAGACGGTTCTGGGTAAAGGAGAAAGCACCAATCCTTAACTGTGTACGTAACCCTCTTGTCGGATGTGTTCTCATGTTTTCGGTGTATGGGAGTGTCAGTTGTCGCACAAGCGGCCTTCACTTCGCTTCATTTGAAAATCGAGTGACATCTGACTATTAGAGGGGTACAAAATTTTTTATTTTTGTATGTATGAGTTTCGAGTTTATGGTTGTTTGCTAAGAGTTTGGGGATAACTCTGGGCAATCTTAGGACTAACACGGGTTAGGATCGGGTGATCGGGATTGGTTGTGTGCTCCTTAAAGTAATGCGTGTTGTCATATAAGCGGATGTGCTCCCATTGACAAACGCCAGTTAGGTTCTGTCGAGTAAGTGGAAGAGACCCCATCGACAGATCCACAAGAACTCTTGGCCACAGATCACTATCTCGCTAAGGCTCTTGAGATGAAGCAGACTCCTGGGCAGTAGCCACGAAGTCTTCCATCTAAGAAGGTAGGAACTAAGGTTTTTTTTTATACCTACAACATATGTTGTTTACCTGTCTAGTCAGTTGGTTAGTTGTCTCTTGCCCTCCACCAAAGGGTGTCAATCAGCTATGTATATATCTGACAGGTAAGTTGAATGTATGAAAATGACATTGTTATGAGTTTCATACATACTTACCTGGCAGATATATACAATTGAAGACCCACCCAGCCTCCCCGCAGGAGACAGGTGGAAGAGAGAATCTGATTAGAAAACGGGAATAGTTCCTAGTCCTGCCACCCAGAGCAGGGCGGTAGATCACCTGACCTACCTGTAGCGAGTGCCGCGAAATTTGAATTTCTGTCGGGGACGACGGAGTCGATAGCTATGTATATATCTGCCAGGTAAGTATGTATGAAACTTTATTGTATCATAACAATGTCATTTTGCATTTTTGGTGTCATATTTCATGTCAGAGCATGTGTGTAGGCGTTGTAACCCTGGAAATAATTTCTGATGAATATAATTGAAAAGCGCCTTAACCTTGGAACATCGTAAGCCGAACCTGTCGTAACCCGGGAACTGCCCAGGCAGTCCAGCTTACAACGGGTTCCGCTTATGACGTTCCGAGGTTACAACGCTTTTCAATTACCGTATATACTCGCATATTATGCGACTTTTGAAACCTAATTTGAAGCTAATTTTAAAGGGGTCGCATCATACACGCGGTATAAAATTGAGCGTACCGTCTATGCTTTCCCAAATCGGCAGATCGCGATAGTTACTACCGGAGGAAAAACAGTAGATCTTTTAAAAAGTTATGTTTTACTTGTACTTCACTATATCCAATAATATTGTATGCATTCTCATATTACTATTGTATTTTAAAATACAAAAGAGCGATCGTGCGCCATTTGCATTATTTTGTTGATACATGTTTAACTGTTCTAGACTAACCATCTATAATTTCCAAATCAGTTAAGGCACAACACCGAAGGATTTTTTTACTTTTTGTTTTACTCAGTAAAAGAAGCATTTGTTACTTGAACTATTATTTTCCTTTTAGGATACGCAGGTAAGTGAAAATTTATTAAAGTAAAAAAAAAATGGCATAAAATTAATAAACTAAAATCCTCCAAAGTCGCTCTCCGTGTCCGTATCATCAAATACTGCTCTGAATTCTTTGCCATCAAGGCAGTCATCATATTAGTCATCTTCCAGATCATTGATCATTTCATCCTCATCTCCTGCATCTTAGTATAGGACATCGTCAATTCATATGGAAGGTATTAGTCTTGTCACCGTGGCGAGCTCTCGGCGTGGCTTTTAAAGATCTGGCTTTATGCTAATTTTACAAAAAAACAACCAACTGCCCGTTGTGTGACAGACCTTTGAATGTCCTTGAGACAAACCCCGAGGCTATAATTATAAGGGTTTTTCCTTCCCAGGTACTTTAATCTCCTTCCTATTCGGCCTCTCTCTCTCTCTCTCTCTCCTAAATCTTACAGCTGTCCGAGCGAGAGCTTTTTTTATGGGACAACATAGGCCCGCATTTCGCATTTTCCATACCTATTTATTTCGTATACGAGTTGCCCTTTCTCGGCTGTGAAGTTGATGTCTATCTATGGCTGTGAGATGACCAGGAATAACTTGTAAGTCGGTGTCAAAGTCACTCCACTCTTCAGTCAGGCCAAAACTTTGCCATATCGCATTCAAGCAGTATTCAGTCATTGTTTCCTATCTATTATTTTCTCAGAGAGAGAGAGAGAGAGAGAGTCTGTCTGTATACGATTGTTTATTTTCTCACTCGTCAAACTTACTGTTATGCTTTATTTCATATTTCCTTGCTCACCAATTTATTCTATACCTACGATATTAAGAAATCAAGATATGTGTAGAAGGGAGAAATGCCTCCAGACTGTACCGTCAGTATGGATTTAAACGCACGTGGAACTGGTTGAAATATTAGCAACAGCACCAAAATGAGATGCCCTGTTGATAGAATATCTGACTCCGTTTCTTGTTATTGCATAAAAAAACTTTATCAATCATGAACCTACGTAATTTATTTAGAATTCTGCGCAACGGAAAATATAATATTTGATATCTGTAATGGGAGAAATGGTTTTATCTCTGTTGTTGTTATAAATTTGGCAGATATGCGATCAAACACGTGGGTGGACCCAAAACAGCCCAGCCAGAGAGCTCCGCCATTTTGTAAATACTATTGTTTGGCGTGCTAGGCTTACCCCGATTCATTTGGGTGTGCGCTACCTCAAATAATCGCATTTTTTCTTACTAATCCCAAGAGTTGACCATGGAAAATCCCAAGATTAACCAAAAATCCCAAGATAATAAAATAATTGACATATGCCAAGCTTTAGAGTCCTAAATATTTCCTCTGTCTATCAGGAAGATACTGATAAATTGAATTGACGGTATCTTTCCTGAGAGAGAGAGAGAGAGAGAGAGGTATTCATGTAATCAGTAAAATACACTAATAAAAACAAAAACTACTACTGTATGCAAAGCACACACATCATCGTTAGCTTCCCGTGTGTTACGTGTAAACGTTCATTCTAAGAAATTCACAGAGTAGTATAACTAACACCTGATTGGCTGGTTGGTAGCCATGGAGATCTGTTATCCAATGACTGCCCTCTGCTTGTTCTATTTATAGACATATGCCGTGGATGACACTAGGTTTGAACGTTACCATGTTCGTGATTTTCTGACTGCTGACGGCAAAAATTACTCTATAATTTTCTTTACATAATTATTTCTTCGTGAAAACAATAATATAAGATCATGATCATTTTAACTTTAATGTATAGTGGTATGAAAAATACCAGTGTGTCGTAGCGATGCGTCATCAATATAGTGGTATGAAAATACTGCATGGTGTTGTAGCGATACGTAATCACAAAGTACAAATCCTTTTCCCGGACCATCCTCAAAATTTTACGACTCTTCAACTGCAAGATCGATATGGTGAAATATATTATATAGTCATACTTATTGTTGAAATTCACAAGTTGAACTGCAAAACATTAGATTTTGATTGTTATGTACATATATTTTTTGTGTTTTATGGAATGTTTGTTTTGAAAATAATAGCTATTAGTGAACATATGATATTAATTGTCCAACTATTTTATTATAGGTGATCTTAATTATCTCACATTCATGTAACAGTATTATATTAATATTTATTTAAATAAACAGTAATTAATAAATAACAATAATGAAAAACATAAAGGGAAAAATTTCTTTTTCTGCAGTAGTGATGTTTGTTTGATTATGCATCTGACCTCACATTTCCGAAATTGAAAAAATCCAAAAACCGAAACATCGGAATGTGTGTGTACTACACTTTTTTAAACACGCACACAATGTCTACACATTTACTGATACCCATTGGTGAAAGACTCAAATTACAGTATTTATTTCTGCGAAGGAGAGAGAGAGAGAGAGAGAGAGAGAGAGTGGAGAGAGAGAGCGAATGATTTTAGGACTCCAAGGCGTGTTATTTTTACAATTATTTTATTATCTTGGTATTCTTTTTTAATCTTGAGATCTTCTATTCAATTCTCAAGATTAGTAAGAAAAATTACCGTAACTTCACTAGCAGCAGCACACATCTGAACGACCCGGCCATTAGCACGCTAACCACCAACCAATTATGAACTGACCTCGGAAAAGGAACTCACATGATACATGAGATACATGACAAAACCACTGTTTATTGGTGAAAATTTTGGGGTCGCATGATATGCGAGATCGCACGTTACTCGAGTATATACGGTATATTTATCAGAAATTATTTCCAGGTTTGTGACGCATGTTCCGTGGTTACGACGCCTACAACGCTGATCTGGCAGAAGAAATATGACTCCAAAAATGCAAAATAATCAATATTTGGAGGTTTTTTTTTTATGAAAAATGCAATAAGAATGCAGTTTACATAGTTTTTAATGCACCCAAAGCATTAAAAGTAGGGTTTCATACAATCAACTTACCTGTCAGATATATACTTAGCTAAGACTCCGTCGTCCCCGACAGAAATTCAAATTTCGCGCCACTCGCTACAGGTAGGTCAGGTGATCTACCGCCCTGCCCTGGGTGGCAGGACTAGGAACCATTCCCGTTTTCTATCATATTTTCTCTGTCGCCGGTGGTATCAACATTGTTGTTACTACCTCCTGACTAGAATTCGTTTTTCAAGGCACTTGATCATCTTTCATCTGACTTTTTGGTGACGTACCTGGATCGTTGTTTTGGCATTCGCTACTGTGGACTGGATTTGGACTTGCTTTTGATTTTTCTACAGAATGTCTGATTCAAGTGTTAGTGTGAGAGTTTGTGTGAATGTAGGCTGCAAGGTGAGGATACCGAAGGCTTTGGTTGATCCTCACACTGTATGCCGTAATTGTAGAGGGTTTGAATGTTCTTTGACTAACACCTGTCATGAGTGTGAAAGGTTGAGTGCTGAGGAATGGAAGACTCTAACTTCTTACTTGAAGAAGTTAGAGAGGGATAGAATTAGGATTCTAACTCTTCTGTAAATCATGCATTTGATTCTCCCTCTTTATCAGGGCCCTCACAGGCTTTGCATTCAGATTCGGCTTCTGAGATCGCTGATCTGAAGGCTACACTTCAAAGGATGAAATTCAAAATGGCTGCCCTGAAAGGTAAGGATAGTGAAAGTGACGTGTTAAGTGAAGTGAGTGCTCCCAGGCTTAGACTTCTTCCAAGCTCCCAAGCCCAGAGGAGAAGGAAAGTCGAAAGCCTTACGGAGGTTGTGGAGAATCCCCACCGGTCAGACGTCCCTTCAACAGGCTCTGTAGCGTCCTCCGAGAGTGTTTCTCGTTGTCTGGTTCTCCTTCACCTAAACGAGGGTGGAAGGATTCGGACCTTTCCAGGCCCCTGAAAAGGCACTGGAAAGAGCCTTTGTTTGACTTGAGCCCCGAGCGCTTCTCTGATGAAGCTCCCTCCTCGATCAAGAAGGCGAAGGTGGTTTTGATGTCTCCCTGTTCCGACAGAGCGGGTCAAACTCCTTCGAGGTCTCCCTCTCCTCCTGTTGAAGAGGACGCTGGAGAGGCTTCCAAGAGGATCCTTTTAGCTGTTCAGGAGCAGTTAGCCTCGTTGGTCGGAGTCTTTTCGAAAGATCCTCCTCGTAAGAAGGACGTTAGACTTCCTGTCAAAAAGTCTCGTCTTCTTTCTCCTGCCAGGCGCGAGGCGCCAGCCAGACGTGAGGCGTCAACCAGGCGTGAGATGCCTTCCGAGCGTGAGACTTCTCTCAGGCACGAGACGTCAGCCAGGCGTGAAGCGCCAGCCAAGCGCGAGGATCCTTATTTCAGCGAAGCTTCTGCCAGGCGCGAGATTCCAACCAGGCGCGAGGAGCCAGCCAGGCGCGAGGCGCGCACCAGGTGCGAGGAGCCAGCCAGGCGCGAGGCGCCAGCTTTATTACAGAGGGGCTCTGTACATACTTTTAGTCCCTCTCCGGTTAGGAGTTTGTCTCCCGCAGAGAGATGTTTGGAAAGACCCCCCAGACTTTAAGGCGGATTCTCCTTCTGATCCTTTTGTTGACGAGGATTCAGAAGACGAGGCTCCTGGTAGAGAAGGACTTTCAAACTACAAGGTTTTGACAGCTCTTCTTCTTCAGGAATATGGAGATTCCTTAACTCCTGCCGCTCCTCCTTCTCCGCGCGCTCTCTTTTCAAGCTCCAAGACGCCAAAGTCTTCGTCTTTTCTGAAAATGAGACCGACCATCTCTATGAAGAGAGCTCTTCAGTTTCTGGATAACTGGATGAAGACGAAGAAGGATCTGGTCAGAACTGTCTTATGTATGCCCCCTGCTAGACTTATAGGCAAAACGGGTATTTGGTACCAGACAGGGGAGAATATGGGACTCTCTCTCCCGGCTTCTGCGGAAGCTGACTTTTCTAGTCTGGTAGACGCATCAAGAAGGCATGGCCTGAACTCGGCTCATGTGACTTGGGGTCTTTCTGAGCTTGATCATCTCCTCAAGGGACTCTTCCATGTATTGGAAGTATTCAATTTCCTGGATTGGTCCCTTGGGGTGATGGCCAAGAAGGCCCATGACTCGGAGGGCCTTGATCCTGAAGTTCTCCTCTGTATCTTGTCGTGCATAGACAAGGCGGTACAGGATGACTCAGGGGAAGTCTCCTCTCTCTTTGGAGCGGGACTCTTGAAGAAGAGGGCTGTTTTCAGCGCCTTTCTTACCAAGTCTGTTTCTCACTCACAAAGAGCAGCCTTGATGTTTGCACCCATGTCTGATTTTTTGTTCCCTTCTCAGTTGGTGAGGGACATTTCCCGTTCACTAACTGAGAAGGCGACCCAGACCTTCTCCTTCAGTCTTCCAGAAAGAAGAGGCCTGTGGTAGTGGGAGAGAAGAAAGGGGCGAGTACGTCTCTTCAGCCCTTTCGAGGAGGCCCTCCCTCCAGAGCTCCCTCAAAAAGGAAAGCGCCTGAGAGGAGAGGTAGATCTTCCTTCTGTCCCTTTAAAAGGGGAAAGTGATGTAAGGAGCCTCCAAACACCAGTAGGTGCCAGGCTCCTCGGATTTGCGGATGCCTGGGCATTCATCGATGCAGACGCTTGGTTGATGTCTGTGATAAAGAAGGGATATTGCATCCCCTTCCAGGACAGTCCTCCCCTGACTTCAACTCCGCAGGAACTGTCCGCCAAATACAAGGACCCTGTTCTGAGAGATACTCTTCGTCTAATGGTGGATCAGATGTGGGACAAGAGAGCGATAGAACTAGTGCTGGATCAAAACTCCCCGGGGTTTTACAATCGCCTTTTCCTGGTTGCAAAGGCCTCGGGGGGGCTGGAGACCAGTTCTAGACGTCAGCGCTCTGAACAAATTTGTTCAGAAAGAGAAGTTCCCCATGGAAACTTCTGCGTCAGTCCTTGCGGCTCTTCGCCAAGGGGATTGGATGGTTTCCCTGGATCTCCAAGATGCCTATTTTCACGTCCCGGTTCATCCTTCGTCGAAGAAGTACATCCGTTTCATGACGGGGGGAAGGATCTGCCAGTTTAGGGCCTTGTGTTTCGGCCTGTCCACTGCTCCTCAGGTCTTCACAAGCTTGATGAAAAAGGTGGCGAGATGGCTTCACCTGAAGGGTGTCAATATCTCTCTGTATCTAGACGACTGGCTCATCAGAGCCAGATCAGAGAGACAGTGTTTGGAGGACCTTGCTTTGACCCTAAACCTGATCAAATCGTTGGGATTACTCGTAAACCTCGAGAAGTCGCAGCTGATCCCCAGCCAGAACTTGGTCTATCTGGGGATTCAGATGGATTCTCAGGGTTTTTGAGTATTTCCTTCTCAAGAGAGACTCGTGAGAGGCTTAGAGAAAGTCTCTCTCTTCTTAGGGAAAGAACATACTTCGGCGAGGGAATGGTTGAGCCTTCTAGGGACCCTTTCCTCGCTCGAACAGTTCTTTCCTCTAGGAAGACTTCATCTTCGTCCTCTTCAGTTCTTCCTCAAGAGATCGTGGAACTGGAAGACAGGACTTCTCTCGGACAGTTTTCCCATTCCAGTGGAGATGAGACAACACTTGGAATGGTGGTTGCCCCCATTAAAGGAGAACTAGGGAATTTCCATGGAGATTCGGAACCCAAGCCTTGTATTGTTTTCCAACGCGTCTGAAAAAGGTTGGGGAGCAACCTTAGGAACGAGAGAAGTGTCAGGCACCTGGAGTGCAGTTCAGGTGTCCTGGCACATAAATTGCAAAGAACTTTTAGCCGTACACCTGGCTCTAAAGAACTTCGAACCTTTAGTGACAAACAGTGTAGTCCAAGTAAACGCAGACAACACCACCGCCCTTGCCTACATTCGGAAGCAAGGAGGGACACACTCGTTTTTCCTGTACGAACTCGCAAGAGACCTACTACTTTGGGCCTCCCAAAGGAACATCTCCCTCCTGACGAGGTTTGTTCAGGGAGTAAGGAACGTGAGGGCAGACAGGCTGAGCAGGAGGAGCCAGGTCCTTCACACAGAATGGACCCTCCACTCAGAAGTTTGTCAGAGTCTCTGGTCTCTATGGGGGACTCCTCATGTGGACCTGTTTGCCACATTCCTCTCCAAAAGACTGGAAGTCTTTTGCTCAGTGGTAGAAGACCCCAGAGCTCTAGCAGTCGACGCCTTCCTTCTAGACTGGTTCCATGTAGACGTCTACGCATTTCCCCCATTCAAGATTCTGGGGCAAGTGCTGAAGAAGTTTGTGGCTTCAAAGGGGACGAAAAGACCCTGATAGCCCCCTTTTGGCCGGCGCGGGGTATTGATTGGTTCACAGAGGGTAGTGGAGTGGACAGTAGACTTCCCCAGATCCCTGCCAAGAAGGATGGATCATCTCAGACAACCACACTTCAAGAGGTATCATCAAAACCTCCCCGGTCTGGCTCTGACTGCCTTTCAACCATCGAAAGACTTGTCAGAGCGAGAGGTTTTTCTCGCAAGGCTGCAAGTGCGATCGCTAGAGCCCGTAGAGCTTCCACTATGCGAGTCTACCAATCTAAGTGGGAGGTTTTTAGAAGATGGTGTAAGTCGAAGAAGTTGTCCTCCTCCAGTACCTCTGTGACCGAAATCGCTGATTTCTTGTTGTTCCTTAGAGAGGTGGACTCAAACATCTTTCTGTATCTACCATAAGGGGATACAGGAGTATGCTTTCGGCCGTCTTCAGAAATAGAGGCCTAGAGCTTGCAGATAATAAGGATCTACACGATCTTATAAGATCCTTTGAGACTTCGAAGTCTAAGGATCCAGCTCCTCCTAGCTGGAACCTCGATGTAGTCTTGAAGTTCCTGTCCTCTGAAAGGTTCGAGCCTCCTCATCTGGCCTCGTTTCGAGATTTAACAAGAGAGTGTTTGTTTCTTTTGTCACTAGCGACAGCCAAAAGAGTTAGTGAGCTGCACGCCCTAGAGGATAAAGTGGGGTTCAAAAGAGACTCGGCCATCTGTTCGCTCAAAGCACTGTTTCTGGCAAAGAACAAAAATCCTTCGAATCCCTGGCCCAAGAACTTCGAAGTTAAAGGCTTATCGAGTCTCGTCGGTAGAGAAGCTGAAAGGTCTCTTTGCCCTGTAAGAGCGCTAAAATTCTACCTACAGAGGAAGAAACAGATGGGAGGTTCTAGACAAGGTCTTTGGTGCTTAGTTAAAGATCCTGCAAGACCTATGTCCAAGAATGCTTTAGCCTTCTTTGTAAGGAACGTCATTACAGACGAGCACAAGACCTGTACTGATGACTCATTTAGACTCTTGAGAGTGAGAGCTCATGAGGTTAGAGTAGTAGCGACGTCTCTCTCTTTTCACAAAAATATGTCGCTAAAGAATATCTTGGAAGCGACATATTGGAGGTGCAGCTCTGTGTTTGCATCTCACTACTTGAAAGACGTTCATGTGACCTACGAGAAATGTTTTTCTCTGGGTCCTTTCGTGTCTGCCGATACGATCCTGGGTATGGGAGCTAGCAACGATCCTTAATTTTTGTGCGTACCTTCTATTAGATATGTTCTAGACTTTCTACTGGCAAAAGTGTTAGACGTCACACAGGCAGCCGTTCACTATTGTTCATTGTGATGCCAGATAACTCACAATCAATCAATCAATCAATCAATCACTATTGTTCAGTAAGGAACTCTTGTGATATCTTCTTAGAAGAGTTTTTTTTTTGAAAATTTATGTATGCGTGTGTACTGTGTTATTCGAGTTATGGTTGTTGTGAAGAGTTGGGGGATAACTCTTAACAATCTTTAGTACTAACATGGTGGTTAGGATCAGGTGATCGGGATCGGTTGTGTGCTCCTTCATAAGGTGTGTTGTCATATAAGTGGATTAGCACCCATTGACAAATGCCATTTAGGCTCTGCCGAGTAAGCGGATAAGACCCCATCGGTAGACCCACAAGAACTCTTGGCCATAGATCAAATATCTCGCTAAAGGCTCTTGAGGTGATGCAGACTACTGGGCAGCAGCCATGAAGTCTACCACCTATCAGGTAGGAACCAAGGTCTATAAATACCTTCAACATATGTTGTTTACTTGTCTATTCCAGTAGTTAGCTGTCTCTTACCCTCCACCAAAGGGTGCCAATCAGGTAAGTTGATTGTATGAAAATGATATTGTTATGATACAATAAAATTTCATATATACTTACCTGGCAGATATATACAATTAATGGCCCACCCAGCCTCCCCGCAGGAGACAGGTGGAAGAGAGAAAATATGATAGAAAACAGGAATGGTTCCTAGTCCTGCCACCCAGGGCAGGGCGGTAGATCACCTGACCTACCTGTAGCGAGTGGCGCGAAATTTGAATTTCTGTCAGGGATGACGGAGTCTTAGCTAAGTAGTATAGATCTGCCAGGTAAGTATGTATGAAACTTTATTGTATCATAACAATATAATTTTTCTTAGGATTTTTGATGATGTTCCGGCTTACAACGCATCTCAAGAACGGAACCCCCATCGTAACCAGGGGACTGCCTGTATACATTACATAAATGATAAAAGTATATCAGTAGAAGTACACTATGGTAAAAAGGTTGAAGTGATGATTGTACATTACATTACAGTACTATTTAGGTACTTAATATAGCAAAGGTTTGATGTTATGCCCTACCCAGTTAGTCAGTCGTTTCTCCAGGACTTACATCCGTTTTGATTTACAACTGGTTGGTTAGAACCAAGTTTTGTCATAAGTATGTTTGTACTTATATATATATGATATGAGGTGTGTTCAAAAAGTATCTGACCTTTAATCACAAAAAATAGGGTAAAACACCGCATGGCCTTCAGCAGGCCATGTACGAACAATGCATGCCACCCTCCAAAAAAGTACATTATAACGTGTCCTGACACCGGAGATGGGCATCAGTCGTGACTTCTTGTTGGTGAGAAACGGAGCTAAAGACCTCTACTCTCCTTTCGAAGTGAGTATTTTCTCCAAAGTTATAAATTAAGGCCAAATTTTAAGATTTAAACAAAGGGTAGTGAAAAGGGTGTCCACGGTAGTGGAAATCTCACCAAAACGCTTTTGAAATTTTTACTTACGCTTCTTTTTTTTAGAAGATTGACACTTCTTTTTTTTAGAAGATTGACGCCATCTCGATGTTTACGGAGTCGCTTGTGTCAACAAACTTCCCATTTCCTGTGATAAATCTGGACACCACTCGTACCCACAGACGCTGGGGCACTTTAATCACAACAATCGGAACACGGTCCCTTACCAGGACGTTTTTAAGTAAACAACTGTTTTGGTAGAAGACGACGACGAAGCATGCACTTAGATAATTTTTTAAATAAATAGTAAAACATCAATATTTTACATATTTATGATGATTAATTTGAAAATATTCGTTATTGAAAAAGTAACTCGATTCTGACTCAAACTTAAGTAATTATTTTTCGGAATTAGAACTTTCTTTCAAGTCCTGTATTATGATGTCACGACATCTTGACTTTCGTACTTATTGTAAATAATTGCTATACTCAACTTTCTTGCAGAACAGTTTACCAGTTATTCATGCAGATTGTTATCAGCTATTCATGTAATTGTTATAATCGTAATGCGCATATATATTTTAATTATGTACTTTTTGGATATATAAAGATGTTTTACTGCCGGATTACGTCGTAGCGTGACGCAATCGTTTTCGGTCCCTGGACCTCTGTCTTTTTTCGCACCGTAAGAAATTAATGGGGCCGAATTTGCAATGACCAGAAAGTCGTTAAAAGAGGAAAGTTGGCATTGAGGGGCATGTTTGATTGAGAAAAATATGTTATTGTTATAATACAATTAAGTTTGTTCATACTTACCTGGCAGATATTATATATAGCTGTATTTTCCGAAGTCCGACAGAATTTAAAAATTCGCGGCACACGCAGTGGGCGGCCAGGTGGTATATACGCATTCCCGCCGTGGGAGGCGGATATCAGGAACTATTCCCATTTTCTATTCATATTTTATCAGTGCCACTGTCTCCTGAGGGGAGGTGGGTGGGCACTTTAATTATATATATCTGCCAGGTAAGTATGAACAAACTTAATTGTATTATAACAATAACATTTTGTTCATGAAACTTACCTGACAGATATATATATAGCTGAATCCCACCTTCGGATGGTGGGAAGAGACAGAATAGGATTTTTTGGGAAACTAAATTAAGTAGATGATATACATCTTGGTTCCTCACCTGTTAGCATAGCGACTTCGTGATTACTGTCACCAAAGTCTGCTTCTGCGTTACTAGATTGCAGCGAGTAGGAGGACCTGTAATGCTGGTGCGCTCTAGATGATCTGTCAACGGGGACGTGACCACAATGTGACTAGACCATATTACCATACTTCTGAGGGCACCGAAGCTAAAACCACCACCTGACCTAACCTATCAAAGTTAGTTCCATAACTTCTAGGCTAAGAAAAAGGAACGCGCCTCAAGCGACCAACCCTTCAAAGTTAAAAGCACACCTATCCCTTTTCTATAGGATAGGATTCGTGTTGCTTCCTGCCCCCAATAATATATCTACGGAAATGTATGGTCCTAGCGACTTACAGATCTCAAATGTCGTCTTCACATCCCGTCGGGAGTGTGAAGCGAACACAGAGTTGCTTCGCTAAAGCGTGGCACTCAGGATGTTACTGAGTGTCATGCTCTGTTGAAATGCTTCCGAGGCCGCGCGCCCTCACCATCTTGAGCATTCATATTAAGAAAAATCTCAAATCTTTATGCAAACATAATGAATGAGACCTCTTAAAAGAAACTCCTTGGCTATAATGCCAGGGTGTTCTTGGACATGAACCAGTCTGGTCTTTTACGGAACACCGCAGATTGTCGGGAGTGTGAAGCGAACACAGAGTTGCTTCGCTAAAGTGTGGCACTCAGGATGTTACTGAGTGTCATGTTCTGTTGAAATGCTTCCGAGGCCGCGCCCTCACTTCTTGAGCATTCATATTAAGAAAAAATCTCAAATCTTTATGCCAACATAATGAATGAGACCTCTTAAAAGAACTCCTTGGCTATAATGCCAGGGTGTTCTTGGACATGAAACCAGTCTGGTCTTTTTACGGAGCACCGCAGATTGTCCGTTGACCTTGACTTTCTATAGTTTTATCAGGATAAAACTTGAGAGAGCCTACAGGGCACAGGACTCTAAATGCCTTTGCCCAATAAATTGTGCCATACCCTTGGTCTCCAAGCCTTCGGGTCAAGGGTTAGACAGGTTTTCATTCTTATCAAGAACGGAAGGCTTAGAGGACAGACCGCATTTATGTCCTTTAAAGCCAAAAAAACCTTCTGATGCTGGCTAAAACCTCCACTAACCCACTCTTTGCCGTGGCTAGAGCGGTTAGAAATTATTAGCCCTTTCGGCGTCACGTGTATTAATGTTCGCAGGAAAGGATAGGGTTCGAAAATGCTTTTGGTATCAGAAACTCAGACTACGTCTAAGTTCCATGCCGGAACCTTTGATCCAGAGAATTTCAAGATCTCCACAGACCTCAAAGATCGTGAAGCTTTGTTGTTTGACAGAACCGAATCTGAGCCTAGAGGCCGTCAACAACAATTTGCATATTCTACAATAGTTAGGACTTCTAGCTTACTCATACTTCAGACGGAAAGATAGAACCATAAGGAAATTCACAGAGGTCGAGTTGGAGGAATAGTCATTTCCCTTCACTTACTCCAGAAACGGCCTCCTCCGATTGAACACTGAAAATAGGCAGCACTGCTTTTGCCTTGGCCAAGAGACTGCCATCTGTTGAGATCTTATCGCTATGTACCGTTGAAGACGAAGGTAGATATTGAATGCAACCTACGTCTTCACAGACGAATCGAGAGAAGGATTCTCAAGATTCTGAAACTGTGCTTACAAATGACTGAAAACGCTAACCGCTATTTCATTGCTGTCCGGTGAGAAGTCGTAGTTGCAATGAAAGCGGGGCGTTCTTCAGTAATGAAAACACAGAGGAAAGCCGCCTGAAGAACTGCTTCTCATGGGCTGAAACCATTTGGAAGTAGAAAGCTGTGCAGGTCGGAGAGTAGGCGATGTCTTTATGACATATCTGTTAATTCGGGATGAACAATGAACAATTGTACACCTACGAATATGAGATATTTCACAGAGAAACTCAGATGTCTGCAAAATCATTCGCATTTATCAGTGCGATGCAGCGGGAGACTTGTACAGACTTCTGTTTACCGTGCGGTAAACAGTAAAACGAATAAGTCTAAGATATCTCTGTTGAAAATTCTCACAATATCGAAGGCGATGGAATCTATCGTCACAGCGGTAGATGGTCCTTCATAATTGCGAGAATCCCCTTTAATCAGAGACCTAAGTCCAAGATTGTTGGGCAGAGATAGGTTCGGTAGTTGATCAAAGCAGGGGAGAGAGAGAGACATAAACAACCGTGCATCTCGGAGGCCCAGCTGATACTGGGGCGGCTATCAGCCTGGCACAGGTTCAGTTCAATACGCAGTAGCAGAGCCTGAGCTCCCGCTGACTCGTCATCCTGAGTTGCCAGGTAATCCATATTCCAGAAAGGAATGCGTTCTGGCTAGAACCCCACCCGAGCATAAAAGATATGTCCGAGCAATTATATTTAGGCGAAACGAATTTCGGTAAATATAAACATTGAAATGGTGTTGTCATGGACAAAACCATAAGTATATAAAATTGAAACTGAAAACTCCTGGGAGGTTGCAGGCAACCCCGAGTTGCAGTTCAATTAGAATACTTCTCTTATAAGTCGCAATCCGTAGATTAACTAGGATATGGCGCCTACCCCTCGGACAATTCAACTGCTTAGTAGAATCATGTCGCGAGGTTAATATACGTAGTATATTTGTAGGATTCTGAACAACGATCTCCGTCCTAAATTCTTTCCTTCAAGAAAACAAAATAAGGATTGGAGATCGACCACCTTCGATCTCTATCAAAGAGAGTGAAGGAGAAGTCTTCCTCGAAGGAAAGCTTCAATGGTGAACAGAATACTAACTGCCTGAGTTGCCAGCTACTCCCTTTACGAAGGAATAGTTATGATATTATCGAGCAAAAGGAAACTCTCAAGCAGGCCTATTTAAACGAAACAGAATTCGCTAAATACAGAAGCTGAGTTGGTGTTGTCGTAACAATACCTGAAGAGTTGTTCTTCCTCCAAAAACTCTTGGAAGGTTGAAGGGAGTGTCAAATAAATACATAGAACAAAAACAGTTCTTTCGGCTTCTATCCGCAGAGGTAAATACGATATGCGTATATGACTCGACCCATGCGTTAGCAAAATGACGCACAGATAAACTACGTAAGTATTGTAGTAATTTGAACATCGAATTCTCTACTACATCTTTCCTGGACGAGGAAGAGAGAAAGAAAGGAAAACGACTGTCCACGTTCTAATGAACGAGACTTTTAAAAGAACTCCTTGGACTCTTTGCCAAGGACTCTTTTCCAAGAAAAGGGAGTAAACATTCGAATAGAGATCATCAAGAGAGAACCGTGGATCGAAAAAAGACCGTTCAATGTTCTTATGAATATTGGACAAAAGACTTCCTGGATAGTCCTACAAGTCTTTTCTCTTAACCCCGGATGAGCCTCTGAAAATGAATGAGAGCTCTTCCGAAATTGTTAATGAGTTTATCCGCTTAAACGATAAAAACGTTAAAATCTATGTCAATGAGAACTACCCCATTTATGAGGGGTCCCCCACTTAAATGACAATGGGGAAAACGTCCTGACTTGACAAAACTATTAGCACTTTGCTAATAGGGGAAAACCCTTTAACATGACCGAAAGTCACCCAGGAATCCGAGTATATAATCTTCCCGATTCTCAAAGAAATCGATGAAGAGGAAAGAGGGATAGAAGAAAAAATTCGGGTATGTCTCTCCGCTAACTCCGAATCCTTTTAAAAATTTCTGTAAAGAAATGTCTTCAACAGCAAATAAGACGCCTTCAACAAGTCTTTTCTCTCGCAAAGCGTCCTGCCGAGCTTCCACCGAAGCGTCCTGGCGAATGTCCACAAAAGCGTCCTGCTGAGCGTCCTGCTGAGCTGTCCTGCTGAGCGTCTGCTGAGCGTCCTGAAAAGCGTCCTGCCGAGCGTCCTCAAAAGCGTCCTGCTTAGCGTCCTGGAAAGCGTCCTGCTGAGCGTCCTCAAAAAACGTCCTGCTTAGCTACGAGCGTGTCTGAGCAGAGAACACCAAGTCTTCTAACGACGTTTCAGAGAGGAACTCGTTGAGCGCCTTGATGCATGCAAGGCCCGCCAAGAGGCGTCCTGGCGAGCGACCTTGCCAACATCTCAATGTTATGACGAACCGCGTTTTGCGTATGACATTTGAATATTTTTGTTAAGGGACGTCCTGATGCGAGTCTCCATGGAGAGCCGCACGCTGCTCTGAAGTGTGTGAACACTAAAGGAAGACGTATGGCTTTCGCCTTCCGCAAGGTGCTTGTCGACCCGAGACATAAGTTGTTTGACTATGCAAAGCAGCTTGCCGGCCGTCAAACTTATCAGCTTGCTTTCTCGAAGTAAAGCGAACGTTACATAACGTATACGGAGCGCAATGAGGAGAGGGGACGAATACTGAGTTGCTTCTCCAAAAGGTGGAATCAAGAATGTCCTTGATTACCAAATTCTTTGAATGCAAGCGAGGTTGAAACAGCTCTAAACTTCATGAGCGTTCACTCGCAGGAGGCTCAAATCACTCTTCTGGCAAGATGAATGAACCTCCTTAATAATGTATAAGTGATATATACACGAGCGTTCATATATACGAGCGTTCACTCGCAGGAGGCTCAAATCACTCTTCTGGCAAGATGAATGAGCCTCCTTAATAATGTATACATGATGTATACATGAGCGGTCACTCGCAGGAGGCTCAAATCACTCTTCTGGCAAGATGAATGAGCCTCCTTAATAATGTATAAATGATATATACATGAGCGTTCTCGCAGGAGGCTCAAATCACTCTTCTGGCAAGATGAATGAGCCTCCTTAAATGTCCCTTAGAAAAAGAGCCAGTGCATTCTTCTAAAAGGGAAAATGTGGTCTCTTTACTCTTTCATCCTCTCGTGACGAGAGAGAGGACGTGAAGCGTCCTCTTCTCTAAAGCTTCTTTAGGGGGCGCGAGTCCTTCCGAGAGCTCCAACCCCTGTGTGGGGAGGACGCCTCGGAGGACGAGAAGCAATCCTTCAAGATTCGTGCACGTGCTCGATCTTCGGCAGCCTGGGAAGCGACAACAGGACCTGCCGAAAGGAAGCCAGATCAGCATGAAAAACCCGTAACCCTCCTTCGGCTTTTGACATGCCCTCTCCCTGGTTTCCTGGGAGTCCGACAGAGGTCTAGGCCTAGAGGCGTTATGGGGGCCGATCTGACGTTCCCCCCACCCTAACGAGAGAGAGGACGTGAAGCGTCCTCTTCTCTAAAGCTTCTTAGAGGGCGCGAGTCCTTCCGAGAGCTCCAACCCTTGCGCGGGGAGGACGCCTCGGAGGACGAGAAGCAATCCTTCAAGATTCGTTGCACGTGGCACGATCTTTAGCAGCCTGGGAAGCGTCAACAGGTTCTGCCGAAGGGACGCCAGATCGGTGGGGGACCCCCGTAACCCTCTTGCGGCTTTCGACCATGCCCTCTCCCTGATCCTGGGAGTCCGACAGAGGTCCAGGCCTAGAGGCATTATGGGGCCGATCTGACGCCCCCTCCACAACACAAGGGACACTACACTTCACAACACTGAATGGAGAGCGAGCACTTTAGTCTAAGATTACTTGATGTAATCCTCTAGCAGACACTTCTTCTAGGCCCGTAAGCCATACCACAGGGTTAGGCAAAATAAAATCTACAGGAGGTTAGAAGGTTCATTATTTCTAACTTCTGTACTGTGGAGAAAACTCCTGATTCTAACACGCTCTAAAATGCGTACATGAATCCTCCTTCTTCCGTAATCAGTCACACCTTACACTAATTACATTGAACTTATGCAAAGAAAACATGTAAACGTCATCTATACTAAGCGAGTGTCTACCGAATTTCGGTAGCCTCACCTACCATGCAGACAACAAAGTCTGAAACTAGGCTAACTAGCTTCAGACATCAAATGCAATGAAAAAATTTACGCTAGCGTATGCCTAGCCACAAATCCAAGTTAATAATCGAAATAACAATTAGGATACTTAAGCGGCTAATGAAGTTTTCAAAATCCTAGGCGGAGGTCTGTAAACAGTGTTTACCGACCGGCGACAGAAAAAAAATATGAATAGAAAATGGGAATAGTTCTGATATCCGCCTCCCACGGCGGGAATGGGTACTACCACCTGGCCGCCCACTGCGTGTGCCGCGAATTTTTAAATTCTGTCGGACTTCGGAAAATACAGCTATATATATATCTGTCAGGTAAGTTTCATGAACAAAACAAATGTATACAATAGCTAGCTTGTAAAAAATACTTGATTACAAAAAACTGGATTGACAACTAAGCAGCATACCTAATATGGGTTTCAGAGACAGTGCAAGCACGTTTTTTGGCAATATTTCTGTAACAAACACTCGTATCAGAACGAGATTTTGATATAGTAGTGCATTACACCCAGTGCCGTAATTTATAAGGGTATCGTGAATCACTAATCGTAAAGAATAATGACACTTGTCCTTGTACCAAGAGACCAAAACTCCATTATCCAGAAATGGATACGAACACGCGTAAAAAGCTCCACCTTCCCTCTCCCCCCCCCTACACCGCCACCCCTGTCCTTCTTCCTTCCTTCGCCTTCCTTTCTCTCTCTCTCTCTGTTGCCAATTGGTATGTTTTCACCCTCCAAACTGGGTATACGACTACACACAAAACATTGAAATTGGTGAAATCAGCCTATGTATTGAAAGTATATATACATAAATATTAAGGCAATTTTATCATTATTGCATTACTATGACAACTAGAATTCATGGAAACAGTTTATAATATATAATGCATCGGCGTATGTGTGAAGGTCCACTAATGTGGCAACGATGATTTTGCCATTCTTAGCATGCAAACATTAAAGGTTACATTTATTTCTGGCATACAGTTATTAAAGAAAATCAAAATACTAATATAGACTTAAATCAGTGAAAAGTGCTAGAAAAAAAAAAAAAAAAAAACATAATCCACTTATCCGTAGTCTGGTCCTCTATTGTTTTCGGCAGCCAAGCCAGATGTACGACAAGGTTAGAAACATTGGATTGTATCTACTTTAGAAATATCTGTAATTTTTCGGGGTAATTTGGTTGCAAAAAAGGGATAATAGACATGAATTAAATTAACATTTTTAAATAACAAAGTAAAGTTGAACTAAATAACGAGTAAAGTAAACAATTTTGGGAATAAAACTTTACAGTGTCGTCGTCTGCTGTTCGTAACTGTGTTTGTGGCGCACGCACTTAGGAACGAGGAACAGCAACTTGTTTAAAGTGCAATGTGGAGTGAATCAAGACCAAAATGTGTATAATAACATTCAAATAAGCTCTGTGGAGTTTCAGTTGTGATGGCAGTAAGGATAAAAACCACCGATTACAAGGTAAAAATGAATTCAGTTCAAACCATGACCCCGGGAATAACAAGTTTCATACTTTCACTAATATAGGCAACAAAATGTTGTTTTATTGTGCTGATTACAACTGCAATCTTGAGTAAGATCAATAAACGTTACATATATACACTAACATTGTTCAAATGAGTGCTGGGAAGGCTGGGAAAGATGGTGTCCGTCACTGACCAGAACCTGCCATCCACACGGTAGCCGCCATATTGGATTTCAAAACTGCCTTGAAAACATATTTTATGAAGAGCGTCACATGCTTATTTTAGTTCGTATGGGGCTTTCATATATCACACTATGTTGACGAAACTTCAATCTTTTGAATGGTATACTTAGAGTTGTAATTGTATTCTTGTTTCACCAATTAAATATCGAGTGAATAAGACCTGTCCAGCGTGATAAGTGTTGGTAGTCGTTGATGTTTTACCCTACTTGCATTCAGGTACAACAATCTTCCGAGTAATAGTCCATTTGGGCTGCCACACACTTCTCCTGGTGGTTCCACCACTGTCGGAAGCAATGCATGGAATGCCTCTTTTAACCCTCAAAGGCAGTCCTACCCCCTGACAGGATCATTGGGAGGGGAAACATTTTGGCACCAGAGACCACATGGTGATGCAGGCTCAGCCACCCAGCTATGTTCAGTGTCCCACTTGGTCTTCTGAAGGAAAGCAATCTGCAGCTGGTCCTCCTCCCAGTCTCGTGTTATTTGCCCTGTTAGTCCATGAGACGCATGAAATGCTATGCAAGTCTAATTGAGGAGTGGGTCATTTACTGTGGGAACACATCTGCCTCTCTCAACAGAAGAAAATGCCTGCAAGCAGTTGCAAAAGCATTCATAAAACCCTGGGGATAACTAAGACTGAGCACTCCCACCCTACCAATATCCCCAAGGAATATTATCAATACTGTCTGCGAAATAACTCAGAATCGTAGTGAAAAGGTGGTAATTGCAGAAAGCAGCTGCTTTATGCCGTCCTACTGTCATAATTTCATGACAAAGTCATAAAAAAAATTGCATAGTAGATATATTTATTTATTTATTTATTTATTTTTTTTGTAACATAAAAATTACCCTTTTTCACATAGTCTTCTAGAGGTGACCCTCTGGAGCTAGGAGTATTGGTACCTACAGAACATGGCCATGGGACAAGAAAAGAACCTTATAAAATATTTTTTTCTTAATTCTTATTAGTGGAATAATAATAAATTTTTTCTCAAGTTGTATTAAAAAATAATAATTTTTTTTGTGAATTTCTTTGGTCAATTTTACTATTTGTCCTTTTCTGCACAATTAATTAAATTAGTGCTTAAAATGAAAGCAGAGCAGCTGCTCTTTCATTTCATGCCCATAAAAATCATTAAAAACAATTACAACCATTTCTTTTGGTTTTTCAAAAAAGGAGTCTGTCAGACGTATCGAATGCTTTGCAAGGTGCTAAAAAAACGAATGCCTTAAAGGGTTAAGATGATGCACAGCTGCTTCATTGCATGCATGATGTCTTCTCTGGACTGAAATATGGTCATTTTCAGATGGAGAAAAGCCAGAAATCACACCTCAAATTTGAAATTGTGCAGCACCTCAAGTTGTTGAGGTCAGTTGAGATTAAAGCCCCTACAACTCAATATCAGTTTCTCTCTGTAATTTTGAGTTCCATTGGATTATTGACTATGAAACTTTTATTTAGCACTGTTGTTAGAAGAGTAAATATATTGCAAACTCTCCTTAAGGCTGTTTTAAAGATAATGCTGTTGTATCTTTTTGCCTTAGAACTAAGAATAATGTCACAGCTAAGTTTTCCGAGAACTAAGAATTCCAATTTAACCTCTTTGGTGGGGAAGAAGAAGCAACACTACTCTGCCTTGTAGGGCAGTTAAAACCTACTTAGAGATAGCCTAAGCCTGGAAGAGTAAGTTAACTTTGTTTTTAGATTTTTTTAGAAACCTAGAACATATTTGTCATAGGTTAAGCCTGGAGGAGGCAAAGTTAGCCTTTTGTTTTGTGGGTTTAGAAAATCTAGCTGATTTTGTCAAAGGTTAAAACTGGAAGAGGCAAAGTTAACCTTTTGTTTTGTGGGTTTGGAAAATCTAGCTGATATTGTCAAAGGTTAAACCTGGAAGAGGCAAAGTTAACCTTTTGTTTTGTTGGTTTAGAAAATCTAGCTGATTTTGTCAAAGGTTAAACCTGGAAGAGGCAAAGTTAACTTTTTTTTTTTTTTTTTTTTTTTTTTTTTTTTTTTTGTGGTTTCAGAAAACCTAGGATGTCTGTCAAAGGTTAAGGGGGCTGGCCAGCTAATGCCATTTTTTAAGATCAGGACTTTGATATTCATACCATTTGATAAGGTGACTTGGGACATCTCCAAACCGCACATGATTTTCTCCTCTGACCTTCGGTTTTGTGACGCCAGAGCAATTTATCCCGAAAATAAGCATTTTTCAAATTCTATCTCCTCCCTTGATATTTAATATCAAGACCTGGGATTACTTCTATATATAGACCTGATGTAGACCTCCAATCCAATAAGTTTTTTTTATTCTAAGTTTTTTTTTTTTTTTTTTTTTTTTTTTTTTTTTTTTTTTGTCAGATATGAATTTTTCATTATGGTAAAAAACAATAAACCCTATAAATCAAGGGGGGAAAAAAGATGAAGCAAAAATTGGAAAAGGGGGTTGATTTGATTGTACTATAATGTCTTTCTGAGTTATACACCAAATTTCAGTGCTATAGCTTTAAAACTAAGTGAGAAGATATATTTTGAAGGTCAATAAGTACTATATACTTTTGAGCTACGGGCGCTCAAAGTTTTCCTTTGTATTTTTATAAAGACAATGTTAATAAACAATGATTATTATGAATACATATTTCTGTTTGGGTATTAATAAACAAAAACCATGTTATTTCTCATAATTTAATCATAAATGATGATCCCTTTGCTCATATTTCGTAGCCTGGGGCACTTTGTCAGGCAAGATGGGGCACTCCTTCCTATGCAACTCTCTCTCTCTCTCTCTCTCTCTCTCTCTCCCTCACTGACTCGACTTATTTCAGTGAATTTTCTTCTTCTGTATGTTAGCATGATGTTTTCCTTGTATTTTCCTCTTTTGGCATGATGAATTTCTTGCCGAAACAAAGATAAACAAACGTAAAAGCAAGAGAATGTCAGAGGTGAAACTCGAAGTTGTACTCTCTTTTTACAAAGACAATGTTTAATAAATCATGATTATTATGAATTTCATATTCCTTTTTGGGTATTAATAAACCAAAAATGTGTTATCATAAATGAAGATCCCCTTTGCTCAACGACCGTAACCTGGAGTACTGCACGACGTGTGCGTCAGGCAAGACGGGGGCGCTCCTAACTACACCCCTCCCTCTCTCTCTCTTCTCTAACTATGCTAATATTGCTTATATTATGACATTCTGTAATCATATTAGAGCTAATTTTCTTCGTCTGTATGTTAGCGAAAGGTTTTGCTAGTCGTTTCCTCATTGGCATGAAATTCTTGCCAAAACAGATAAACATTCGTAAAAGCAAGCGAATGCCAGAGATGAAACTTGAACGTGTACACTGCAAGAGGTTTCTCCTTGCACTGGAAGCCGTAAACTGACTTAAATTCCCCTGCCGCCTCATGGAATCTCTACAGATGCCATTGCTCACAATTTTGTTCATGAATCTTACCTGCCAGATATATATATATAGCTTGTATTCTCCGAAGAAAAAAAAAAAAATCCGACAGAATTTTCAAAACTTCTCCCGGCACACGCAGTGGTCGGCCAGGTGGTAGTACCCATTCCCGCCGCTGGGAGGCGGGCGTAAGGAACCATTCCCATTTTCTGTCATTTTTTTTCTGTCGCCGGTGCAGACAACAAGTGTTTTCTGCACCTCCGTCATTGGATTTTGGAACTCTTTTGGTCACTTGAGTATCCCAATTGATTTTTGGTTATTTGATTAGGATCGGTGGTTAGGCATACGCTAATTGTGGATTGTTTTTATTTTGGCTTGATTTTTCCTTAAACTTACGATGTCTGGATCTAGTTCGACTAGGCCAGAGTATGTTGTGTGGAAGAATGCAAGGTTAGGCTACCGAAAACTTCGGTAGACCCTCATACAGTGTGCGCGAATTGTAGGAACATGTTTGTATGTTGATGAGCGCTGCAACGAGTGTGAAAATATGTCTGATTCTGCGTGGAAGGCTTATGAATCATAGGTACGTTAAAACTAGAACGTGATAGTGTAAGGAGGTCTTCTCAGGCGTGTAACACAAGTTACCCGTCCAGTAGAATTTATCCCTCCAAAGACTTGTGATGCCTTCGGGCCCTACAATAGTGTCTTTGGAGGGTAATACCCTATCTGTGATTCTTAAATCTTTGCGTAGCCTGGAATCATGTTTGCATTGGAAAGTTATAGTAGTGTAGTGAAGTATAGTGATAATGCCATGAGTGTTCATTCTATCGCGTAAGCGTATAATTTCTCATTGACAAAACACTACCGCGTGATGGCTCTCCCTACCTCGGTGAGGCAGAATGTAGTAGGGAGGTAGCTGTCCAAGTGTCTAAAATACTACGTTTGTTCATAAAACTTACCAGTTAGATAATGTATATATATATCTGCCGGGTAAAGGTGAACAAGCGATGTTGTATCATAGTAATATTATTTTCGCCTTACGTCATATACTATCAAACGGTTGTATGGTTCAAGTTATATACTCATACCATAGTTACTCCTACGGAGGACAACCGAGAGTACGATTATTATTACATTTAATCGGTTCTCCCTGCAACTATTCAGGGGTTGCCGGTTTCCCTATTTTAAACATTTAAGGTATTGTTATGACAATACCAAGTTAGCCTTTTATATTTATCAAATTCAGTTTCGCTTAAATATACCAGTTTGATGGATTTTGGTTTCTGCTCTATAATGATAGTAAACCTATTCATTCGTAGAATTGGTGTAGGTGGCAACTCAGGCAGAGCAGTGCGAGAACGACGAACGTTCTCTGAGTCTGCGTCACTAATGCGTAATGCCCAGTGCTCAGTTCCATCTGATTGTTCTGCCATGCGCAGTAGGTACGTCTCTCTCTCTCCTGCGGGATTGACGGACCAACCGTATTTCATACCCTACAATCACGGCCTTAGCCTCGGGTTGATTGGGGAATTCTAGCATACATGGCTGAACATCTTCACTTTGCGAGAATTTTTTCATTAAAAAAAAAAAAAAAAAAAAAAAAAAAAAAAAAAAAATATAATAATAATAATAATAAAATAAATAAATAAATATATATATGTGTATGTAGTATGTGTATATATAATATGAATGATGGGTATATTTGTATATATATACCGTAATATATATATCTGTATAGATGTATATGTGTAAATGTATATGTGTGTATGTATATTATATATGTATTAGACCTTTTTGTTTTTCGGTTCTGGTTTACCGCATGGTAACAGAATTTTGTCCGAGTCTACAGCGGCATAGCACACATGATTTCCCTCGAAACAAGAATGATGTGCAAGAGATGCAGTCAATTAGCTCGCCGAGACGTCCCTTGTTCGATTATGAAGGGGACTCCTTCCGCTGCCAAATACGACAGCGCCGAGCGCGACGCTCGGCAGGACGCTTGGATGGACGCACAACGTAATGCTTCTTCAGACATTCGCCGAGAATCAGAGGAATTAGTAATGGATCTCAGGAAGGAGACTTTTAGGAAGAAACAAATGAAACAATCTTTACAGTGTCTTCAAATTACTCCTGTTTAAGTGAAACGCAGCTTATTAGGGAAGGAAACATGCTCGGTGAGGGGAATGAATGAATTGCAGGGGACCATTTCCTCGCTGGAGAAGTTTGTTTTCCCTGAATAGACTGAAATTCACACCTCTCCAGTTTTTCCTGCAGAAAAACTGGAATAGCATAGATGATCTAGAAATGATTTCTGAACATCTCTCATAGTCAAGATTCGTCTATAGGTGATGTCATGGCTCATAATCTCATAGAATTTGAATCTTGAAAGATTACTTTAGTCTTCAGAGACGTCCTCCCCGCGCAGGAGTTGGAACTCTCGGAGGGTCTCGCTCCCTCTGAGGAGAACGAAGACGCTATCGGTCGCAGGCGGCCGTCGTCTTTGCTCATCCCGGAGGGGGACGCTTCTCGTCCGTTAGCTCCTTCTGCTTTGCAGTCGTCTCCTGGGCAATTGGAAGACTTTCGCAGTAAAAGAGAGCTAAGATGTATGATGTATGTCTCAGGGAGGGGGACGCTTCACGTCCTCTCTCTTTTCTACTGTGTTGCGATCTTCACCGGAGAGGACGTCTTCCGATGAGTATGCTTTGCAGCGTTAGGTAGCATCCTAAGATATATCCTTGGCGGTCCATGTGGAGAAGGAGGAGGGGCTTCCCCTCGCCCATCGTCTTCTCAAAGGATCAGCCTTTTGCCTGAGAAGGAATGTTCTTTATCGAAAAGGATGATTGTGTCTTTGCAACAACAACTTGTTTTGTTGATTGCAGTGAGAAAGGCAAAGCCACATCGCGAGAGGAAGGATGATAGGCTGCCAATCAAGAGTCCAGGGCAAGTCCCCTTATCCTTACTCCTCGTTACCGCTCTTTCGCCAGTTGCCTTGCTCTCTAGATTTCATGCAGCTCTCCAGAGGTTGTCTAGAGAGCACGGTTACCATCTTCCCGAACGTGTGTCAGTTGAGAAGAAGAAGAGGTCTTGGTTCGATGGCTTCGAGCCTCTTTTGAAGAATAGTTTCAGCCTGCGGCCCCTCAGTCTTCTCCTTCGCAATTGTTATCTTCGAAGGACGACAGGCTCATTCATGCCTCCACTCAAACGCGGTGTCTGAAGGATTTCAAACAAACTTAATCGTTGGTGAAGTCCTGGAACTACTGGTGAATTTTGAAAAGTCACATCTGATCCCAACCCAATCCATCGTGTATCTGGGATTCAGATGGATTCAGTGGCTTTCGAGCGTTTCCGTCCCAGGGACGTCAGCAGCAAGGCTTAGACAAAGTGTTTAGCCTTCCTAAGGAAAAGATTCGTGCCTCGGTGAGGGAATGGATGAGTCTAACTGGGGACCATTTCCTCGCTGGAGAAGTTTGTTTCCTTGGGGAGACTGCACCTCAGACCGTTACAATTTTTTTCTCAAGTACAATTGGAAAGAAAACAAGAATCTACACATGATCTTGGAAATTTCAGGAGAGGTAAAACATCACTTGAAATGTTGGCTAGATCCAGTGTAGCTGTCGGAGGGCGTGTCCTCTCAAGCTTCAGAGCCCCGACCTAGTGTTGTTCTCCGACGCGTCCACCACGGGATGGGGAGCATCATTAGGGGGAAAGAAGTGGCAGGCACCTGGAGAGGGGAACAGGTGTCCTGGCACATAACCTAAAGGAAATGGCAGCAATCTTTTTAGCTCTCCAGTTTTTCCAAGAAAAAAGTCTCTCATCGAATAGTCCAAGTCAACTCAGACAACACCACAGCTCTGGCGTACTTGAAGAAGTAGGGAGGAACACAGTCTCAGTCCTTTTTCTCTGGCAAAGGAGATCTTGCTGTTGGCAAGGGCACTGGACGTCATGATCCTTACGAAGTTTGTAGCTGAGTAGAGATTGTCTGGGCAGATCTCCTCAGCAGACGAGGTCAACTTCTGCCAACCGAGTAGACTCTGCATCAGGAGGTATGCCAAGAGCTGTGGGGGTTATGGGGACGTCCGCTCGTGGATATCTTTGCGACGTCCAGAACGAAGAGGCTTCCACTGTACTGCTCCCCAGTACTCGACCCAGCTGCAGTGACGATAGACACACTTCTCTGGGACTGGACGGGGATGGACCTGTACGCCTTTCCCCGTTCAAGATCTTAGGGAAGTCATGAGAAAGTTTGCGGTGTCGGAAGGGACGAGAATGACTTTGTTCGCCCCGTTCGGCCTTGCGAGAGAGTGGTTCACAGAGGTCATGGCCTTTGCAGTAGACTTCCCGAGGACGCTTCCAGTAAGGACAGATCTACTCAGACAGCCCCACTTCGAGAGGTACCACAGAAGCCTCTTCGCTCTGAGTCTGACTGCATTCAGACTATCCAAAAGTTGGCCAGAGCGAGAGGCTTTTATACAGTCAATGTGCGAAAGCTATCGCCAGTGCAAGAAGAGCGTTTTCCAACGCAGTGTACAATCGAAGTGGATAGTCTTCAGGAGTTGGTGCAAGAAGAACGGCATTTTCCTCCACCACGACCTGTGAGCCAGATTGCTGACTTCCTTTCTGAGAAGGATCTAAAACTTGCCAGTCTCTACAATACAAGGGTTATAAGAGTGTGCTTTTAGTTGTCTTTAGGCACAGAGGCCTGGACTTGGCGGACAACAGAGACCTTCACGATCTCTTGAGATCTTTCGAAACGATGAAGGTTCAACAACCCAAGTTGCCGTCTTGGAACTTGGATGTAGTTCTGAAGTTCCTCATGTCCAGTCCATTCGAACCTATGCATGAAGTGCGAGCTTTTATGAATTCTCTTGGTTCCATAACAATATGTCATAAAGGACATATGAGCTGTCACTTACGGGAGATGCAATTCTGTGTTGACCTCCCGTTACACGAAGGATGTCAATTCAACCTACAAGAGATCCTTTTCTCTTGGTTGTTCGTGTCTGCGGATACGTTGCTGGGATAGGGAGCCGACACTGATCCTTAACTAGTGAGTTAATTTTAGTTTAACTCTTTTTAAAATTAAGCGCTAACCCTCGTGTTAGGATCAGTGATCGGGATCGGTGTTGTGCTCCTTAATTATGCTAATAGGCATAGGTATATGGTCATATGAGTGGATTAGCACCCATTGACAAATGCCAGTTAGGCTTTGCCGAGTAAGTGGATAAGACCCCATCGGCAAACCCACAAGAACTCTTACCCATAGGTCACATCCTCGCTGAGGCTCTTGAGACGAAGCAGACTCCTAAGTCAATAGCTAGGAAGTCAACCCTCTGTCTGAAAAGATAGGAACCAAAGGTTTATAAGAGGTCCTTCTTTATAAAACTTGTGGGTGTTTTGGTCAGGAAGCCAAGGTTACCAGTGTCAAAGAATGCTTTGGCTTTTTTCTTGAGGGGCACCATCAAGGAAGTGCATTCATCCTGTCAAGACAGTGATATGAAAGTGTTGAAGGTGAATGCGCATGGACTGAGGGCTATTTCTACGTCGGTAGCCTTCCAAAAGAACATGGCACTCAATGACATCTTGAATGCCACATTTGGCGTAGTAATTCGGTGTTTGCCTCTCACTACCTTCAGTAGGTGAGGTTATTCATACGAAAGAAACTGCTACTCTTTGGGCCCATATGTCGCAGCAGACAATATATTGGGGACAGAGAGTAGCACTCTTCCTATCTTTAGAAAATAATATGTTAGTTTCGACTTTTTAATTTTATTTTTTATTATTTTTTATTTTATTATGTTATGTAGTAGTGTTTAGTTTTTTGTGGTCTTGGGTAGGCCGCCTTAGGCGGAGGCTTCCCTCCATTAGCCTTGGTTTTACGAAGTTTAACCAGATAGGCTAGGTCAGGTGGGTATTGTTTTTTGCTTCACCTCATAGTAGGGTAAAATGTTTTTTGTCCCACAGTGTGGTCACGCCCCCCATTGACAAATCATCTGGAGCGCACCAGCCTACATAGGTCACGTCCTTGCTGGAACACCTCCAGTGAAGCTTAACAGCATTCGGTTGTCTAAACAACACCTATATGATCTTTCACATTGTGGTCACGCTCCCTGTGACAGTTCATTAGAGCGCACCAGCTACACAGGTCACGTCCTTGCTGCACCTCTAGGAATGCAGTACCGAAATTGGAGGTCTATAATATAGGATCTAGTTGCATTGTGGTCACGCCCCCGTTGACAGATCCTCTAGAACCTAACAGCTTCACAGGTCACTACCTAGCTGGAGTCTCTAGTAAAGCAGAAGCAGACTGGGTGACGGTACTCACGAAGTCAGCTATGCTAAACAGTTAAGGAACCAAAATATCAATCATATATATGCAATTGTTTCCCAAAATCGAATCTGTCTCCCACTTCCTCCAAAGGTGGGATTCAGTATATATATATATCTGGCAGGTAAGATTCATGAACAAAATGATATTGTTATGATACAATAAAGTTTGTTCATACTTACCTGGCAGATATATATAATCAAAGTGCCCACCACCTCCCCTCAGGAGACAGTGGCACTAGAAAAAAGTCTGACAGAAAATGGGAATGGTTCCTTACGCCACCTCCCAGCGGCGGGAATGGTACTACCACCTGGCCGACCACTGCGTGTGCCGGGAGTTTTGAAATTCTGTCGGACTTCGGAGAATACAGCTATATATATATATCTGCCAGGTAAGTATGAACAAACTTTATTGTATCATAACAATATCATTTTTTTGAACAATAATTATAAAAATATACGATAACAGAAGAAATATTGCAGTTTCTAGTACGGATCAATGTTTTTGGCTTATTGAATTATGTTTACTAATTACATACCCTGTAACTACGAAAGTAAGAGGAATTTTGATGAAATATTTTGTATTCTCCATTGCCAAAACGAAGCTCCATGAAATTTTTCATGACTACATTTTTCGCCCTGTACCCCCATATATAAGGGTTCCGGCCGGCCCCTTAAGCCTAGAGGATGCAATGTTTACTGTTTGTTTTATAGTTTTAGAAAATCAAGAATGTCTGTCTAAGGTTAAGCCTGGAAGAGGCAAAGTTGACCTTTTGGTTTAAGGCTTTTAGAAACTTAGAACGTCTTTGTCAAAGAATATGAGGTTCTCTGTGATGCATTTGATTAGGCTAGCGCACAAGAACTAGCTACATACCTTTGATCTTTATTGCAGGTAGACATTCATATTGTGAGAGCTGTTGCAACTTAGTTTAATTTTATGACAATTTGTCGCTTGAGGATGGGATTAATTTGGTGCATTACAAGTGCGATTTGGTTTGGCCAATCACTACATTAAGCATGCAGAAACGTGTTTGAAAACAGTTATGCCCTTAGTCCTACTACTTGTAGTGGGTAGTCTTTCCTGAACTAAAGAAAGAACAATCTGTAGGGCTCTTTGTTTTAAATCCTGGGTTTTAATATTTTGGCAAGCATGAGGGTACATATATTGTATTGGAGTGTACTACCTTTATATCATAAAGATATTTATTTTTATTGACTTAATTTATAGGGCTTTTTAGATCTCATGCTGCTTCTGTTTCATTCGGACTGAACTGGAGCAGTTTCCTTTGCAAAGCTGCTCTTCACTGCACACATATGAGAGCCTTGATCCCTGAGTGGAATCCAACTTTGGGAGCAGTAAGATCCAGAAAGTGATTCCAGATCAGGTTTTAGGTTTCATGCAAGAAACCTTTAGCTCGATTGGCTGAGCAGATTTTGTCTAGGTGCAGTACCCACCTTCCTTTTCTCAATGTGGGAATCAGCTATCTAACAGTGTAGGTAAGATTTATAATTTTCTCTTTCTTCCATCTCACTTTGCTGGACTCTCTCCTAACTAATGAGTCATAGCGTAACTGTGAGGTGTTACGCCTATTACACCTTTCAAACCTTCTTACTGTCAATTTCTGTTTCAGTGCCGAATGACCTCATAGGTCCATGAGCTTGGCCTCTTGCCTAAATTCTATATTCAATTCAATTCAGTTATGAAAATTTTTATTTTTTCTGCCAAATGAGAGCTGTCTGTCACTAATTCAAGTTGAATAGGCATCCATGAAGCAAGAACTGTAGACTTTATCACCACATAAAATGGAGGAAACATGCCTCCAAGGAGACAGTTCCTACTGTCTGGGGCAGGTAATTTTCGAAGTGAAGTGTATACAGTGCTTTTGGAAGACAAGGCTAGCCAAGTAGAAGTGATTGTGCATAAGTTTAGGCTCTTCTCAAACTACTTCAGTTTTTACCTTGGTAACTTATGCAACAGGGAATTCATGCATAGATATAATATTCTTCCTGGGTTACAAGTTTGCTTGTCTTACATGATGAACAACTTGACTTCACACCTGAACTGGTGTGGGCTCATGATAAATGGGTGTACTATTGTGAAAAAAATTTGTTTTTATAGCATGATTTTTTTTTATACAATCCAGCAAATAATATGTGCAGTGCCCACCCCCCTTTCCCTTGTTCTCCATCTCACATCTACATAACAGTGAGAGGTTAGTTAGCCTACTACTGATCAGTAGGTCAAAGACCCACATACATACATGAACTTACTAGACATTGCACAGGTCTGGGGAGATTGTGTTGATTGTAGTGTGGGCTCTATATTATTCATAGGTTAGTATGAAAAAATAACTTACACACAAAAATTATTTTTTGTATAATTGTTTTCCTTATAGGTGGTTGGTGGCTTCAGTGGTGCAGTGTAGTTATTACTAAAGGTGTTTTTCAGCATCTCTGCCCCCTAGTGCACTCACTCTAGCTTTTGCTTCTCTTCCATTCCTGCTTCCTTTTCGCAGTCTTGATGTCCAAATTCTCCAGCTAAAATTACTTACTGCAGTTTTGGAGTTTCCTTCCAGTTCCACCTTTAGGTCCTTGTATTTTATCTCCTTTATTTTCTGGATCTGTCTTGCTGTCCAACTGCTCTTTCTTTTCACTGTCATAAGCATTGAATATCTAAAGTTCTTTCCTCAAAACTGAAGTTGACTACCAAAGACATTCTTTGGATGTCAAGTATTCCATGCATCACTTTTGAATTTCAAGGTTCCTTTGTATCATTTATGTAGCTGTGTGCCTTCATTTAGGGCAATCGTCATTGCTAGATTGCTCTGCATGGGACACACTGGTATATGAATGATGGAAAGATACCTTGAAAATAAAAAATGACACCTTGCAATAACTGAATAAGATTCAGCAGGAGACTTTCATTTTTTGGGAGGCACCGGGGTTGTGATGGGCTTGATAAGTATTCTTACATTCCCCAGGATGTTTATGTGGAATTTGCTAACTTGGTGTATGTTCTATGAAATTATGCATAGAAATCTTGGTCTTATATTTATAATTTGATACTTTTTGTCTAAGGTCTTAATTAGCAGTGTCAGTATTTATGTCTAGTTAATAAAAAATATATGAACTTAAAATAACCAGTGTTGTTGTGAATGAATGAAATTAAGATTAAAGCACTAAGAATGAGATGAATTAAACATGTGCCTTGTTTCAGAAACACCTTATCCATCAGATATTGTGCCAAGTCTCTTGTTAGACTGCAAAACAGAAACTTTATCTTTTGCCCAGATAAGCAAGATTCAGAAGTTACAAGAAGACCTCTCAAAACTTCAACTTCTACTATGGAATGAAAGTCATCAGGTGGGATATACAGCAATTCTGTTATTAATATGAGTTTTGTAATTATTTCCAGAAATTAGTAGAACAGTTTGTCTGCCCTGAACATAGATTTTGTTCATGAAACTTACCTGTCAGATATATATATAGCTGTATTCTCTGAAGTCCGACAGAATTTCTAAAAACTTACAACACACGTAGTGGGAGTAGGGTGGTTAGTACCCTCCCATTCCCGCCGCTGGAGGCGGGTTATCAGGAACCATTCCCATTTTATATCAGATTTTTTCTGTCGCCGGTGTTGTAAACATCTGTTTACAGCACCTCCGCCTCAGGATTTTGGAAACTGTTATTGCTTGAGTATCCTCGTGACTTTTGGTTTTTTGATATTGGATCGATAGCTAGGACACGTTGACTGTGGATTGTCTGGATTTTGGCTTGGTTTTTTTTTTTTTTCCTTGAATAAGATGTCTGGGTCTAGTTCGGCTAGCGCCAGGGTGTGTATGAAGGATGAATGTAAGGTGAGGCTACCAAAGGCTTTGGTTGATCCTCACACAGTATGTAAGGGTTGTAGGGGACAAGTGTGTAAGTATGATTTTCGCTGCACTGAATGCAAAAGTTTAACTGATTTGCATTGGAAGACGTATGAATCCTACGTTAAGAAATTAGAGCGTGACAGGATCAGGAGGTCTTCCTCCAGGAGTAAGTCTGGTAGCAGACAGGGTATTAATGTATCCCCTTCTAACCCTCCTGTAGAGTTTGTAACTCCTAACCCCGTAGTGTTGCCTTCGGGCCCTAAAGTGGTGTCTGCGGAGGGTAATGCCCTTTCTCTTATTCTGGATTCGTTGAGGTGCTAGAATCCAAAGTGCTTGCCCTAGAAAAATAGGCAAAACGTGTTTAAAGTGGCAGTGATAGTGCCTCCCTAGTGAAGTGGAGGGGGGCGTCAGATCGGCCCTATAGCGCCTCTAGGCTGGGACCTCTGCCGGGCTCCCCAGGACTCAGGGAGAGGGCATGTCGAAGGCCGAAGGAGGGTACGGGATCCCCGCCCCCACCGATCTGACGTCCCTTCAGCAGTTCCTGTAGACGCTTCCCAGGCTGCTAAGGAGCGTGCTCGTGCACGCCTCCCTAAGGATTGTTTTTCGTCTTCTGACGCGTCCTCCCCGCGCAAGGGGTGGGAATCTCGTCCGGATTCGCGGCCTCTGAAGAGGACCTTCCAAGATCAAGACGCTTCATGTCATGCTCTGTCTGATTGGCGGTCTTCTCCGGAAAGCGTAGCTTTTCCGCCTCAGAAGAAGACTAGGACGTCATCCGACGATGACACCTTCGAGCGCCCCAGTCGCTCTAGATCCAGGGCTTTTCCTGTGAGAAGGAAGAAGGCGTCCCCTCGCCCCTCGCCTTCTCACAGGCACAGCTCTTCTCCTCGTAAGGAGACTTCGCAGACTGAGATCATCCTCGCTATGCAACGTCAACTGGATGCTTTGCTTAAGCAGAAGGAGACGGTTCCTCGTCGCAGGAAGGACGACAGACTGCCGATTAAAAGGACCAGACAGTCTCCCTCGCCTTCTCCTCGTTCTTCCCCGTCTCCTGGTTTTTCGCCCTCTAGACTTCGTTCTTCTCCCCAGTGCTCGTCTAGAGGTGGCGGTAGACGTCATCTGACTCTTGCGCCCTTGGAGAGAGAGAGAGGTCTCATCGCGCTCCCCTCTCTTCTCGGCGAGAGGACGATCGGCATTCCGATCTTGACGCATTTGCTGATGACGAAGTTGTATCTGTTGTACGGACTTCAGTACGTGCTGATCCTCGTAGTAAGGAGCGGGCGTCTTCCTTTTCTGCTCCTCTTCGACCTGCTCGTTTCGACGCCCAACGTAACGCTCGTCAGGATGCAGGACCTGACTCTTCGCGGGACGCTCGAAGGGACGCTTCGCTGAACGTTCGGAGGGACGCTTCGCTGAACGTTCAGAGGGACGCTTCGCTGGACTCTCAGATGGACGCTTGTAGGGACGCTCGTAAGATCGCTTTGGGCGCGAACGTGGAAGTTCGCTCACACTCGGACGCTTTTCCCGAGACTATTGTTGACGCTTCACGGCATCATGCAACATCACGTTCTCCACAAGCTTTGGTATCTGATCCTACTACTGTGAAGGATTCTGTTTCGGGTGCGCTCCCCACTTCTTCACGACATCATTCGGATATGAGACTCGGGGCTAAAGGACTTTTGCCTCTTCCTCCGGCGTTACACTCTGGTAAGGAAGAAGGGGAGTTAAGCTGTTCTTCTGAGGATGTTGACGGAGAACAACCTTCGACGTCTGCTTCATCGGACTACCAAGTCTTGGCTCGGCTTCTCCGTGATTCGTTCGGGGATACCTTCCTTCCTTCTGCTCCTCCTTCACCTCCCTCACAGTTTTCATCGTCGAAAGCAAGCAAGACGCCTGGTTTTATTAAAATGAAGACTTCGCTATCGACCAAGAGAGCTTTCCGTAAGGTCAACTCCTGGATGGAATCAAGGAAAGCACAAGGAAAGACCACCTTCGCCCTGCCTCCGTCTAGACTTAGTGGCAAGGCAGAGATGTGGTACGAAACTGGTGAAGAGTTGGGACTGAAGGTTCCTACTTCAGCGCAAGGAGATTTCGCCAGCGTTGTGAATGCTTCTAGGAGATCTCTCCTAGCTTCAGCTAAAGTTTCATGGACGACTTCAGAACTGGACCATCATTTGAAGGGCCTTTTCCGGTCCTTGGAAGTCTTCAACTTCTTAGACTGGTGTTTGGGAGTGCTCGACAACCAGTCTCGTAAGCCAGATTCGATTAGCCTCGGGGAGCTGTCCAGTGTATTGTCATGCATGGACAAGGCCGTCAGGGATGGCTCGGAGGAGTTAGCCTCTCATTTTTCCGCAGGTGTTTTGAAGAAGAGATCGCTTTATTGCAACTTTGCAGTTAAATCTGTCTCTCCCTCACAGAGGGCAGAGCTTTTGTTTGCGTCTTTTTCGAGCCATCTCTTCCCCCAGGCTATGGTGAAGGATCTGGCAGTAAGCCTTGAAGAAAAAGCCACACAAGATCTTTTGGCTCAGTCGTCACGGCGTCCTACTGGCCCCTCCACGTCTTCAGGAAGCCAGTCTCTTAGGAAGCAGAAGCCCTTTCGTGGAGGAACTTCAGCTAGATCTTCACCCCGAGGAAGAAGTCTTCCTAGAGGTAGAGCCCCGGCTAAGTCTAGGGGTAAGAAATGAGAGATCTGTCCTTCAGTCGCCGGTAGGAGCCAGGCTGCAGTTGTTTGTAGAAGCCTGGAGAGAGAGAGAGAGAGGCGGACACCTGGTCTCTCAACATCATAGAGAAGGGGTACAAAATCCCTTTCGTAAAGCCGCCCCCACTGAGTTCAACGCCCAGGGACTTGTCCCCGTCGTATCGTCGAGAGAAACGGAAGATACTTTTCGCTCTGCTTGAGCAGATGCTCGAGAAGGGAGCAGTGGAACAGGTCTCAGACCTGGCATCGCCAGGATTTTACAACAGATTGTTTCTAGTTCCAAAACAGTCGGGAGGGTGGCGGCCGGTCTTGGATGTAAGTCGTCTGAACCTCTTTATAGAGAAGCAGAGGTTCAAGATGGAGACACCTCAGTCAGTTCTGGGGGCCTTAAGACCTGGAGATTGGATGGTATCACTCGACCTACAGGACGCTTACTTTCACGTCCCGATACATCCCCAATCAATGAAGTACCTTCGCTTCGTCCTGAAAGGAAAGGTATTTCAGTTCAGGGCTCTTTGTTTCGGACTGAGTAAGGCCCCATTTGTGTTCACCATCTTAATGAAGAATGTGGCGAGGTGGCTCCATCTTTGCAACATCAGGATCTCCCGCTCCTATACTGGACTGACTGGCTCCATACGAGCCTCTTCGTTCCAGACCCGGTGCCTGGAGGAACCTGCAACGACACTGTCTTTCTAGCTGCGTCCCTGGGACTCTGGTAAACTTCGAAAAAGAAGTCACATCTGACCCCAACACAGTCCATCGGTGTATCTGGGGATTCAGATGGATTCAGTGGCTTTTCGGGCATTTTTTTTCCGTCCCAGGAACGTCAGCAACAAGGCATAGAGAAAAGTGTCAGCCTTTCTAGGGAAGGATTCATGCTCGGTGAGGGAATGGATGAGTCTGCTGGGGACCATTTCCTCGCTGGAGAAGTTTGTTTTCCTGGGGAGGCTACACCTCCCACCTCTTCAGTTCTTCCTGTCGGACAGCTGGACAGACAAGGACAACCTCGACATGATTTTAACCATCTCAGAAGAGGTAAAGAGCCATCTAAGATGGTGGCTCGATCCGTTGAAGGTGTCAGAGGGCATGTCCCTCAAGCTTCGGAACCCCGACCTAGTGTTGTTCTCCGACACGTCATCCACGGGGTGGGGAGCAACACTAGGAGGGGAGGAAGTGTCAGGCACCTGGAGAGGGGAACAGGTAGCCTGGCATATCAACTTCAAAGAGCTGGCAGTGATTCAGTTGGCGCTCCATTTCTTTCAAGACAAAGTCTCCCGTCGCGTAGTCCAAGTCAACATGGACAACACCACAGCCCTGGCATACTTGAAGAAGCAAGGAGGAACGCACTCTCGCTCCCTGTTCGCTCTAGCGAAAAAGATTCTTCTTTGGGCGAAGGCGAGAGAAGTCACGATCCTAACAAGGTTCATTGCCGGAGTCGAGAACATCCGTGCGGATCTCCTCAATCGACAAGGACAACTGCTGCCGACAGAGTGGACCCTCCATCAGGACGTATGCCAGGAGCTGTGGGGTCTTTGGGGATGTCCTTTGGTGGACATTTTCGCGACATCAAGAACGGCGAGACTTCCTCTTTATTGCTCCCCGGTTCTCGATCCAGGAGCAGTAGCAGTAGACACCCTTCTATGGGATTGGACGGGCCTAGACCTCTACGCATTTCCCCCCTTCAAGATTCTGGGGGAAGTGATAAGAAAATTTGCAGCTTCGGAAGGGACGAGGTTGACGTTAATTGCCCCCTTTTGGCCCGCAGCTGACTGATTCACAGAGGTGATGTCCTTCCTGGTAGATTTTCCAAGATCTCTTCCGTCAAGGAGAGATCTACTCAAACAGCCCCACTTCGAGAGGTACCACAAAAACCTCTCCGCTCTGAGTCTGACTGCGTTCAGACTATCCAGAAGCTGGCCAGAGCGAGAGGTTTTTCGAAACCTGTGGCTAAGGCTATCGCCACCGCAAGGAGGCCTTCATCAATCGCTGTGTACCAATCGAAGTGGGCAGCTTTTAGGAGCTGGTGTAAGAAGAAGGGAGTTTCCTCTACCACGACCTCTGTGAGCCAGATCGCCGACTTTCTCCTTTATCTCAGACGAGATTTGAAGTTAGCAGTGTCGACCATTAAGGGCTACAGAAGTGTTTTATCTGTAGTATTTCGCCATAGAGGTCTAGACCTAGCGAATAACAAAGATCTCCACGATCTATTGAGATCTTTTGAGACCACCAAGGTGCCTTCCTAAGTTGCCTTCTTGGAACTTAGACGTGGTCCTGAAGTTTTTAATGTCAAGTCACTTTGAACCACTTCACACTGCGTCTTTGCGAGATTTGACGAAGAAGACTGTATTCCTAACTGCTCTGGCGACGGCGAAGAGAGTTAGCGAAATACAAGCTATAAGTAAGCACGTCGGCTTCAAAGGGCATAATGCGGTCTGCTCTTTGGGGATGACGTTTCTGGCTAAGAATGAAAACCCCTCTGACCCTTGGCCTAGGTCTTTCGAGATCAAGGGGATGGCGGAGATCATTGGTCAAGAGCCAGAAAGAGTCCTGTGTCCTGTCAGGGCTCTAAGAGAATACCTTCGGAGAATAAGGAATTGTAGAGGTTCTGCGGAGAACTTATGGTGTTCGGTCAGGAGACCAGATATGCCCATGTCCAAGAATGCGCTGGCATTCTTTTTAAGGAACACCATAAAGGAGGCGCACTCGTCTTGCAAGGACAGTGACTTTGGACTGTTAAGAGTAAACGCTCACGAGGTGAGGGCTATTTCGACCTCGATAGCCTTCCAGAAAAATTGGCCCTCAATGACATATTGAGTGCCACTTTTTGGAGGAGTAATTCAGTTTTCGCCTCGCACTACCTACGGGAGGTGAGAACGACGTACGAAAACTGTTACTCTCTTGGGCCATGCGTTGCCGCAGACACTATTTTGGGGGCAGGAAGTAGCACTCATCCTTTCCCATAGAAAAGGGTAGGTGAGTTTTTTAATCTTTGTAATGTTTATGGTTGTAGGGTCAGCCGCCGAATGCGGATTTCCCTTCCATTAGCCTGTTTTTATTTGGGAGTATTTTGTTAGGCTAACTTAGGTGGTGGGTTTTGCCTCGTTGCCCGCCTCAGCAAGTTATGGTCTGGTCTAAGTCACATTGTGGTCACGTCCCCGTTGACAGATCATCTAGAGCGCACCAACTACACAGGTCACTACCTTGTTGGTAACTCTAGTGAAGCAGATGCAGGCTTGGGTGACAGTAATCACGAAGTCAGCTATGCTAACAGGTAAGGAACCAAGATGTCAATCATCTACATGTATATGTTTCCTAAAATCCTTTTCTGTCTCCCACCGCCAAAGGTGGGATTCAGCTATATATATATCTGACAGGTAAGTTTCATGAACAAAATGATATTGTTAAGATACAATAAAGTTTGTTCATACTTACCTGGCAGATATATATATTTAAAGTACCCACCCACCTCCCCTCAGGAGACAGTGGAGATAGAAAATCTGATAGAAAATGGGAATGGTTCCTGATACCCGCCTCCCAGCGGCGGGAATGGGTACTACCACCCCATACCTCCACTACGTGTGTCGTAAGTTTTTAGAAATTCTGTCGGACTTCAGAGAATACAGCTATATATATATATCTGCCAGGTAAGTATGAACAAACTTTATTGTATCTTAACAATATCATTTCTCCAATATGGTTGACCTCTCCATTTGTACTGTAGAGTGAACCCTTGCAAACATTAGTGTCTGTAGGGGACAACTTCACATGAGTAATTTTCAAGAAGCATTTATTGTTCCTATATGTAATACAAACCTTTCGGTCCTTTAACAATAGGAATATACTTTTGGTGTAGCTGGAATTACGGCCGTTGAATCTTGAACAAGGTGGTTAGGCAGTAACTACCGTGAGGCAGGCTAGCCTGCCCGTATGTAAACACTCCACTTTACTTTCGGCTGTCTTCCAAGGAAGACGTGTGTTTGTGAGCTCCGGCTAACTGGTCGTTAATCTTTTTTCCCGGTGGGATCCTTTTGGTTTATTTTTTGTATTTAAATAATTATGTATATACGGTGTTTGACATTAATACTAAACAAAGGTTTGTCCTTGGTTTTTCAATTAATATACAAACCCACTTTTTGTGATAGCCTTTTTAACTGCCCCTCTCCTTGTGTCAAGAGCCGGCGGCTAAGGTATGCCAACATATTTACATTCTTTCGCCCTTTAACATTGGCTCAGACCTGCATGAGGACGAGATATGTATTTATCGTGAGGATGAGACATGTATTTAACGTAAGTGACATTGATCCTGTAACGGGACACGTATTCATCCGGAAATTACGCTTACGCTTGGGAATTACCAAGGGAACTTCAAGGTTTGTCTGTGTTTTGTTGTTATAGTAATTTCTCTTCTTCTTCCTTTCACTTACTATCGGAAGAAGGTAGAAGGATGAGCGTGCAGTGCTGATGTTGGGGGATCTCCTCTCACTTCGGAGTGCGGCGGCCTTGGATGTGTGAGGAGTATCCTCATTACTTTATTTTTTTTTTTTTTTTTTTTAGTGGTGATTGTGTTTTCAGCAGTATTGGTTGGATGCTCTTCGTTTTGGTGATCCTAACCTTGGAATTGTACCCATGACTCGTAGCATGTTGCGTACCGATCCTCGAGTGTGTGTACTCATCCCCCGCTGATAATCATTTTTCATTACCACTACTACCCGGGAGTTATGTCACTGGACAAAGCTGTCGCGCTGCCCTGTGAGGTTATCTACTCCTGATGGTAGAAGTCTGGCAGAAGGAGAAACCGAAGAGGAAGAGAGCTCTTCAGACGGGGACCATGGAGGTACCGGCCACCGCTGGTATCTCCTCTCCCGGTTCCGAAGGTTCCACCCCTGGACCGGGAACTGTCTTGGCCGCCCGCTTGCGAGCGTTACCGAGTAGGTGACCGTGCAGCTAGGGTCCAGACTGCGGAGTTCGCTCACCGTGTCAGGACCCAGGTACGGAGCGGAAGATGGTGGGAGTCGCTCGGGTGACTTGCCAGACCGGCGTTCGTCCGGTGCCCAGGGTTGACGTGACGTTCCCGCGGGTCCAGGCACGCAGAGACCGGTGGAGGCGGGCCATCCAGCTTATTTTTTAATTAATCCTTTTATTTCAGAGACAGCCCCACCCAGACGACGGTCGCGTTCGCGCAACCGACCAGTCTCGGGGGTGGCAGATGCTTCGCCTGCCAGGTAGGAGTTTCATAGCCCTCCTCGAGGAAGCGTTCTCTCCACTGCTACTCCAGCAGGTCCCTCCGGACAGGTGCAGTTGGGCCGTGTTGCTTTGGCAACTGCCCCAACTCCATCCTGGATGGAGGACCTGTCGGTTGTCCTGAGGAACTGGCAAAGAGGAGGTCCAGGAAGAAGAGGAAGGTGTCGCCGTCGTCTTCTGCCGCCTCTTCCCCTTCGACTTCTGAGGCCCCCCCGGCCGAAGAAGAAGAAGGCAGCCTCCTCCCCCCTAAGAAGTCTCGCTCAGAGACCTCTAAGGGTCTGTCCCACTCCGGTGGGACAGTTGGGGCTTCTGCTGGTTGTCCTGTTCCTTCGGGAACGGTGCCCGTCTCTCCTTCCGCAAGGAAGAAGATGATGGGGACCGGAGAGGTACCGGCTAACACCGGTACCACCTCTCCTGGCGACAGAGGTTCTGCCTCGATGCCAGGTACCATCTCGGCCTCTCATTTGCGAGGGGTATGAGTGCAGCCAAGACCCAGGCAACCGAGTTCGCTCAGCGCCAGGATCCAGGCACGGAGCGGAAGACTGGTGGGAGTCGCCCAGGTGACTCCCACCAGGCCAGCGATCGCTCTCGTGGCAAGCCGCCGGTACCCAGGGTTAATACAACGGTCCCAGACCGGGCGGGCTGAGGTGAGGTAGCAGTCCCCTTGGTCGCCTGGACCAGCCTCAGCTGGTCCAAGCGGCGTGACGTGCTGTGAGGACAGGCCTTGCTCCCACTGTGACAGCAGACTCAGCCGGTCCCCTGACTGCCGCTCCCACCGGGACCAGCAGCAGCTCTTCTGACGCTCGGGACTGTCGCTGCTGTTCTCGGTCCAGCCGCTCGACCAGGCCTGCAGATCGATCGCCACTACGGGTTGGCGAGCGTCTGCAGGCCCCCCCAGCACGCCAGTTCTGCCGGTGGGCGAGGGGGGAGCGTCAGATCTACCTCTCCTATCCCTTCAACTTCCTCGGGCTACACCGGGAAGAGCGAGGCAATCAGGAGTGATCGCGAGGGACGTGCTCCCACCGCAACAGCAGACTCTGTCGGTCCCCTGACCGCCGCTCCCACCGGGACCGGACAGATAGGGGAACCAGCAGCAGCTCTTCTGATGCTCGGGACTGTCGCCGCTGCTCTCGGTCTAGCCGCTTGACCAGTGCAGCCCGATCGCCAGCAGCTCCCCTGAAGAGACTGACACTCCATTCTTGGTCCAGCGTTTCCCCGCAAGAAGACTGCTGGTCCAGACCAACAGCTCGATTGTCACCGTGGTTGATGATCGCCTACAGTCCTCCCAGCCTACCGGTTCTGCTGGTAGGCAAGGGAGGAGCTCTTGTAACAGCTCCCTTGACATAAGAGACCGACGCTCCGTTCCTTGGTCCAGCGTTTCTCCGCAAGAAGACCGCTGGTCCAGACCTGCAGCTCGATCACCACCGTGGGTTGGTGATCGCCTGCAGTCCTCCCAGCCTACTGGTTCTGCTAGTAGGCAGGGTAGAAGCACCAGGTCTCCCTCACCTGTCCCTTCAACCTCCTCAGCGGAGTGACCATTACCGCCATTCACGTGATGGTCCGGCTGGACCACGCACACAGAGACCAGGGTGGGCTCCCCCTTCGGTCCTCTTGAGAGGTTTCGACCTCTTGAGAGGTTTTGACCTCGACGATGGGTAATTGACACCGAAATAAATTAAATTAAAAAAATTAAATTTTAAATAAATTTCATGTAAAAATATCAATAAATATATTATAAAAATTTTCTTCATATATATAAGTTCTTACATAGACAGTCTATGTATAATTTAAATTTGGTTGAGGAGGCCTGCCTCCCTCATATAGATATATAACTGTTCTATATTACAATCCTTTCCAAGAATTGTAGCTAGGATAAAATTACCTACTCTGTCGCGACCCCAAGAGTCTGGGACATTCAGTCAACAAATGTTTCACAGTCAAGGGCAGAGTGCAGTTCTCGCAAAACGGAGGATTTTCACGAGACATCAAGAACCTATGGGTGAGTCTTCTATGTCCAATCCTCAATCTGCACAACATCGTTTCTTGTCTCCTTGGCATATACGGATATGACCAAGGAGACACTGATGACGTGATACTACACATTTTTTGATTACTTAAAATATCATCCCACTGGGACTGCCAACATTTTTAAACTCTCTGACCTGCTAGAGGATACAAATCCCGATATGGTAGTAGGCATCTTGTGGGTTCTGGGGAGTTGACCACAGACTTTGCAAGTTGGTCAGCTTTCTCATTCCCAGCCACCCCAACATGGGAAGGCACCCAACAGAACTTTATTTCTTTCCCTCTTCTTTTTAATAAAAGCAGCCATTCCAATATATCTAAAATCACAGGGTTTAAAGGGTTAAAAGATTCCAGTGACTGAAGAACACTTCTTGAGTCACAATATATAATAAAATTATTTTCATTCCGAATTAAAACTTCCTTTAAAGCCTTTAAAATTCCATATAATTCTGCTGTGAAAATAGATGCAACAGATGATAACCTGCCGCTTCTCTCTACATCAGGGAAGGCTGCACCAAAGCCGACGCCAGCATCTGTCTTGGAGCCATCTGTAAAAACTGCAGTGGAGTTATCATGTTGCACGGAATGTTCTAAAAATATTGACCGCATGGCCTCACTGGACAATTCTGTCTTGGTAAAATCAAAACATCTACAAAATTTTACCTCGGGAAAGTTCCAGGGAGGACTAACTAAATATTTTGCTGGTAAAATCTTGATTCTTGGCATATTTAATTCACGGACAATAAAATTTACTCTAAAAGCAAATGGATGAGGTTGCTTGGGGTGATTTTCATAAAACTGCCAATGCCTTTCATTTCTCATACAAATGCTGGTTAAAGACTTAGGTAGCCTCTGGAATCTATACCAGCTCTGAACCAGCAGACGCTTGTAATGAAGATCCAGTGGCAACTCATCAGCATCTACAAGCATGCTCTGGGTGGGAGATGATTTAAATGCTCCTGTATATAATCGTATTCCTCCATGATGAATTGAGTTAAGCATTTTAAGGCTATTTGGCTTCGCAGAAGTGTACACCTCACACCCATAACTTAATTTTGAAAAGACCAAGGCTTTATATAATCTCAACATTTGAGTTTGGTCTACACCCCACGAAGTGTGAGACACGACTTTCAGCAAATTCATTGCTTTCAAGCATTTTGCCTTAATATATTTCAGATGTGGAACCAAGTCAGCTTGCTATCAAAAATCAAACCAAGAAACTTTGTTTGACCAACACATGGAATTTTTTGCCTATGAATGAATAGATCTGGATCAGGGTGGATTCCCTTTATACGACAAAAGTGCATAGTTATCGTTTTACTGGCAGAAAATCTAAAGCCATTAACCTCAGCCCATTTTACTATATTATCAATGCAGAGCTGAAGGCAGCGTTTAGCCACTGCCATCCTTGATGCTGCAAAGGAAATTGACAGGTCATCAACAAATGGGGGAATTATTTTAGAAACCCCATTGATTACCAAGGCGAACAAGGTTACACTTAAAACACTTCCTTGTGGTACTCCTTCTTCTTGATTGAACACACCTGACATTGTTGCTCCAACCTAAACCTGAAATATCCTATTTTTTAAAAAAGCCTTAATAAAGAAGGGCAAATTGCCTCTCGGGTTATATTCATAAAGGACCCTCAAAATGCCATATCTCCATGTTGTATCATAAGCCTTCTCTAGATCAAAGAAAACAGTGATGTGATGCTGTTTGTTGGCAATAGTTTCACATATTGAAGATTCCATTCATACCAATACATCAGTTGTGGAGTGCATACTCTGAAAACCACATCAATCGTGTGTTCACCATTTTTTCCATGATCTTACACAAACAAGATGTCAATGCAATAGGACGATAATTTTCTGTCTTGAACCGATCTTTTCCAGGTTTCACAAATGGCAGTAATTTTAACTTCTCCCAAATCTTGGGGAAGATATGTTCTCGGTAAATTCTGTTAATTAGGCTTAATATGAAAAGTCTGGTATTTTCAGGAGTATGCTTAATCATTGAATATGTTATATCATCCAGTCCAGGAGCTGATTCATTACATTTATTCAAAGCTGATTCAAATTCTCTAATAGTAAAAGGAGCATTGTACTGCTCATGTCTTGAGGTATTAAAATCAATTTCGACCTGTTCCATTATCTGTCTTTGAGCTGAATAGGGTCTATCATCATTTTTCTTCACAACACTAGCAAAATGATTAGCAAACTCATTTGCCACTAACTGGGGGTCTGCTACCTCGCAACCATTGATCTTGATAACTGGAGGTTGACAAGGAGTGAACTTGCCTGCTATTTTTCTAACTCTTCCAAACTAGAGTCAGAGGAGTTTTTGAATTTAGTGAAGATATGAATATTGTCCAAGATTCTTTTCGTGCTTTTTTGATTTCCATGCGAAAATGACTTCTCGCTTTTTGAAATTCTACACGATAATACTCACATTTTCGTCTGCGGTATCTGGTGAAGGCAGATTCGGCGGACAAATTTGCCCGAAGTCCTAGGTATAGATTGAAGACCAGCTGAGAACATTATTGTATTCAAAAAGTCAAGAGCGTCATCTACACCAGGAAAGTCATCAGCACAGTCATCTATTGAGCTGTGCTCCTGGGATGTTGACCAATCAGCTTTACCAATGTTCCATGTGGGTAGCCTTGAAGATGGAGGACTTGATGCTACACTCACCACTATTGGAAAATGGTCACTGGTAAATCTATCATTTATAGCTTTCCAAGTAAAGTCAATAAGACAGTCATCACTACATATAGATAAATCAATTGCTGATAACGTGCCTGTTTGAACATGAAAATGCGTAGACTCCCCAGAGTTGAAGATCCCCTCATTTTCATCTTCTATGATGGAACCTAAGCATCTTCCTCTTTGATTGGTGATGATGTTACTCCAAAGAGGGTTTCTGCTATTCATATCTCCCAAAATAACAAAAGGACGTGGTAACTGTTGAATAAGAGATTTAAATTCATTGATGGGGAAGGCTTCGTTAGGTGGTAGATAAGAGAGCATACTGTATATTTTCATTGCAAATGGATCTGCACACCAATCACTTGCAATGCTGATTGAATACTAGTAGGATTTTGTGGGGTGTCATTTCGAACATACAAAACACCACCACCATGGCTTCAAATATTTAAATTATAGGTGGAGTGATAGGATGTATACTCTCATGGGCGGGGGCACATATTATTACCAATCATGGTCTCCTGCAGAGCTATACAAACAGGAGACACTTCTGATAAGAGCAGCCTTAATTCTTCCCATTTAGCTCTTAAGGGGACCGTCCGCTGTGATGTCTATTTTTTTTATTTATTACGCAAAATGCATAATTTTCATATGTTTTAGATATATATAATACCTTCATCATATAAAAATTCAAGTCATTTGATCAAAAACTTTTCGTTTTATTAGCAAAAATCATGATTTAAAAAAAAAAATTGGTAGAGTTTTCTCCGCTAATATGACATCAGTTGTATTGAAAATCATGCCATAAAAACTTCTTTATATATGGAACAATTCTGTGTGACAGAATTTTTATTTTTTAATTTTTTTATTTATGATTTTTTTTTTTTTTTTTTTTTTTTTTTTTTTTATAGTCTAGACACTCAAAAAAAAAAAAAATAAATAAATAAATAAAAAGATATCAAAATTCTGTCACACAGAATTATGGGATTTTTATTCCTCTTTCCAATGATATCTTTCTCTCTAAAATTGGATAATAAATAACCGAGTAATGGTTACCGACATGCGCATAAGTATGTTTTTGAGTTATGAGCTCCCAAAGATTTGCTATGTAAATTTTCGCTTTTTTCTTATAAAAGTCAAAACAACATTATTATAATTACTTTATTTGTACTTTTATTGTTGATTTCTACATCAAGGATCGTGGTCCTACCCCTAAAAGTGGTGTTAATACCCTCAGCGTGACACTAGATAATGATGTTGACGGCGAGACATGAGACAATGAGGGCAGCTGAAAACAATTATTTTTCGTGTTTTTCTTTCAGCACACTCCTGGCCTTCGCTAATTTTGCTAGCCATAGTTGCTGAGTAGCCTTCTTGATCTTAGGTAACTTCGGCATTGCTATAAGTTCACTAAGAAGTTATAAAAACAACGCAAATAGCTAGTAACCAAACGCAAGTGCCTACGTGCATGTAACTGCTTTGACGTCTGTGGCGTAACTGAGTCATTCTCCGAGTCTCGCCTATAAATAACCACTCTGAGCAGCTCACCTAGTGTCACACTACCTTTCATTGCTACCAGATGTATGAAAATTTCGAAAAAAATCTTGAAAAATCACTGTATATATGCAAAAATAAACACGCAAAAACGATTCTGTCAAACTCAAGTCATACAGACGACGCAGTTACGATGACGTCATCATTTAAAAACCGCTATATCTTCATTATTTGTGAAAATAATTGGCTGAAACTTCTGGAAAGCATGCACAGCATGTTTCTGCATAGATACAAGTAATAACTCGATTTTTTATTTTTTCAAGTTGACATGTCATCCGCCATAGCGGACGGTCCCCTTAATCCCTGACAGTTCCACTGGAGAAAATTAATGAATTTTACTTTCCTTTAGAGGCTGTTACATTAGAGCCTCTTTTAAGAGTTTTCAGCTTACAACCTTGCTCTTTTTTTCTGGAAGGAGACTGCTTGTTTAGGGCTGCCTTTCTTTTTAGAGGGTTATCAGTCTCAGGAACAGCAGACAAAGCTGGTGTCGCCTGAGGAGGGGTGTGAGGATTGGACATTGGTGCATCCTCCAAAGCTTTTATAGCTAGTACAGCCTCCAGAGAGGCGGGAGTGCCAGGTATACCCGACACAGCCTCCACAGAGGAAGGTGTACCAGAAATCACTGGTTCTGCTTCCATAGAAGCAATGGTGCCAGAATCAACTGGCACCACTTCCGAATAGGCAGGAGTACCAGAAATCAATGGCACGGCCTCCAAGGAGGCAGGAGCACCAGGTATCACTGGCGCAGCCTCCGAAGAGGCAGGAGCACCAGAAATCCCTGGTGCAGCCTCCGGAGAGGCAAGAGCACCAGAAATCACTGGCGCAGCCTCCGAAGAGGAAGGAGTGCCAGCAACAATTGATTGACGCCGTCTCCAAAGAGGCACTAGTAGGGTCGTTACCGGTTTATTATTTAAGTTATCCTTGTTAACATTTATATTTCTCTTTCGGTTGGCAGTGACACTGGAAAAGGATATTCCTGTTCTAACATACTGATTCAATACTCTCTCTTTTGTCTCCCTAAATGTGATAAGTTCTGTTACCCTTAAAGTTTGAATCTCTTTTTCCATGATGTATATACATCACAATTAAGTGAAGATGATGGATAATTTTCTCCACAATGTATACATCTGGCTTGATTATTACATATGCCATGCTCTGGTTCACTGCATTTGACACAAGTGGCTGGCTTGCCTTGCAGTTTCTGTCTACAGGACCCTAACATATGTCCGAATTCTTGACAATGGAAACATCTCCTCGGTCTTGGGATATATTGTTTAATCTTGAAACGTAGCCATGCTGCTTTTACTACAGTAGGTAATCGAGTAGAATTAAATGTAATAATTAAATTGGGAAGTGGTACAAAGACTCCATTTACCTTCTTCATTCACTCAACTCTTATTGCACCTTGATCTTTTAGTTCCTCTACAAGTTTTTCTTCGGCATACGTCATCAGTTGGGGAGCATATATCATTCCCTTGGAGTGATTCCAAAAAGCATGTGCTGCACATTGTACTTTGACTCCTCCAAGGTGTGATAATATTTTCAGTTTTTCAGTCTCTTTGGCTGAGGTAGATTCCACCGTCAGCTTTCCTCTACCTTCACAAGAAATCTTAGGCTCTCGGCCACAACACTTCACAATGTCTCGATATACAGCGAAAATATCATAACCCTCTTCTTCCAAATTTAAAGTTAAGTACTTTTCATAAGACTTCAAATATTCCAGGTCCAATTTCAAACATGTCTCTGCTTAATTTCCCTTTACTCTGTACAGGGGCATAGGGTTTCAGTGTAATTACACTGGAAGGTTTTTTGGATTTTTCCAGAGGAAGGTTGTCAGGGGAGGTTCCAGTAGTCATTAACTGTGCCGATTTACCGCCATCAAAGGGTCCAGGGGTACTTGTATCTTTATTTTCTGATTTCATAAAGATCTAAGTAAAAAAGGAAGAAAAAATATAAATAAACCTGAAAACCTTAAAAAGATATCATCAGCCTTTCATGGATTTTATTCTTCCACTAATGGCACAAGTGAGAACCAACTCCCAAATGTCCACGTCCCTACCCTATCCCACAGGGGGATGGCACAACATGATTAGAGTGGCCCAATTGTAAGCCAAACCCGCTTGATAAGAGTAAGAGTATTACCAGAATACAATAATTCCCACACTAATCGCATTGTGGGCAAACCGGACAGAATGCCGAGAGTACTATCCGCAAAACTAGACCCCTCCGGAATCCATGGTCCAGCCCTGCAAAATAGTTCCGCCTGATATCGCTCAGGTCCGAACATTATCAGGCCGTTGATGGTCCTGCCACGGTTCCCACTATTTAGCTTCAGATATGAAACCCAGTCCCAGCTATGATATCTTTTCTGTTTACCAGGTCCAGTAAATTTAAGCAAAGGTGGAAAATTCCACATAATTAATTCAAAATGCTAGTAAAAAAAAAATATTACATGAAGAAGGATGTAGTAAGAATGAAAAAATTTCAGAAAGAAGGAAAAGTTCTGACTAATTTAGTTGGATCAGCAGCTGGGCCCCAAGGACCAGTGAGAAAACAACCCCATCAGGCATCACGCCCCAGCTGCTGGTCCCTAAGCCCCCTACCCACGTCAAGGGGTCAGCATATAGGGGGTTCGACCTCGACGAGGACTGGGACGCGTCGGAGGACGGTATCAGCTCTCTCCTGTCAGGTGCTCGCTCAGCCCCACCCAGATGACGGTCATGGTGGCGGCAGACGTTTAGCCTACAGTATGAGTTCATAACCCTCCTCGGGAAAACGTTTTCTCCTGACGGCAACGTTTTCCTAGACTGAGCGGCCATCACCGCACGGTGGTGGCTGCCCGTACTTGCTTCTCCGACTGCTAGCACCGCTGGGAAGGCGAGCGAGTATCCAGTCTTCCTCCCCCATTCACCCACTCCCTATGGCGGCAAAGGGAAGGGGAGGGATCCTGCAGAGCGTTCTCCGTAGGAGTCCATGTCGGGGACTGCGTTCCTGGGGGGACCCTCGGGTCCTACCGGACGCAAGTCCCCGTCGTTGAGGAAGGATCTTGCCCTATCCTCGATTTTTATGGGAATCAGGAGGACCACCACCCGATGATCGTCTGACGAATTTGGTGGGGGTTTCACCGAGTGCTTACAATTCTTCGGAGTTTCTAGCACTCTCTGAGTGTTCTGGTCTTCTACGATCTGCAAACACTTGGGCTAGATGAGAATCCCAGATAATTGTTACTACGATAATCAGGAATCTCGCCAAAGGCTCGACTTCCTGGAATTTCTAGCGTTTGAGAGAAGCACTGCTGCTGAAGGAAGAATATCTCAGGAGGGGCTCAGCGTGGATGGACCTGACAGTCCGTCGCCTCAGTAGGCGACCAACCCCGGGGTAGAGAAGAACGGGTGTGAACATCCAGTTCGGCATGAACTATCATCTTCGGTATCCTGTTATCACGATAGAAGTCTTCCTTCGGGAAAACTTCTTCGCTCTCTTCATTAGAGAATGAAGGGTGTCGGCTTCCAGTCCTTATTCTTGTTCCTCGAATGGAAGAGAATTTAGGATGGAGGTCTATGTACAGGAACCTACAAATATACTACGTATATTGCCCTCGCGACATGCTTCTGTTATCAGTTGAATTGTCCGAGGTGTAGGCACATACCGAAGTTAACTCTATGGGTTGTGACCGAGACGAATAGTATCTTCTTAATTGAACTGCAACTCGGGACTGCCCTGCAAAACCTCCCAGGAGTTACCAGCTTCGATTTTGAGATACTTAAGGTATTGTTACAACAACAACACCTCAGCGTTTGCATTCACCGAAATCCGTTACGATTAAATGCAAATGCTCGAGTGTATTTTTTTGCACTCGATGGTTCTAGCCGAACTCATTCCTTCTTGGAATGGATTACCTGGCAACTCAGGATGATGAGTGAGCGAGAGCTAGCGGTGTATGGGCTGCCTGCCGCAGCCCAGTACCAGCTGGCTCTCTGAGATAGCACTATCGGATTATGTCTCTCTTCTGCAATGATTGACTACTGAACCGAATCTCTGCCCGGCAATCATAGACTTAGTTCTCTGGTTGGCTGGAATTCTCGCATACGTGATAGACCATCTCTACTGCATCGCCTTGGACATTGCGAGAATTTTCAGACAGAGATATCTCAATAGATTCGCTCTCATCTTTCTGTTTACCACACGGTAACAGAAGTCTGTAGCCTAGTCTCCCGCTGCATCGCACCTGCTGCTGCGATAATGCGGAATGATTTCTTCAGACATCTGAGTTTGTCTTCTAAATATATCTCGTTTTCGTAGGTGTGCAATTGTTCATTGTTCACCTCGAATTGTAGATGTATAATGGAAGACATCGCCTGTTCCCCGCCCTGCCAGCTCTACTTCCAAGTATATAGATGTCCTCCCTGGATAAAACTGGGAAGATGATGATTCAGCCCATGAGAAGCATTTCTTCAGGCAGTACAATCCCTGTGTTTTCATTACTGAAAAGCGCTCCGCTTTCATTGCAACTCCGACTTCTCACCGAACAGCAATGAAGTAGCGGTTTAGCGTTTTCAGTCCTTTGTAAATCACAGGGATTAAGCCGTCTTCGCTGGTTGGTGTCATCGACGGGACTCTTCTACGTTCAGAATCTTTAGAGTTACTTCTCTCGATTCGGCTCTGAAGACGTAGGTCGGCATTCACCTATCACCGTCATCTTCAACAGCACATAGTGTTGTTTCTCCTTAGTTGAGATTCAAGTACTATGAGAACTGTGTTGCCATCAGGACCTCGGTCTCTAGAAGGCAATTGACTTTCGCCTGTTGGGCACATGCCTTGAGAGAATCATCATCTCGCCTTCCGCCATCGGTAGCAACAGATAGACGATTTGTATGGTCTCTCAGCATAACCCTTCAAAAGGCGAGGGTCACGTGACTACGCCTCAGATGCTTGGAAAGCTTGCCTCACACAACCGATCGCAGTCAGTCGGCAGCTGTCGAAGCGTCCAAGACCGTCACGAGCTATGCTGTGGACTTAGTATCAGTTGTTCCAGATCAGTTATTGCTTCGTCCTACTAACGTGTTCCAGTACCCATAACCATCGACAACCACAATAGAGTGTCGTGTCTTTATCCACTGCGGAGACGAAGAGGCTTCGCCGCAGTGGGGTACGAGACCGCGAGACACTTCGCAGCAGTGGGATACGAGACCGCGAGACACTTCGCTGCAGATGGATAGACCAGTATGGGTACTGGACATCACTCCGAAGAATATGTCGGACAGGAAGATGGACAGGTCATCGCGACCATATCCTTCTTTCCTTCCAGGACTGCCCAAAGGTCCTCGGAACCTCATTTCCCTGGACCAGTGGTGGATGCTTGCAAGATGTGTTTGCTTACCCAGCTCCTTGACAGGACAAGTTGCATCTCGTCCATGGTGTGCAGTTGTAGAGGTGAGAAGGATGCGAGAGTGACTGGCTCTCCCCCTTCCACGCCTCGTCTCTCCATTCCTCGTCCTTCGGATTGAGGATAGGACTCGAACTCTCACTGGCTGGTCGGACGATTGATGCGGTAAGCCTATACATAAGCATCCTTTATATGTTTCTTATCAGAATCATAGAAGCAATCCCGCTCCTTCCTTTAGCAAGGGGAGGAAGGAGACTGACAATAATGCAAACCCTTACCAGAACTTTGCATTAATATCTCCGACGCCAATATTCTTCACAGCTCTTTTTCAGATGAGTCACGATCCCTCACTCATTTCGAAAAGGCCCAGAAGTCTGACTCTTGATCACGCAGCTCCTATACTCCAATCTAGTTGTCAGAGGCGGCAGGGCACTCCTCCTGGTTGTAGCTTAGGTGTGCAGAACTCCAGTCAGTTCTAGAGGCTCACTCAGATTCCTCCCACCAATCAGTGAGTCTTCCTATTGTTAAAGGACCGAAAGGTTTGTATTATGTATCGGAACAAATAACAATTTGTCGAAAATTGTATTTTTCCTAGCTATACAAACCTGAGGTCCTTTAACAAATATGCCCACCTCATGCCACCCCTCAATCTGAACCTGGGCCGAAAGGCATAGTGGAGTGTTTACATCCGGGATCCAGGTAGGCCCACGGTAGTTACTGCCTAACCACCTTGTTCAAGACTCAACGGCCGTAATTCCAGCTATGCCGAAAGTATATTCTTATTGTTAAAGGACCTCAGGTTTGTATAGCTAGGAAAAATAAAATTTTCAACAAATTATTATTTTGGAATGAGTCTCAACCTACTGTTAAAATTAACTTATATCTCCATGCCGGTAGGCAAGTTCTCATTCAAACGAAAGATCGATTACTATGATGGAGGCACAAGTTCCTTGAATATATGTATGTACCTGGTGTGATTGAGGCTCTGGCCCCTCAGTGACCCGCTGTTACAGCATTGACGTAAAGTCTCGGATATTGTTGTGATATCTCGGGGGGCTCAATTCCTCAAGACACAGAAATGCCAATCATATCTGTTTGTCAGTGACAATATTAGAGATGTCCACAAATGCCATGGCAATGGCAGATGCAGAAATTACATCTGTAGCATATTGAACATACTAGTCAGTGTGATGTGCGATGTGTAGTGTTAGTATGCTCATTTGTTGTTATAGAAGTATGGATATGCACCTCATAGCAATGAAGGACAAAGAGAAATTGATTTGCCTCCTTTGTGATGCCTTAACGATTGGAAGACAGCAATATGGTTTGCCATTGACTAAAAGAATTAAATTAACTGATCGCACTCAAAAGAGCTACACTGAAAGTTGATGTGTATTGCACTGCACAGAACATGTTCTGCAAGTTGTGAATATGGTCTCCAGCCTGAATTGAGTCCTCCAAAATAACATGGGACAACCTGCATCTTGAAGAACTGAGTGGTGACATTAAACTAGTAAACCACTATAAAAGGTTTGAATTAATTGAAGTTTGAACTTATTATGTACAGACGCTCTTGTACTTAAAAACGAGTTACTTCCTAATGGCTGTTTATATCTTGATTTGTTCGTAAGTCCAATTTGATATAATCAGCATCAATACATAGAGTAATATTTATGTTTTTTCATACTAAAAGATAATACTAGTATTACTGTACTCTAGTTTATAGAGTACGTATTTTATTAATACGAATGATGTTTAAAACCTAAAAACATTAAGCAAATTATGATGATAATAATACAATTATTAATACAGTTTTAATTTACGATCACTGTTGTTTGTATCTCTGAAAGTTCATAAGTAGAGGAGTGTCTGTACATATAAAGTCAATCCCCCTCCATAGCAGTGAAGTTGAAGGGATTTTGTTTTCACCTGAAAGGAATGAAATTAATGATGTTGATGCCTGTAATCTGGCATTTGTTCAATAAAAGGTTTTTTTATTTATCAATTCTAAAATTTAATTACCACAATTTTATAATTTGGAAGGTTTTCTAGAACTCTTCTTGAAATATAAGATTCAGTAGTCAGCTATTTATGAAGAATGTAATGATTTAGTTTACCTTTATGGAAAGGTTTACTTTTAACATTTTTTTCCAGTAGTTTCTTTATTGATTTTAAAATTCATGGGTGCATATGTAGTGAACATACTTTTTAGTTGATAATTGAATTTGAAAAAAAATGAATTACAGTGCAGGCAGTCCCCAGTTAACGATGTGGATTATGTGCATGGCCAAGCGCTGATAACCAAAAATTGTCATTAACTGGAACATCACAATAATTATGGTAATAAATAGTTTATGACGCCATAAGCACTGATACAGAAACCACTTACCAACGCCAATAAATTGCTTGCTTACATCAATAAACCGCCTACCTATGCTGATAAACCTCCTACCAATGTGGATAAATTGCTTAAGCAATGCCGCTTGATAAGTGGGGACTGCCGGTAATGAGAATTATCTAAAGGTTATGTGAGAAATCAGTTATTCATTTACAATTTTGGTTGCCAGCTTAGTCTACCATCAAAAGTATTTTGACAATAATGAAATATATTGCTTGTTATCAATTGCTGCTATGTCATTGGAGATTTATGATAAACAGGGTGACAAGAATGGTGGAGCACCACCTTTGATGAATGGAACACTAGGAGGAAGCCCAGGTCCTCAACCATTGACAAATGGCACAAATTTGGTAAGTAACACTTTTGCAGTTATAAAGATGTGTTTAGTGATCATATAAAGTAAAAATCAGATATACTTGATGTTAGATGTGTTTAGTGATCATATAAAGTGAAAATCAGTTATACTTGATGTTTGACATATCTTTTTGTCACTGTCAGTAAGAGGACTTAGTCATTATATATTTTTTATACCTCTTGTAGTCAAGTTCAGAAATATGAAATCATGATTTTCTTATTAGAATTTCATCACCAGTATGTTAGGTGATTTTGATGGAGTGAATGCAAGGTATTGTTTGTAATGAATATATTTTATTTTAGGTTGGTTTGCAAGTTCCACAGTTCGTGTTGCTGCAGAATGGACAGATGATTGGTTCTTCAATTCCTCAAAGTGCACAGATGTTACCCAAAGCATGTGAGTATAATACAAAGAAAATATGTTTGTTCATATACAAAACAAACCTTCAGTCTTAACATTAGGATTAACTAGCGCCATGCTGGAAACCGGTAGAATTAAAATTAAACTTGTGCGATCCAGGGACTATTGGCATCTATACCAGGTCATGGGGCATGTATACCCAGAATGCCCTCGGCGTCGTGTGACCGACCCGCCAGTTATCTTTCTACCACCTTTAAGATAGGACGTGTTCTCTGTCTATCTGTTTAAAGCGGGTTTTAGTTTGCCCTTTTTTTTATCCATTTCAATTTCATTTTTCTTATTGATTCTCTTTCTCTGAGTGTGCTCAGTGTGGGTGTGAGCTGTAAGAGTGTGTAAGTGGTGAGGTGGAGTGTTTTGTATCGCCGTTGGGGATCTTCCTCCGTTTCGAAGACGAAACAAAGGAAATGCCCTGGAGTCAGTGGCTTTCCTTGTTCAAGATTCGTAACTTCAGTGTCGACGGATCCCCATCCAGCATGTAGTAGGTGCAGGGAAAATGTATGTACAATTACTAATCTTTGTTCTGTTTGTCGTGGTTGGTCGGTGGAACAGTGGAGGAAGTTTTATGAGAAAGGTCAGTACAAAAGAAAGGAGTCGACGCCATCTTTGGATGACCAAGCATTGCTGGCTTCTTTTGTATCGGCAGTACACCAGACTGCTCCATATGTTTCGCCACCTGCCTTTGATTTGTCCCATACCCCTTCGGTTTCTCCTAGTGGTTCGTTTTCAGAAACGCCAGGAGGGGTTTTGGGTAATTTGATGCATAATATTTACGCTCCTTTGTTCCCAGCAGGGAGGGGGGGAGCATCGCCATCTTTGCTCCAGGTGCCGGACCCCGACTCAAACAGGATGGAAGGTACGTGGGTGGCACTAGGCCTTCCAGGCATACCAACCTTGGAAGGTCTGCTGTCGCATTATATGGCGTCACAGTTCCAGCAGAATCCGGCAGCGCTGAATATTCCTCATCCCCCGGGCTTGCACTTTATGGGAAATAATGTCGTGGCAATGCCAACAACTTCATTGCACACTAACGATAGGTTGGTACAGCAGGCAGTCAGGAAAACATCTAGCAGTCAGGCTAATCCTATGAAGGTAAGGCAACAGCAAATACCTCGGAAGAAGCCAGTAAGGTATAACATCCCTAATAGAGCAACAAGACCCTCTTCCCCAAAGAAATTAACTCATCGGCCCTTTCACAATAGAAATAACAGAGGAAGGGGGATTAGGGGAAGAGGAAGGGGCTCAAGACAATAGGATAGGTGCCTCTCATCACTCAGCCACACCAGTTGGGGGTTGCCTGGCAAATCACTGGAAGGTGTGGCAGGATCTGGGAGCAGAGCAGTGGGTGGTGGAGGTTCTCAGAGTCGGGTATTTGATTCCGTTCGAAGTATCCCCACCCCTGACAGAACAGCCTCGCTTATGCTCAAGAACCTCAGAAGGCTTTTATTCTACAAGTGAAGAAGAAAATGGAAAAAGGGGCTGTGGAACAAGTATCCATTCCGTCAAAGGGGTTTTACAGCAGGATTTTCCTTGTACCCAAAGCCAGTGGGGACTGGAGGACAGTAATAGACCTGTCAACTTTGAATCTGTTTATAAGAAAAACTAGATTCAAAATGGAAACTCCAAAGACAGTTCTACAAGCAGTCAGGTTCAAGGACTTTATGCTGACAATCGACTTGAAAGACGCATACTTTCAGATCCCAGTCCATCAGTCTTCCAGGAAATTTCTCCGCTTCAGTCATGTAGAGAAAGTTTTCAATTTCAAAGTTCTGTGCTTCGGATTAACATCTCCTCAAGTTTTTACAAGAGTGTTCACTCTTGTGTCTACATGGGCTCAGGGGATCAGGCTAATAAGATATCTAGACGATTGGCTGGTGATAGCAAAGTCCAGAGAGAAATTAATCTATGGTTACGTAACAGCTTAGGAATTGTGATAAATCAGAAGTCACAGTTGGATCCAAGTTAACGGCTGGTATATCTGGGAATGGTTATAGACACAATAAAAGCCAAAGTATTCCCGATAGACCGGAGAGTAGAGGAATGCAAACAAGTGGTGAATGCCTTTCTGGAAAAACAAACACAGCCAGCAAAACAGTGGCAGGTAGTACTGGGAGTTCTAACTTCCTTGAAGAAGCTAGTACCACAAGGGAGGTTACACCTTCGATCTCTACAATGGAGGATGAAGGAGTTCTGGTCTCCAATAGTAGATCACCCGTACGAGCAGATTCCCTCGTCGGCAGAAGTGAGGAAACGACTTGTGTGGGTGAGTTGAAGGACAGGCAATCTGACAGTGGGTGTTCCCCTTCAGCAACCCTCCCCAGATCTCCTGCTGTTCTCAGATGCGTCACTAGAAGGCTGGGGAGCGCATATGGAGGAGTTGATGGTTTCAGCAAAATGGAGCGACGAGGACAGAGAACTCCATATAAATGTGCTGGAGCTAAAAGCAGCATTTCTAGCACTACAGGAATTCTGGGAGAGGGTGCAGAGGCATTCATTGGTTTTGATGTCAGACAACACCACAGTTGTAGCTTACATAAACAAACAAGGAGGTCTAGTGCCTCGACAGTTGCATGTGATGACAGTTCAACTCCATCAGTGGGCTGTAGAGAACGTAGTTGACATCAGGGCCAGATATATTCCGGGAAAAAGAAACATAGTGGCCGACAAGTTGAGCCGCAGGGATCAGATCCTGGGAATGGAGTGGTCCTTGCACCAACAAGTAGTGGACAGAATGCTCATGTTGTGGGAAAGGCCAATCATAGACCTATTTGCAACCAGGTACAACAAAAAGTTGGGAGTGTATTGTTCGGTAGTCCCAGACATAGAGGCATTAGCAGAAGATGCTCTACAACACCCATGGGACAATCTGGACGTGTACGCATTTCCTCCATTTTGTCTAATCAGTCAGGTTCTGAACAGGGTAATGCGGTCTCAGAACCTCAGAATGACTCTGGTAGCTCCGTTATGGCCAAAGGCGGAATGGTTTCCGGACCTCTTGGAACTCCTGATAGACGTGCCAAGAGAGTTACCCCCATGGAACAACCTGCTATGTCAGCCGCACATGGAAAGGTACCACCGGTCGGTGAAGTCCCTATCACTTCACGGGTGGAGACTGTCGAGTATCTCTTGCGAGCGAGAAGGTTTTCGCAAAAAGCAGCAGCGCACATGGCAGGAAATATCAGAAAGTCTTCGGCAGCAGTATACCAAGGAAAATGGTCAGCATACTGTGATTGTTGTCGTAGAGGGAACTTGTCTCTACTCGGTACCACTGTTCAGCAATTAGCAGACTTTCTGATATCTCAGGACGGAAAGGCATATGTCTGTGTCTGCGGTGTTTTTTGAAGGGGTAGGGGGGCGGCTCTAGCCTCGGTCTTACGCATGAAAGGCATGGACATTATCTTCATAGGAGTTGGCCATGCTGATGAAGAGCTTTGAGCAGTCATGTTCACCAAAGGAACTGAAAGCAGATTGGGATCTGACCATGGTACTGAGTAGTCTGACAAAACCCCCCTACGAACCACTAAGGCAGTCCACAAATAGGAGACTGACCCTGAAGACAGTCTTCTTATTGGCCCTAGCTTCAACCTAAAGAGTGGGGGAACTACATGGCCTGTCATCTTTTGTAAAGCACTCGAGAGGTTGGAAGTCAATGGCATTCAAGTTTGTGCCAGAATTCGTGGCCAAGACTCAAAACCCATCAATAGTGGATGGCAGATTTGACTTTTTCCATACCTTCTCTGGCAGATTTTGTAGACGATGACAAAGATGAGATGCTTCTGTTGTCCTGCCAGAGTAACAAGAGAGTACTTAAGGAGGACAAGGCACCTCAGGCCAGGGTGCAGGAGGTTGTTCGTAAGTACAGGACGGAACAAAAAGGCAGTGTCCAGAATACAATATCGTTTTGGCTAAGAGAAACGATCAGGAATGCCTACATGACAGAAGACAAGGGGTCAGATAGCCAGGAGAGGTCTAGTGCTCATGACATTAGAGGCTTGAGTGCTTCTTCGGCATTCAAGAAGAATATGTCTGGAGAGAATTCTGAAAGCGGGTGTTTGGAAACGCCACACAACTTTCACTTCCTTTTATTTAAAAGATGTTGCCCATAGATCCTTGGATACCTTTTCCTCTTGGGTCCATTGGTGGCGGCCCAGCAAGTGGTATAGATCATCCAGTACACTTGGCGGGTCAGTTTGTGTCTGGTCTGAGATGAAGGTATGAAAGTAGAATGAATTGGATGACTGGTCTTTTTTTCTTATTTACTACGTTTATTTCTTTCTACTCCTTTACCTACGGGCCAGTATGAAGGAGAGTACCATCATGAGCTGGAACGGACTAGATGCAGGTGAGGTGGTCAGCCTTACTGTAAAGTTATGTTAGAGTATAGTATACTTTTCAGTAGCAACACACCCCTCTCGTTAATAAGGAAGGGAGGGGTGATGGTAGATCCAGATACATGGGACAAGAGTGGTTTATGAGAATGGAGGGTCCTCTATTTCCCCATAGTTTATAAACCATGGCATGATACCAGCACCCAGTGAGGAAACCAATAGATTTCCTTATATCTTGGTTCAATTAAAGGTTTATAGTCCATTCTCTTAGAATGCTCCTAATATTTGGAAATGGATTTAGGTGGCAAAACTCCCAGTCAGTTAGAGACTTACCTCCCTCCAATAAGTAAGTCTATCCTAATGTTAAGACCGAAGGTTTGTTTCGTATATGAAAAAATGACAAATTTGTAACTAATTTGTATTTTTATAACTATCAAACCTGAGGTCTTAACAGTTAAAGCCCACCTCGAACCACCCCTCTAGCAGGTCTAAACTGGGTTAGAAGTATAACTGGCGGGTTGGTCCACAAGACACCGAGGGCATTCTGGGTATACATGCCCCGTGACCTGGTATAGATGCCAATAGTCCCTGGATCGCACAAGTTTAATTTTAATGTTACCGGTTTCCAGCTTGGCGCTAGTTAATCCTAATGTTAAGACCGAAGGTTTGTTAGTTATGAAAAATACAAATTATGTTACAAATTTGTCATATTAATTTTAGTCTCATTTGGCTGTTGCATAAAACATTTTCCTTTCTGTTAGCATTGCAGACTAGTATGATTGCAAGCAACACATGAAATGGTGGCTAAGAACTTCAAAGTTAATTTTCATATCATAAAGTAAATGAATAATATTCCCAAAATCATGCTTTAGAGGTACCCTTGAATTATTTGTTCTTCATTGAGAAAAACTAGAGCATTGTAAAGTTAATGAGATTTAATCCTTACAGGATGGGCTAAATATATGCTATTAAGCTTACCCCCAGACCATGCAAACTTTAAGGTTGGCCAATTTAAGAAAAGAACATATAAATGGAAAGAGGAAGATATGCAAATGCACAAGATGTAAGAAAAAAAATTAAAGATTTCAGTACCTTCCATGGGAATTTGAAAGTGAATATTTACAGCCCTGTGCAGGGCCTCTTTTCCAAGACACTAAAAATATGGTATTTTTACCAAGTTATAATGTTTTTTTCTGATAATTTATTTTATTTTGTAAAATTATAATTAGTGCAGCTCATACAATATCATAACAGATAAAAACTGAAATCAGTAACAAATTTTTTGTAAAATGTTTATGAGATTTACTGTGATGGGGAGATTCAGTACATTTTTGTGAGGTATACATGTTTTCCTAATATTTCATTGCATTTTTCTTTACAAAATTACAATTATAGATGACATACTATCATAAAAGATAAGAACTAAAACCAACAGCAAACCCAGGGTATATTCATGAGCAAATAAATAATACGTCCTGGATAGAGAGGGGCAGTACATTCCTCCATCAAGTCTCAAGGCACACTGATCACCCTCTGTCTTGTACTTAGCTACTTGAGTTGCCATAAGTCAGTTATGGCCCATTAAAGAGACATGAACATCTTTCCTGCTAAATTCATCCAAACTGTATGGCATGTAATATTAATACTACTCATATGAGTTACCCCTCAAAACCTGTTATTTGTAGTTCCTCATATGATCATGTCCACCAGTAGCGGTTAACCCTTAAACGCCGATTGGACGTATTACACGTCGATGAAAACTGTTTGTTGGGTGCCGAATTGACATATGAAACGTAGACGCAAAAAAGTTTTTTTTAAATTCACGAAAAAATAGTTATAGGCCTATTTGGCAAAAACTTTTGTATCACACACCTTGAGGGCTGCTGGGAGTTCACGGATCAAGCTGTTGTTTTGTTTACAATCGTTACCCAGGCGCGCAAGTGCGATTTTCTTTCTTCTCGCACTAAAAAGCATCAGCGACACATCTCTGAAATTATTTCGTCACTTTGACATAATTTTTGCACCATTTTATATTAGCCATTGCATAAAGTGTTATATAGGAAAATGTGCATAATTTCATGTAGAATACAATAAAAAACAACCCATGGTTGTAGCTTTTATCAGTTTTGAAATATTTTCATATAAATATCGAGAAGTGCCAAAATATCAACCTTCGATCAACTTTGACTACCGAAATGGTGGAAAACCGCAATTGTAAGCTAAAACTCTTACATTCTAGTAATATTCAATCATTTACCTTCATTTTGCAACAAATTGGAAGCCTCTAGCACAATATTTCGATTTATGAAAAAGCTTTCCTTACGTCCACGCAGTAACTCTTCCGAAAAAATCAGAAATTTTTTCGTCCGATTGTCGTAATGTTTGCACCATTTTAAATTAGTCATTACATAAAGTTTTGTATATGAAAGTGTGCACAGTTTCATGTAGAATACAACAAAAACAACCCATGGATGTAGCTTTTATCAGTTTTGAAATATTTTCATATAAATAACGATAAGTGCAAAAATTTCAACCTTCGGTCAACTTTGACTTGACCGAAATGGTCAAGAAATGCAATTGTAAGCTAAAACTATTACATTCCAGTAATATTCAATCATTTAACTTTATTTTGCAACAAATTGGAAGTCTCTAGCACATTATTTCGATTTATGGTGAATTTATGAAAAAAACTTTTTCCTTACGTCCGCGCAGTAACTCTTTCGAAAAAATCAGAAATTTTTTCAACCAATTGTCATAATGATTGCCCCTTTTTATATTAGCCGTTACATAAAGTTTTATATATGAAAGTGTGTGCAATTTCATGTAGAATATAACAAAAAACAACCCATGGTTGTAGCTTTTATCAGTTTTGAAATATTTTCATATAAATAATGATAAATAGAAAAAATTCAACCTTCGGTCAACTTTAACTCTACCGAAATAGTCGAAAACTGCAATTGTAAGCTACAACACTTACGGCCTAGTAATATTCAATTAATTACCTTCATTTTGCAACAAACGGGAAGTCTCTAGCACAATATTTCGATTTATGGTGAATTTTTTAAAACTACTTTTTTTTACGTCGGCGAGTTACGAATTCATGCATCATATTGTGAAAATATTTTCTCTGTGTTGCTTTGATCGTTTTACAATTTGTTATATACCAAAATCATTGCAGTTTTGTGTACAATGCAACGAAAAATAATTAACTCATTAGCTTCAACTGTTCTGCTCACAGCGCTATTTGTATACAAATATATGAAATTTTTTTTCCCGCTGTCATATATTCCAATATTTATATATGATGATAATATTTTTTTTCATTTCTGATGGTTGCATACTAAACTTCAGGCAATGAAAAAAAAGAAGCCAAAAATTATCTCTTAATCTTGAAAATTAAGCGTGCTGGGATTTTTTGAAAAAATCTTTTTTTCCGGTTTGGGGCTCATCTGCGAACGCCACCGGCATACGGGAGACACTTTCGGAAATACCGGCTCGGCGATTAAGGGTTAATAGCCAGATAGATAAAAACCAGTGGTGTGCGTCCTTTCTAGTAAGGTAAAGAATGAATACCAACACTATGCAAGGTCTATAAAACTGATTCATACTTTTTTTTTATGTTTTAAATTAACTTTTTGTCATTTTTTTATTTAGTCTCTTTCTACATGCTTGGCCAACTTTTGAACTTGACTTTGTCCCAGTTTTCACATTGGTGAAGAACAATTGTTTGAGTATGCCCTCAGAAAGTGACTTGGATGTACGTATTGGTAATCTACCCTTTAATGGTAATAGAGTTGAAGGCCTTTGTTAGTCTTTTTGATAATTGCAAAGATTATTAGAATGATTGATCATACATTAAAATAATCTTTTTGAAATTTGGTGGTTTGAGATAACTGATAGCACAATTTTTCCAGCATCTTCGGCAGGAGCATCAGGAGCCCAGCCTCTGTCAACAAACAATTCTTTTAATTCTAAGGTTAGTGTGGATTATATGTAGATAATTTATACAAAAGTAAGAAAGCTGTGTCATAAATGCATTTTGATAGTTATTCAGAATAAATAATTTCTTATTATAAATTACCACTTTGATGTTAGTTAAATATTGGGTGATACAACCTTCTGTTGTGACCCCATATATTTGCATGGTCATTGTTACATTTTTCATCAGCAAAAAGGTTTTGATTTTAGCCTGAATTCCTGGCTTGTCAAAACCATCTACCCCTTATATGATTTCCTGGGTCTTCGTGCAGGTTTTCATCTTGCCATTTTCATATATTCTGCTTTCTGACCTTCCTCATCCTCATCCCTACTCATCACAAGTCAAAACCACTTCAGTTTGTGAGATGTTGGTCTTTTTCCCATCTTCCCATAGTTCCTCGCTGGACGAGTGGTTTTCGCGCTCGGCTGCCAATCCGGTGGTCCAAAGTTCGAGTCGTGGCTCTGCCAACGCAGAATCAGAGGAATTTATTTCTGGTGATAGAAATTCATTTCTCGATCTAGTGTGGTTCAGATCCCACAATAAGTTGTAGGTCCCGTTGCTAGGTGACCAATTGGTTCCCACCCACGTTAAAATAACTAATCCTTCGGGCCAGCCCTAGGAGAGCTGTTAATCAGTTCAGTGGTCTGGTTAAACTAAGATATACTTACTTTTCCCATCGTCCCACCTCACACCAGCCATGATTTAACATGCTGTGGTCACACCCTTTCAGAGTCTCATCCACTTTGCTTGTCAGTGCCTATGTTTCTGCTGTAATGAGTAATCCAGGCCTGATGTACGTACTCATTGTAAAGCATTGTTCGCAGTCTTATGACAATGATTATTAGTCTTATATCGATATTATTACTTTTTAATAATGTTGGTCTTCTTACTGTAATACAAGGAAGGTGTAATACCTAAGGGGGCGGGGGACATTTCGCATCCTTGCTTGCAAATGCACCACACGTTTGTTTTTATTTCTGGGTTGGGTAACTTGATGTAAAGTTGTGCCATTTGTTAGAGTTGCTGTGTTATGTCATGGGCTGGGAAACATGTAAATAAAGGCTTTTTAATTACAAACCCTTTCACTGATATTTAGACCATGACCACCTGATGAGTTGCACAGAATACTGAACACACATTTAAAAAAACAGTGATATATGCTATATAAAACCTCACCTACTAGGAAGTCCTTTTCCTTTGTGTCAACTTCCAGTGGTCTCATTTCTTGACCTGTATCATTAAAATGAAAATTTGAGCTTAGTTTTCATAAACATTCAAAGTGATTGAATTTGTACAATAATTAGTATATATTAAATCTCAATCAGGATTTTGTTACAAAAATTGTATGTATACTGATTTTACAAAGAAGGGTTGTGGTGGTAGTAATTATTAAGACAACATCCATGACTTAATCAGCTTTTGATTTTGATGGTATATTTTAAGAAGTTTTATTGTTGAGAAATAGTTATTCAGATGATGAAAACCTCTTTTGATGTAGAGTGCAATCTTTCAGGGTTCTGATGGGAGTTCTTCAGTGTCTACAAGACAAAGTAAGGAACATTTAAGTTATATATATATATATTTTTTAACATCATATGTTTCTGTAGCTTTGTTCAACTCACTTGTAATTAACATCTTACATTTTTGGGATAATTTTGAGTAGTTACAGTTTACTGTATTGATATTTTGAATTTTGTTAATTTTTCATACTGTTTTATCATAGAAAGAACATGAGTTGAGAGGAGGTTGTTATTTTTCAGGATCTACCAGAATCAATACAAGTTCAAGTAATTCTGGCCGAAGTTCCCCAGATATTCAGGTGGTAAAGGAAATGAGAAAGCCTACTCACGTTCAAGGCGGTCCGTCCACTGGTGTAAGTATATTTCTGGCAGTTAACTTACTGAAGAAGGAAACTTTGTTTTCTGGAACAATTATATTTTTTGTAGAAAGCAGAAGTAAGAAGTATCATCAAAAATTGCACAAAGGTTGTGGTTACTTTTACAGTGAGAATGAGGATGTACCTTTGACCAGTAGTACTCAAAATGCCCCTTTGCTAAGGCATAATGGAAATAGCAAATGGAAGTAACTTAAAGAATACTAGTGCAAGACATGTGGACATGAATAGGCTGCCTTTCAATTGCATGGAGTAATCTGTGGCAGTAGTGTCAAAGGTATCAAAGCTACCTATAAAACCAGGTAGGCTAGATATCGGGTATTCACTATACATAATGCAAATATGAAGTAAAAAGACACTTGTAGTTGATATTCATTGTTGTCATGATGGTGAGTGCTTGCAGTAATGTGTAAATTATATGTAAGTTACAAGAAGAAACTGATAAAGAGAATTTCTAATGAATTCAGCTGAAGATGTACGTATTGGTGCGGTTGATGGATATTGTAAGCAATGGCCCGTTATCAGAAACTGATTAGATTGAATAAATTTGTCTACAGGAATGGAAGTAGTGAATTGATCACTCCTATGAGTTCGCACATAACATATATGCAATGGCAAACTGATAGCCAGACGCAACAAATAGAAAAGAGTGCAAAGATAATAAAGAACCAATGGGCCAGATGTGTACTTGGCATTTGCTGTATTTTCTCGTGATTGTTCAAATTTTTGTATAGAAGAATGAAGATAACGAAATGGAGTGAATGCCACAGTTGAGTAATTCAGCTATTTAATGGTGATATGGTAAGTTATTTATTGGTGATGTTAAGATTTTTCTGTAAAATCCCAGTGAGGATGACAAGTAAGTTACATCTGATAGTTTTTTATATGAACCCATTGAGATTTTCTGGGAGTCCAAACATATCTGTGGTAATCACATTGTTGCCATAACACTTGATGTGTATATAATTGCCTTTTCTTGCTCATCAGAGTGCCTGGGTATTTGTAGGAAAACTGTTTTACCATCTGTACACTGATGCATTTGCACTTCCCACCTCCTGTTTAGCAGGCTCATTCTTGCTCATGAAACAGATCCCCTATCCTCTTTACCTCCAGGACATGTAGTCCACCTTGACTGTGGGAGAAGAGTAGTTTGGACCCTGGGAGGAGAGGGATTGGAGTGGCATTGTCAGGCAATCCTCTCCTCACTTCCCATCTTTCCTCCATTCCAACCCTGCCAGTTCTGAGTCTTCACCGACTGGTGAAGGTTGTTCTACCGCAGCCCAACGAGAGAGAGAGAGTGAGCCCTTTGTGTGCATGCACTGCCTCTACCCCCACATGTTCCCCCATTGCTGCTCATTTGTATTCACCTGCGGGACAAGACTGAAAGCCAGACTGGAAGCAAAAATCTGATATCACCCATGTCCCTTTGGAAAGAGCACGCATACAGAGCCATTGTTGAACCTTCATGTACCAAGGGCCCTCCCCTTTCCCCTCCAGAATCCCTTTAGGCCAGGCTAGAACAGTAGTTTCAGGAGGATTTTGCTCACTTTTGAGCTAAATAATCTCAGGAGGCAACCTTGGCAAAGAATTTGCCAGTTATCTCCTGCTCAGAGCAGATGGTAGTTTCCACTCTGGAAATGAGGCCTTGAGTAAGGTTACTGGAGTCAGAGTTTAATGGTGGTGTATTGGCTGTGGTTTACTCCCTGATCTGTGGGTCAGGGATATTCATTGTAACCAACAGATTAGCAAACTACTTCCCCCTATCTTCACAGGATAGAATAAATATTAGATATTAGAGGGTGACATTCGCCCATAAAGTCATGTTTAAGTCACCTAGGGAAGCAAAGCACCACTTCTAGGTTGGTGGATAGGGCTAAATCCTCCTCTTCATCCAAGAAGTGTGGAAACACATCTCGGCCTCTTACGGTACCGTTTCCCTGTCAGACCAGGAGGGGACAGAGGAATAAAAAAGTGGATGTCTGAGAACAGTGATCTCCCTCCTCCACTGGCACAGGAGGTTGCCAGTTGTGCAGTGTGGCAATAACTCCCAACATATGTGTTCACTTCTCAACGTATGCTGCTGATTCACTGAAGTTATGAGCCCTGTCAGCCAGGGTTGAAACGTGATTCAGAAGGGTGCCATTGAAATCATCCACCATTGGAATTAGGGTTTTTACAGTCATCATTCTACCAATGGGCTGAGAATTGCATCCACCCTTTTCGGATTGGAGAGGGCTGCTGTTATAATTTAGAAGATAAAGCTGACTAATCATTACTTTTATTCATACCAGTTGGAATGGCCAACCATGTGGGAACTTCGATTTTAACTCACTGGCCTGGTTAAACTACCTGTGTGGAGCAAACTAGATTTTGACCAGATTTTCAGTATTCTGTTGTCTCTGTTGATAGGATTAGTTGTTTGTGTTATTAGTATGTTTTTGTTGGATTGAATATTTTGTATTCTTTTTCAACAGCCTAATGCATCCACTTCTACAAATAACAGTAGTAGAAATACTGGAACAGGAAAAGGTTTCCCTCTTCTTAATATAGTGTGTCGACCAAAGAATAATCTTCCCCCTTCAGTAGCAATGGCTCAGCGTAAAGAATTAGGTAAGTTTGAAGTTTGGTATTTCATGTTTGTCATATTCTTACTTTTCTTTTCATCATATGTATCCTGTTTGATGTACACTGATGTCACTTCTTAAATTGGTTTGCATATATCCTAAAACAACTACACTAGGTATACTGGTAGAACTGAATCATGAACAGATCTATACCTCAGAGTTTTCTGATGCATATGTTGAAGGTGTACCAGATACTTGTTGGCATGTAATTAGGTGAGGAATCAGTCCTCACACATGCTTTCGTCATTCTTTCAGCCCCTGGTTATTTTGCATTCTGCTGTTTAATTTTTCTTTTTGTTCAGTTGTATTTTTGTTCCATTTAAATTGTCCTTTAATAAATGGTCTGGTTTTATATCTTCACCGAATACACACAAAAATTTCAAGCCATTCTTACAAGATTCTGGGAATCAAACATTAGTGAGTTGTCTCCCTCTTGTCTGTTTGGTTTTATTAGGGGAATGAACAGGTTTTTTTATTTTTATAGATTCTAAGATATTGTATTTAAATATTCCTCTTCATTAATTCATGCATGTTTAGTCATCTAAACTGGTGTTAAAACTGATTAAAAAATGACAAATATATGTTTCTAGAACATACTGTAAAAGCTTTAGAAACCTGGATGTTTGTAAATGTTTATTTTAAAGTCACTAACTTTTTTTATAATTACCTTGTGTATGATATGAGGGGAAAATCTAACTTGAAAATTTGGATCGAGCAGTGGTCAAAAGTGACACCACATGATTTCATAGGTTTTTATTCAAAAGTCATTTAATTGTCAAGAGGGCACTCAAGCCTGTCAAAACAGTTTTCAAATAGTATTGTTTTATTTTAAAAGAATTTAAGCTTCGCAGTTTTATTTTATTGCATAAATTGTAAACACTTGATTTTAATTACAGCCCTCTTTAATTATTGTACTGTTAGATCTTGCAAAATAAAATTACAAAAATGTTAGCTTAAACATATCAACCAATGTGTCAAACTCTCTCTCGTCTACTCTCTCTCTCTCTCGTCTCTCTCTCTCTCTCTCTCTCTCTCTCTCTCTCTCTCATATCTCTCTCTCTCTCTCATATATTGATAAACTTGTGAATAGATGCTTCATGGCTTCAACTAGTTGATCTTGAAAATATTCATGATGTATTATTATGAGGAATCTTTGTAATTCCAGAAAAGTAAAACTTTTGTGTTTTTTCTTCAGTTAACCACTAGAAAATTCATGGTTTACTCATAAATAGTCATTTTAATGTATGACACTTACCTGGGCAGGTATATATATAGCTATATTCTCTGTTCCACCTGCAGAAATTTCAAAACTCGCGGCAAACGCTAGTAACCTATTAGTAGTTCAGGCAACCACCACCCCGTTACCGTGGCGCTAGCGCTCAGGAACCGTTCCCAATTGGGCCAGATTTTCTTCTGCCAGCCGACCGGCAACATTGTTGGTGGTTCCCTGCTAGAATTTTCATTCTCGTTGCTGACTGATCTTGGATTTTGGTATGTACTCGGAAACGTTAGCTTGGCATTCGCTTTGGATTAAGATGTCTGACTCTGGAAGTATGTTTAGAGTGTGTGTAAAAGAGGGGTGTAAGGTAAGATTGCCGAAAGCTTCGGTCGACCCTCATACCGTTTGTAAGAAGTGTAGGGAGAATGTGTGTACTTGGGAGAATAGATGCATTGAATGTGAGAATTTATCACGAGAAGGAATGGAAGGTCTTTATGAAATACGTTGAGAGGCTTGAGAAAGATCGTGTAAGGAGATCTGTTTCTCGTAGTGAGAAGTCAAATTCTTCGAGTAAAAGGAGTGATTGTATTTCCTCTCCAGCTCCTTCTAATGTAGAAGTGGTAGTTCCTTCTCCCCAGGTATCTCCTGCGCCCGCTGCTGTATCGGAGGAGGCGAACGATACAAATATTGTTAAAGTTTTCGCGCCTGCCCTTGCGTCCATGGGCGACCAGATACAGCGACTTACAGATAGAGTTAGTGCTTTCGATGTCAGTGAAAGTGGTAGTGGAGGGGGCGTCTGATCGTCTCTCTCGTGCTCCTAGAACCTAGACCTCTGTCAAGCTCCAGACCCAAGGGAGAAGGCATGTCGACAGTCGAAGGGAGCCGAGAGAGGTTTTGTGTCACGGTTCAGGCGTCCTTCTTTCCGAACGAGTCCTGTTGCAAGTTCCCAGGCTGTTGCAGTTCGCCGCAGAAAAGGCGTAACTGGGAAGTGTGCGTCCTCGGAAGGTTCGACTTCCGAGCGAGAACGTCGGTATGCAGTGGTGTCTCGCCCACCACTCAAGAGGACGTTCAGGACAATCAACTGCTTTCGAGAGACAGGTGCAAGATAGTGAGGCTTGGAGTAGTCCTGAGGTGTTGTCATCCTCGGAAGACGGGGAAGCAGTACCGATCAAGAGGAAAAGGATTTTTCGTACTAGAGAGGACGCAGGACGGCACTGGCGATATACGTCCGTCTCGGTGGCATGGTATTTCCATGGGAGAATCGCCTCCATCTTCTTTTGTATCCTGCCCCTCGTATTTCTCCGTCGGGTAGAGTACAAGATCGCTCTCCGTTGTTAGGTCGCAGTCCACACTCGTAATCCTCATCCTTCGTCGTCTACCATTCAGGAGTGGGATGGTACGAAGCATTTCTTACGGGAAATGCAGTCCAAGTTTGGGCAGTGCTGGTGAAGTCTTGGGTATGCTCCTGAACAAGCATCTTCGAGGCGTAAGGACGATTTCCTTCCCATTAAGTCTTCTAAAAGGGAACAAGACAAGGACACGTTCGCCGAGGACGCAGGGCGCACAATGGCGCTAGGAGAAAATAGTTTCGGAAGAATCAGGACGCAAACGTCAGGACACGGGACCAATGGTGGACGCAGGACGCAGGCGGCAGGAAGCAGGCGTGTCTACGATGGACGCAGGCGGCAGGACATCGAGAGGCGGCAGGACGCCGACGCCTCGGTAGCCGCAGGACGCAGGCGGCAGGACATTGAGAGGCGGCAGGACGCCGACGCTCGGGAGCCGCAGGGACGCAGGCGGCAGGACGCTATTCCCTTCAACGAAAGCGTCAATATGAAGAGGATTTACAAGACATTTCTTCAGCAGAAGAAGAATTGGAAGTAATTGAAGAAAAGAATACGGAACCTTCTTCAGATTATAAGGTTCTGACTTCACGTTCTTATGGCTGTTTTTGAGGGGGAATTTAAACCGACAGCTCCGTTATCCCCCTTATCACAGTTTTCCAAGACTCGGACTCCAAAGAAGTCCTCTTTCCTTAAAATGACGATGTCGATTTTGGCGAAGAAGGCCCTTCAACGGGTGTGAATGACTGGATGAAGGAGAAGAAAGAAGCGGGAAAATACTCTTTTGTTTTTCCTCCAGCTAAGTTGGCTTCTAAATCAGGAGTATGGTACGCTACTGGAGAAAGTCTAGGCCTGGGAGTACCTGCCTCCTCCCAGGGGGACTTCTCCAGTATAGTAGACAGCTCACGCAGACAGGCGTTACAGTCTGCCAAGGTCTGGTGGACGTCTCAGAATTTGACCATCTATTTAAAGGGATTTTTAGGACTTTCGAAGTCTTCAATTTCTTGGATTGGTCTTTGGGAGGCTCTGGCGAAACTCCCTAGAAGAAGGGGATTCGCAGGACTTAGAAACAGCTAAGAGCATTATGTCCTGCATGGATAAGGCTCTGAGAGACGGAACGAATGAAACTGGCTTCGTTATTCACAGCAGGGGTACTTAAGAAGAGATCGCTGTTGTGTTCGTTCACTTCAAAAGGAGTTTTCTAACTCTCAGAATCGGAGTTACTGTTCTCTCCATCTTTTCGAAAACAGCTGTTTCCTTCAGAGGTGATTAGGGATATAGCTCTCTCCCTTTGCAGAAAAAAAGCCGACTCAAGATCTTTCTTCTTCAGTTAAAAAGTTTTACCAACCAACCAAGTTGGTGAAGAAGACTCCAAAGGATACTAGGCCTTCGCAACAGCCCTTTCGAGGAAGAACTTTCGCTCGACCCGCCTTTAGGGGTAAGAGAGTACCTTCGAAAAGAGGAGCCAAGACCCCCTCTAAGGAATGAGAACTCAGTCCTCCAGACGACAGTGGGAGCCAGACTTCAAGTGGGAAGTTTGGCAGAATATGAAGGCAGATCCCTGGGCTGTCAACGTAGCTCGGGAAGGGTACAGATTTTTCCTTTCTTGAAAAGACCTCCTCTCGCAACATCTCCGAGAGCCCTCGGGGCAAATTACAACGATTTAGAGAAGAAAGCTGCTCTGTGGGAGCAAGTAGCTTCCATGCTAGAGAAAGGAGCCATAGAACCTGTTCTGGATCACGAATCTCCGGGATTTTACAACCGTCTGTTCCTGGTTGCAAAGTCCTCGGGAGGTTGGAGGCCAGTGCTGGACGTAAGTCAACTGAATCTTTTCGTAGAAAAGACCAAGTTCACTATGGAGACAAACGATTCAGTACTGCAGCGGTACGTCCAGGGGATTGGATGGCGACTCTGGACTACAAGACGCATACTTCCATATTCCGATTCATTCACCAGGAAGCAGGAAGTATCTAAGTTTGTGATTCAGGACAGGGTCTTTCAGTTTCAAGGCCCTATGCTTCGGCCTTTGCACAGCCCCTCAAGTGGTCACGAGGATGATATCCAATGTGGCGAGATGGTTACATTTAAAACGGGATCAGAGTGTCTTTTTATCTGGACGACTGGGTTGATAAGATCCCAATCAAGAAGTCAATGTCTGGAGGACTTGAGTCAAACATTGGACTTGGCAAAAGACCTAGGTCTGATAGTGAATATGGGAAAATCTCAATTGGAGCCCCAACAACAGATAGTTTATTTGGGGATTCAGATATCGGCAGTGACTTTTCGGGCTTTTCCGTCCCCAGAGAGGCAAGCCCAATGCATTCGGAAGGTGCAGAACTTTCTAAAGAAAGACCGATGCTCTGCAAGAGAGTGGATGAGTCTACTGGGCACACTCTCTTCGCTAGAGAGGTTCATTTCTTTAGGAAGACTGCACATGAGACCTCTTCTTTTCAGTTTTTCTGAAGGATTCATGGCCAAGAAAATTGCAACCGGATTCCTTCCAGTTTCTAATTCCGGCCGAAGTAAAGGAGGAATTAAAGTGGTGGCTAACTCCAGGCAGGTTAGCAAGAGGGATGTCGCTTCAGCAGAAGAACCCAGACCTCGTCTTGTTTTCCGACGCGTCGGACGCGGGTTGGGGAGCGACATTAGGCCCTCAAGAGGTGTCAGGACTTTGGAGCAAGGTCGAAACAAAGTGGCACATAAACAGGAAGGAACTGATGGCAATTTTCTTGGCTTTGAAGCACTTCAGAGAGTTGATTCGGAACAAGACAGTGCAGGTCACTCGGACAACACCACGGCTCTGGCATACATCCGGAAAACAAGGGGGAACTCATTCTTTTCCCCTTTACGATCTGGCAAAAGAAATTCTGGCTTTGGGCGGAAGAGGAAAAGGTCGTGATACTCACCAGGTTTATACAAGGAGAGAAGAAGTGGGTGCGACCTGTTGAGCGAAGAAGAGAGCAACTTCTTTCGACGGAGTGGACGTTGCACATGGAGGTTTTGCCAGAGCCTGTGGAAGTTGTGGGGCCGTCCGGTAGTGGATCTGTTTGCGACAGCCAGAACAAAAAGGTTACCAACATATTGCTCTCCGTTCGGTCCAGACCAGGAAGCAGTGGCGGTCGATGCATTCCTGATGGATTGGTCAAACCTAGATTTGTACGCTTTCCCTCCGTTCAAGGTGCTGGGGAAAGTGATGAAGAAGTTCAGGGAGAGCAAAGGAACGAGGATGACCTTAATAGCCCCGTTTTGGCCGGCCCAAAGTTGGTTGGTCACAGAGGTACTGGAATGGACAGTAGATACGCCAAGGACTCTTCCTCTAAGAGTAGATTTACTCAGACAACCCCACTTCGACGGTTTCACAAGAATACCCTCGCTCTGGGTCTGACTGCGTTCAGACTATCGAACGTCTGGTCAGAGCGAGGGGATATTCTAGAGAGGTGGCCAGTGCAGTGGGCTAGAGCCAGAAGAACCTCCACAATCACAGTGTATCAGTCGAAGTGGGACAATTCCGGAAGTGGTGTAAGAAAAAAAAAAAAAACAGAAAGTGTCTTCATCCAGTACCATCTGTGACTCAAATCGCAGATTTCCTTCTGTACTTGAAGGAAGGATTTACGCTTGTCAGTTTCGACAATCAAAGGTTATAAGAGTATTGCTAACCTCAGTTTTGTTCATGAAACTTTACCTGGCAGATATATATATAGCTGTATTCTCCGATTAAGTCCGACAGAATTTCAAAATTCGCGGCACACGCAGTGGGCGGCCAGGTGGTGGTACCCATTCCCGCCGCTGGGAGGCGGATATCAGGAACTATTCCCATTTTTCTTTTCCCATTCATTCATGTCTGTCGCCGGTCGGTAAACAAACTGTTTTACAGACCTCCGACCTAGGATTTTGAAACTTCATTAGCCGCTTAAGTATCCTAATTATTCTTACGATTATTGACTTGGATTTGTGGCTAGGCATACGCTATCGTAAATTTTTCATTGCATTTGATGTCTGAGGCTAGTTAGCCTAGTTTCAGATTTTGTTGTCTGCATGGGGGATGGTGAAGCTACCGGAAACTTTCGGTAGACACTCGCTTAGTGTATATGGCGTTTACTTGTTTTCTTTGCATAAGTTCAATGTAATTAGTGTAATGTGTGACTGATTACGGAAGAAGTAGGATTCATGTACGCATTTTAGAGCGTTGTTAGAATCAGGAGTTTTCCTCCACAGTAAACAGAAGTTAGAAATAATGAACCTTATTCTAACCTCCTGTAGATTTTATTTTTGCCTAACCCTGTGGTATGGCTTACGGGCCTAGAAGAAGTGTCTGCTAGAGGATTACATCAAGTAATCTTAGACTAAAGTGCTCGCTCTCCAATCAGTGTTGTGAAGTGTAGATGCCCCTTGTGTTGTGGAGGGGGCGTCAGATCGGCCCCATAATGCCTCTAGGCCTGGACCTCTGTCGGACTCCCAGGACTCAGGGAGAGGGCATGTCGAAAGCCGCAAGAGGGTTACGGGGGCTCCCCACCGATCTGGCGTCCCTTCGGCAGAACCTGTTGACGCTTCCCAGGCTGCTAAAGATCGTGCACGCGCACGAATCTTGAAGGATTGCTTCTCGTCCTCACGAGGCGTCCTCCCCGCGCAAGGGTTGGAGCTCTCGGAAGGACTCGCGCCCTCTAAGAAAGCTTTAGAGAAGAGGACGCTTCACGTCCTCTCTCTCGTTAGGAGGGAACGTCAGATCGGCCCCATAACGCCTCTAGGCCTAGACCTCTGTCGGACTCCAGAAACCAGGGAGAGGGCATGTCAAAAGCCGAAGGAGGGGTTACGGGTTTTTTCATGCTGATCTGGCTTCCGTTCGGACAGGTCCTGTTGTCGCTTCCCAGGCTTGCCGAAGAATCGAGCACGTGCACGAAGCTTCAAGGGTTGTTTCTCGGCCTCCGAGGCATCCTCCCCACACAGGGGTTGGGGCTCTCGGAAGGACTCGCACCCCCTAAAGAAGCTTTAGAGAAGAGGACGCTTCACGTCCTCTCTCTCGTCACGAGAGGATGAGGAGTAAAGAGACCACATTTACCCTTTTTAGAAGAATGGCACTGGCTTCTTTTTCTAAGGGACATTTAAGGGGAGGCTCATTCATCTTGCCAGAAGAGTGATTTGAGCCTCCGCGAGTGAAACGCTATGTATATCATATACATTATTAAGGAGGCTCATTCATCTTTCCAGAAGAGTGATTTGAGCCTGCCTGCGAGTGACCCGCTCATGTATACATCATTTATACATTATTAAGGAGGCTCATTCATCTGCCAGAAGAGTGATTTGAGCCCCCTGAGAGTGAACGCTCAGTACATCATTTATCATTATTAAAAGAGGCTCATTCATCTTGCCAGAAGGAGTGATTTGAGCCTCCTGCGAGTGAAACGCTCATATACATCATTTATACATTATTAAGGAGGGCTCATATCATCTTGCCAGAAGATGATTTTGAGCTGAGAGTGAACGCTCATGTATATATCACTGTATGATTTAGAGTCATTATTAAGAAGGTCACTTCATTCATCTTGCCAGAAGAGTGATTTGAGCCTCCTGCGAGTGAACGCTCATGAAGTTAGAGCTGTTTTCAACCTCGCTAGCATTCCAAAAGAAGTTGGTAATCAAGGACATTCTTGATTCCACCTTTTGGAGGAGCAACTCAGTATTCGTCTCCTCTCCTCATGGCGCTCCGTATACGTTATGTAACGTTCGCTTTACTTCGAAAAGCAAGCTGATAAGTTTGACGGCCGGCAAGCTGCTTTGCCACAGTCAAAACAACTATGTCTCTGGTCGGCATAAGAAGGGCAATTTAGACGTGAGGAAGCTTTTGGAGGTGCTCGACGTCCTATAAGTAGAGACATTCTCCAGGACGCTTCGGCAAGCACCTTGCGGAAGACGAAAGCCATACGTCTCCTAGTGTTCCACATCTTCAGGAGCAGCGTGCGGCTCTCCATGGAGACTCGCATGAGGACGTCCCTTAAAAAATATTCATTCAACGTCATACGCAAAACGCGGTTCGTCATAACATTGAGATGTTGGCAAGGTCGCTCGCCAGGACGCCTCTTGGCGGGCCTTGCATGCATCAAGGCGCTCAACGAGTTCCTCTCTGAAACGTCGTTCAGAAGACTTGGTGTTCTGCTCAGACACGCTCGTAGCTAAGCAGGAGCAGGACGCTTTTCCAGGACGCTTTTGAGGGACGCTTTTGTGTGCACATTCGCCAGGACGCTTCGGTGGAAGCTCGGGCAGGACGCTTTGCGAGAGAAAAGACTTGTAGAAGGCGTTTTATTTGCTGTTCAGGGACGTTTCTTAGGACGCTTGACGCTTTATAAACGCTCGTCAAGAGGAGGTTTTTTCAGAACTCTCCACAGGACAGTCCTTTACAGAAATTTTTAAATTTTTAAAAGGATTCGGAGTTAGCAGAGAGACATACCCGAATTTTTTCTTCAATCCCTCTTTCCTCTTCTCATCGATTTCTCTGAGAATCGGGAAGGATTATATACTCGGATTCCTGTGTGACTTTCGGTCATGTTAAAGGGTTTTCCCCTATTAGCAAAGTGCTAATAGTTTTTTGTCTAGTAAGGACGTTTTCCCCATTGTCAAGATTCTAAACGTTTTGTCATTTAAGTGGGGGACCCCTCTAAATGGGGTAGTTCTCATTGACATAGATTTTAACGTTTTTTATCGTTTAAGCGGATAAACTCATTAACAAATTTCGAAGAGCTCTCATTCATTTTCAGAGGCTCATCCGGGGAGTAAGAAAAAGACTTGTAGACTAGATCCAGGAAGTCTTATGTCCAATATCATAAGAACATTGAACGGTCCCTTTTCGATCCCTCGGTTCTCTCTTGATGATCTCTATTCGAATATTACTCCCTTGTTCTTGGCAAAGAGTCAAGGAGTTCTTTTAAAAAGTCTCATTCATTTAGAACGTGGACAGTCGTTTTCCTTTCTTTCTCTCTTCCTCGTGAGGAAAGATGTAGTAGAGAATTCGATGTTCAAATTACTACAATACTTACGTAGTTTATCTTTGCGTCATTTTGCTAACGCATGGGTCAAGTCATATACGCATATAGTATTTACCTCTGCGGATAGAAGCCGAAAGAACTGTTGTTCTAATGTATTTATTTGACACTCCCTTCAACCTTCCAAGAGTTTTCGGAGTAAGAATAACTATTCAGGTATTGTTACGACAACACCAACTCAGATTCTGTATTTAGCGAATTTTGTTTCGTTTAAATATGCCTGCCTTGAGAGTTCCTTTTGCTCGATAATTTCATGCCTATCCCTTCGTAAAAGGAGTAGCTGGCAAACTCAGGCAGATAGTGCGAGACGATGAACAAGGCTTGGCTGTTACTGTGATGTGATCTACGCAGTACCGCTAGCTCGGTGTCATGCGCGTTTGGTTGCGTCTCTCTGCCCTACAATCATGGATTTTAGCCTCGGGTTGAGGAAATTTCTAGTAATCATGAATGAACATGCCTTCCGTTTTACTTAGAAAATTTCAACAGATATCTTCTTATACTTGTTCGGTGCGGGTTTACCGCACTGTAACAGATCTCTGTACGAATCTACCGCGGCTAGCACATATAATAATGCTCTACCTGCTTATGCAAAGTGCAGCCTTATTTAGGGAAGGAAGCAGGCTGAGTGAGGGAATGGATGAGTTTGCTGGGGACCATTTCCTCGCTGGAGAAGCTTGCTTTCCCTGAATAAACAGCAATTCAGACCTCTACAATTTTTCCTCACGAAGAAATTGGAATAACATCAAAGATCTTGTAATAATTTCTAAATTTTCTCTCACGGCTTGAGGATCACCTCGGGTGATAGCGAGAGGGTGCCAGACATCGAACAGAGGAACAGATGTTCTGGCACATTGTCTGAAAGAATTGGAAGCCAAATGGTCGGCTCTCCAGTTCCTCGAAGGGTGAGTTTGGATCGAGTGGCCCAAATCATCTCGGATAATTTCTCAGCTCTTTCATAGCTCAAGAACAGAGAATGGTTATGGGTTTGGGCACGGAAACGTAACGGTCCTCAAGAGGTTCGTTAAACTAGTGCACGTCCGTGCGGGTCTTCTCGATCGAAGGACAACAACTACTGACGTCTGAGTAATCCTCACTTAGAAGTATTTCGAAAGTGAGGAGAAACTTGTAGGGCGTCCTTTCGTTAAGTTTTCGTTAATTTGAAGACGAAGGAGCTTCCTCTTAAGTTGTTCCCTTATTCATGATCCTAGAGGATTAGCTTTAGTCGCCACATGTTGGCCTCTAAGAGGTTGGATTCACAGAGGTCAGGTTAATTCAGAGAATTGTCCAAAGACCCTCCCGAGAGAATCTGGTGTAATCTAACTTCGTCACTTAGTGAAGTATCTAATATCTCTCCTCTCTGAGTCTGAAGGCGTTCAGACTATCGAGAAGCGATAAGATCTTCTAGATTAATGGCAGTCTCTTGCCAAGGCAAAGCAGTGCTGCCTATTTTCAGTGTTCAATCGGAGCGGGCCCGTTTCTGGATAGTGAAGGGAAATGACTGTTCCTCCAACTCGACCTCTGTGAATTTCTTTATGGTTCTATCTTTCCGTATGAAGTACGAGATAAGATAGAAGTCCTAACTATGTAGAATATGCAAATATGTTGTTGACGGCTCTAGGCTCAGAGATTCGGTTTCTGTCAAACAAACAAAGCTTCACGATCTTGAGGTCTGGGGAGATCTTGAAATTCTCTGGATCGCAGGTTCCGGCATGGAAACTTAGACGTAGTCTGAGTTTCTGATGCCAAAAGCATTTCGAACCTATCCTTTCTGCGAACATTAATACACGTGACCAGAAGGGCTAACACTTCTCCAAGGCCGCTCTAGCCACGGCAAAGAGGGTTAGTGAGCTTTTAGCTATCATCAGAGGTTTTAGCTTTAAAGGACAAATAATGCGGTCTGTCCTCTAAGCCTCCGTTCTTGATAAGAACGAAAACCTGTCTAACCCTTGACCCCGAAGGTTTGGAGACCAAGGGTATGGCACAAATTAAAATTGGGCAAAGGCATTAGAGAGTCCTGTGCCCTGTCGGGTCTCTCAAGTTTTATCTTAATAAAACTATAGTAAGTCGAGGTCAACGGACAATCTGCGGTGTCCTAAAAAGACCAGACTGGTTCATGTCCAAGAACACCCTGGCATTATAGTCAAGGAGTTCTTTTAAGAAGTCTCATTCATTATGTTTGCATAAAGATTTGAGATTTTTTCTTAATATGAATGCTCAAGAGGTGAGGGCGCGGCCTCGGAAGCATTCAACAGAGCATGACACTCAGTAACATCCTGAGTGCCACGCTTTAGCGAAGCAAACTCTGTGTTCGCTTCACACTCCCGACGGGATGTGAAGACGACATTTGAGATCTGTAAGTCGCTAGGACCATACATATCCGTAGATATATTATTGGGGGCAGCAAGCAACACGAATCCTATCCTATAGAAAAGGGATAGGTGTGCTTTTAACTTTGAAGGGTGGTTTGGTTCTTGAGGCGCGTTCCTTTTCTTTAGCCTAGAAGTTATGGAACTAACTTTAATAGGTTAGGTCAGGTGGTGGTTTTAGCTTCGTTGCCCTCAGAAGTATGGTCATATGGTCTAGTCACATTGTGGTCACGCCCCTGTTGACAGATCATCTAGAGCGCACCAGCATTACAGGTCTCTACCTCGCTGGCAACTCTAGTAACGCAGAAGCAGCACTTTAGTGACAGTAATCACGAAGTCGGCTATGCTAACAGGTGAGGAACCAAGATGTATATCATCAACTTATTTAGTTTCCCAAAAATCCTATTCTGTCTCTTCCCACCATCCGAAGGTGGGATTCAGCTATATATATATCTGTCAGTAAGTTTCATGAACAAAATGTTATTGTTATAATACAATTAAGTTTGTTCATACTTACCTGGCAGATATATATAATTAAAGTGCCCATCCACCTCCCCATCAGGAGACAGTGGCACTGATAAAATATGAATAGAAAATGGGAATAGTTCCTGATATCCGCCTCCCAGCGGCGGGAATGGGTACCACCACCTGGCCGCCCACTGCGTGTGCCGCGAATTTTGGAAATTCTGTCGGACTTCGGAGAATACAGCTATATATATATCTGCCAGGTAAGTATGAACAAACTTAATTGTATTATAACAATAACATGTTTAGACACAGGGATCTAGACATCTCGAATAACTTAGACCTTAGAGATCTGATTAGGTCGTTTGGTACGAAGAAACAATCAGAATGCAGGCCACCTGCTTGGAACCTTGATGTGGTCTTGAAGTATTTAACCTCTGGCAAATTCGAGCCGTTAGAGGAATCCTCTCTGAGAGATCTTGCTAAGAAGACTATCTTTTTAGTAGCATTGGCAACTGCTAAAAGAGTAGTGAGCTTCAGGCCATATCGAAGAAGGTGGGATGGAGACATGGCAATGCAGTGTGTTCATTCCAAGAAGGTTCTTGGCCAAGAATGAGAATCCAGCTAATCCTTGGCCAAGATCCTTTGAAGTTTTGGGTCTAGCTGAATTGGTGGGTCAAGAGCAAGAAAGAGTTCTCTGCCCAGTGAGAGCGTTGCGATGTTATATAGAAAGAACAAGAGTTATCAGAGGGAAGTCTGATGCTCTGTGGTGTTCAGTTAAAGACCCCACTAGACCCATGACGAAGAACGCTCTAGCTTTCTTCATGAGAGAGTTAATTAAGAGGCTCATATGTTTGTGTAAGAGCAGAGCTTTGGTATTTTGAAAGTGAAGGCTCATGAAGTCAGGGCAGTGGCGACTTCATTAGCTTTTAAAAAGAATTTAGCCCTCAAGGAAATTATTGAATCTACATATTGGAGAACTAATCAATATTCGCGTCTCATTATCTTAGGGACGTTCAGACAACCTTGATAATTGTCAGACGCTAGGTCCATACGTGTCCTCGGGTACAGTATTGGCAAAGGAGTTACTACCCCATAACTTCTTTTAAGCTAGTTGATTTGATTAGGTGATGGTGTTTGTGTTTATGGTCTCTGAGAAAAGTGTGCGGTACTTTTCTCAGTCTTGTTAATATCCGGTGATGGTGATGTGTGTGTGTAGTTCAGGTAAATGATCTGTTACTAGCTTGAATGCCGTGGCATAAGAGGGCTGCTGAATGGTTCTGTCAACACATTGGTCACGTCCAGTTGTCAGTTCCAGTCTTAGCTTCTTCAACATACGGGACACTTCCTTGTTGAGAGCTACTAAGGTTTAAGCAGGCTTAGAGGCAGGACCTATGAAGTCAGCTACCTTAGCAGGTAAGGAACCTGGAGTTTTAATAATATTTTTAATAATATTTTTATACTCTAAGAATGTTGCTGTCCTTGACCCACCTCCAAATGTGTCAATCAGCTATATATATACCTGCCAGGTAAGTGTCATACATTAAAATGAAGTTTTATGTTAAAAACAAAGTTTAATGTATACTTACCTGGCAGGTATATTAATTTAATTCCCACCCACCTCCCCTCAGGGGACAGGGTTCAGAGAAAATCCTGGCCCAATTGGGAACGGTTTTCCTAGCGCTAGCGCCACGGTAACGGGGTGGTTGGTTGCCTGAACTACTAATAGGTTACTAGCGTTTGCCGCGAGTTTGAAAATTTCTGCCAGGTGGAACAGAGAATATAGCTATATATATACCTGCCAGGTAAGTATACATTAAACTTTGTTTTAACATAAAAACTTCATATCCATAAGATCAAATGTTTTTGTCCAGATCCATAAGATAAACATGTTTTTAGTGCCAAGATTTCCATAAGATAAAAGTTTTTAGTGCCAAGATTTTGTCCCCTTGTTAGGGGTTAAGGTCATAGATATATATTGATGAAGCTTTCATAAAGTTGCATATTGTATCTGCAAGAAGATGTGTTTGAATTTCACTGGAAATATAGTAGTACTGCATTGCTGTTAAATCATGATAAACATTTGTTTTTTATTTCATATGCTCTTAAATTTGATAAAAGTTATCTTCATTTTTACAGATGCGAAGGTGAAGTCAGTCCTCTTGAAATCTGCTCAGGAGTTTGTTGAGTGGCTCTTGAGCGAAGGGTTAATAAGAACATCACAGTTCTGCTCACTACATAAGCTCCAACCCAGCCAGATGCCTTTCAAACTCAAGGTGAGTATTTATTGTAATACACAGTTTAACATTAAAACCTTGCTGATTTGGGATGAATCTTACCTACTATTGTAGATAGCTTATATCTCCGCACAGATAGTCAAGTCGACATTCAAACAAAAGTTAAAATGGCTGCCCGGATGACTAGTACACCTGTTCTCCACCAGGTGTGTTTTGAATGTTTTAGCTCTTGTCAGAACTATCCTTGCTGCCTTTGTGTATAGGTGCTTGTTGGTATTTCAATTATTTGCTTAATATAATTTTGTTCATACACAGAACAAACCTTCGGTCTTAACATTAGGATTTACTAGCGCCAAGCTGGAAACCGGTAGAATTAAAATTAAACTTGTGAGATCCAGGGACTATTGGCATCTATACCAGGTCACGGGGCATGTATACCCAGAATGCCCTTGGCGTCCTGTGACCCACCAGTTATTTTCCTACTGCCTTTCAGATAGGACGGGTTTACTGTATCTGATTTAAAGCCGGTTTTCAGTTTGCCCGTTTTTATCCATTTCATTTTCATTTTTCTTATTACTTTTTCTTTCTCTGAGTGTGCTCAGTGTGAGTGTGATCAGTATTACTTTTTCTTTCTCTGAGTGTGATCGGTAAGAGTGTATAAGTGGTAAGATGGAAATTTTCACTTCACCATCGGGATCTTCTGCCATTTCGAAGAGGAGACAAAGGAAATGCCCCGGAGTCAGTGGCTTTCCGTGTTCTAGATTCCTAACTTCACTGTCGACGGATCCTCATCCAACGTGTAATAGGTGCAGGGGAAAATGTATGTACAATTACTAATCCGTGTTCTGTTTGTCGGGGTTGGTCTGTGGAACAGTGGAAAAAGTTTTATGAGAAAGGCCAGTACAAAAGGAAGGAGGTGACACCATCTTTGGATGACCAAGCCTTACCGGCTTCTTTTGTATCGGCAATAAACCAGACTGCTCCATATGTTTCGCCACATGCTTTTGATTTGTCCCATACCCGTTCGGTTTCTCCTAATGATTTGTTATCGGAAACTCTGATCAGGAGGGGTTTTGGGTAATTTTATGCATAAAATGTATGCTCCTTTGTTCCCAGCAGGGAGGGGGGGAGCATCGCCATCTTTGTTCCAGGTGCTGGCCCCCGAAGCGCATAGGATGGAAGGTACGTGGGCGGCGCTAGGCCTACCAGGCATACCAACCTTGGAGGGTTTGCTGTCGCATTATATGGCGTCACGATTCCAGCAGAGTCCGGCAGCGCTGAATGTTCCTCATCCCCCTGGCTTGCCATTTATGGGAAATAATGCCACGGCCACGCCATCAAATTCTATGTTTACGGCGATGCAGAACGTTGGGGGTAGTTTTGCGGCAAACGTGCGGATGCCAGCAGAAGCCACACAGTCTCTCCATACAAGATTGGTGACGTCACAGCATACATCACACACCGATAGGGCAGACGCGATGACGTCACAGACTACTTCTTCTCGGTCTACTTCGCTGCATCCAGACCCAAATACGCTTTCTGACTCGTCAGTACACGCTGTAATAAAGAGATTACAGGATATAGAGAAGAGAATGGATAAGAAAGACAAAAAGAAAAGGCATAATTCGTTGTCTTCTTCATTTTCTACCTCTAGCTCGGCGTCATCGCTAAGTTCGATGACGTCACGTCGTGCGCCAGTCAAGTGTTGGAGGATTCAGGATTTCGCAACTGATCCTCGGGCTAAGAGGAGAAGAGTGAATTCTTCTTCATCTTCAGACCAGGATTGTCATATCCCAGTCAGCAAGGAAATCGAGAAGTCAGTGGCTGGTAAGCGCAAAGCTAGCGGACGAAGCTGTTTGCAAAAGTCCGAACGAGCAAGAGAGGCGACGGGTGATGGAATAGCGGAGTTGCCAGTACAGATTACAAAGAGTGTAAGCAAGACTACGATGCCGCTGGCAAAATCAACGTTGGGGGCGAAAAGTGCAGCAAAGAATAGAACGCAGGTTCCAGTTTCGCCCGTAAGGCCGTTTAAAATACGGACAAAGGATGATAAGGCTCCTATTAAAAGAACGAAGAATAGAGAGTTGGCAACCTCGTCTGGTACGTTGGTGGAAGGTGTTGTCCGCCTGGATGAAAGATCGAGGCCGAATTCTCCAATGGTCGTCGGAAACGATAGTAATCCTAATAGAGAGGAAGTTAGCTAAGTTTCAAGGGAGCCTTCATCTTGGAGGTCTAGACGAGATTCTCGCTCTAGATCCATGAGCAGAGAAAGAGTGAGGCGTTCTCGTTCTCCTGCTGACTATTTGGGATCGAGCCAGCGGCGGTCATCAGTGATCAAAGAGGCTGCGGCCGTAGGGGCAGACGACCACGAAATACCCGGCAGTTTGGCCGTTTGTCAGAGGATAGGAGTGAGATAACATCCCCTGTGGCGGAGCACAGTATGTTAGAGCCGGAGGAAGGAGAAAACCAAGAGTTTCTGGCCGCGTATGCAGAGGTGATTGATTTGATTCGTCAATTCAATAACCTTTCGGAGAAAACAGAAACACCTGCCAGTATGCTTCTTCCGGGGATTGACATGGTATTTGGTTTGAAAAAGGATGCCAAGGTGTCGTATGAATTGCCTTGTTCAAGTCATGCGGACTCTGTTTTACAACACGTAAACGCACGGATTGTAGGGAGAGATAATTCCTTAAGATCTAATGGATCATTTAAATTTATTCCTCCTCCAATGATGAAACAAAGGAAATATTATACGACACCGACGGTCCCTTTGCTGTCTAGGCAAGTGAACCCTAATGTGGTAAGGTTAAGGCCTGGATTAACCTTAGATCAGGTTAAAATGGAGTGCCCTTCGATGACGTACCAAGAGGCTGCTACGTTAAAAGCAACAGCTTCTTCTGTCTTTCAGACTGCTTCTTGGTTAGATCTTTGGTCAACAGCAGTGGCGAAGATTGCATCCTCAGAAGTGACAAGAAAGGTAGTGGATGAATCATTGTTCATTAGATCACTACAATCAGGTTCCAAAGCGATTGCGTACTTGACAAATTTAAGTGCCAATGTTTGGGCAAATATCCTGTTAATGAGGAGAGATGCAGCGTTGGCTAGACTAAGCCGCACTGTTGATTTGGATTCCCTGTTAGTGATGAGGAATGGGGATATCTTAGAGTCGCAATTGCTGTTGCCAGAGGTCATACTGGAAGAGGCTATAGATAGAAGAAGGATGGACACTAACGATAGATTGGTACAGCAGGCAGTTAGAAAAACTTCTAACAGTCAAGCTACCTCTATGAAGGTAAGGCAGCAGCAAATACCTCGGAAGAAGACAGTGAGACATAATATCCCTAATAGAGCAACAAGACCCTCTTCCCCAAAGAGGTTAGTTCATCGGCCCTTTCACAATAGAAACAACAGAGGAAGGGAGATTAGGGGAAGAGGGAGAGGCTCAAGAAGATAGGATGGGCACCTCTCATCACTCGGCCACACCAGTTGTGGGTTGCCTGGCAAATCACTGGAAGGTGTGGCAGGAACTAGGGGCAGAGCAGTGGGTGGTGGAGGTTCTCAGGGTCGGGTATTTGATTCCGTTCGAGGTAACCCCACCCCTGACAGAACAGCCATTACCTCACCTCGCTTAAGCTCAGGAATCTCAGAAGGCCATTATTCTGCAAGAGGAAGTGAAGATGATGGAAAAAGGGGCTGTGGAACAAATATCCATTCCGTCAAAGGGGTTTTACAGCAGGATTTTCCTGGTACCCAAAGCCAACGGGGACTGGAGGACAGTAATAGACCTGTCAACATTGAATCTGTTTATAAGAAAAACCAGATTCAAAATGGAAACTCCAAAAACGGTTCTACAAGCAGTCAGGATCAAGGACTTTATGCTGACAATCGATCTGAAGGACGCATACTTTCAGATACCAGTCCATCAGTCTTCAAGGAAATTTCTCCACTTCTGTCTTGCAGAGAAAGGTTTCGAGTTCAAAGTCCTGTGCTTCGGATTGACAACGTCTCCTCAAGTTTTTACAAGAGTGTTCACTCTCGTGTCGACATGGGTGCATGCTCAGGGGATCAGGCTAATAAGATATCTAGACGATTGGCTGGTGATAGCAAAGTCCAGAGAGAAATTACTCAGGGACAGGGCGACCCTCCTGTGATAAATCAGAAGTCGCAGTTGGATCCAAGTCAACGTTTGGAGTATCTGGGAATGGTTATAGACACAATAAAAGCCAAAGTATTCCTGACAGACCAGAGAATAGAGAAAGGCAAACAAATGGTGAATGCCTTTCTGGGAAAACAAACACAGCCAGCAAGGCAGTGGCAGGTAGTACTGGGAATCCTAACTTCCTTGGATAAACTAGTACCACAAGGGAGGCTGCACCTTCGATCTCTACAATGGAGGATGAAGGAGTTTTGGTCACCAATAGTAGATCACCTGTACAAGCAAATTCCCTTGTCGGCAGAAGTGAGGAAAGACTTGCTGTGGTGTGTGAACGACAACAATCTGACAGTGGGTGTCCCCCTTCAACAACCGTCCCTGGATCTCTTGCTATTCTCAGATGCTTCACTAGAAGGTTGGGGAGCCCATATGGAGTTGATGGGGTCAGCAAAATGGAGTTGTGAGGACAGAGAACTCCATATAAACGTGCTGGAGTTAAAAGCAGCGTTTCTAGCTCTACAGGAATTCAGGGAGAGAGTAAAGGGACATTCAGTGGTATTGATGTCAGACAACACCACAGTAGTAGCTTATATAAACAAACAAGGAGGCCTAGTTTCTCGGCAGTTACATGTGATGACAGTTCAACTTCATCAGTGGGCTGTAGAGAACGTAGTAGACATCAGGCCCAGATATATTCCAGGAAAAAGAAACATAGAGGCCAACAAGTTGAGCCGCAGGGATCAGATACTGGGCACGGAGTGGTCCTTGCACCAACAGGTAGTGGACAGGATGCTCATGTTGTGGGAAAGGCCGATCATAGACCTATCTGCAACCAGGTACAACAAAAAGTTGGAAGTGTATTGTTCGGTAGTCCCAGACGTGGAGGCAGTAGCAGAAGATGCGCTACAATACCCTTGGGACAATCTGGACTTGTATGCATTTCCTCCATTTTGTCTAATCCGTCAGGTTCTGAACAGGGTAATGCGGTCTCAGAACCTCAAAATGACTCTGGTACCTCCTTTATGGCCAAAGGCAGAATGGTTTCCGGACCTGCTGGAACTCCTAATAGACGCCGAGAGAGTTACCCCCATGGAGCAACCTACTATGTCAGTCGCACATGGAGAGGTACCACCAGTCGGTGAAGTCCCTATCGCTTCACGAGTGGAGACTGTCAAGTATCTCCTCCAAGCGAGAGGGTTTTCGCAAAAAGCAGCAACTCCGATGAAAGGAAATATCAGGAAGTCATCTGCGGCATTATACCAAGGAAAGTGGTCGGCATACTGTGGTTGGTGTCGTAGAGGGAACTTGTCTCCATTCGGTACCACTATTCAGCAGCCAGTAGACTTTCTGGTATATCTCAGGACAGAAAGGCATATGTCTGTATCTGCAGTGAAGGGGTACAGGGCTGCTCTACCCTTAGTCTTACGAATGAAAGGTGTGGATATTTCGTCCTCATGGGAGTTGGCCATGCCGATGAAGAGCTTTGAACAGTCATGTTCGCCAAAGGAACTAAAAGCCCCAGATTGGGATCTGACCATGGTACTGAGTAGTCTGACAAAACCCCCCTACGAACCACTAAGGCAGTCCACAGATAGGAGCCTGACCCTGAAGACAGTCTTCTTATTGGCCCTGGCTTCAACCAAAAGGGTGGGGGAGCTACATGGCCTGTCATATATCATAAAGCACTCGAGAGGTTGGAAGTCTATGGTATTCGAGTTTTTTCCAGAATTCATGGCCAAGACTCAAAACCCTGCAGATTCGACTCCTTTTCCATACCTTCCTTGGTAGACTTTGTAGACAATGACAAAGATGAGATGCTTCTGTGCCCCGTCAGGGTAATAAGAGAGTACGTAAGAAGGACAAGGCACTTCAGGCCAGGGGTGCTGGAGGTTGTTCGTAAGTACAGGATGGAACAAGAAGAAAGTGTCCAGGAATACAATATCGTTTTGGCTAAGGGAGATGATCAGGAATGCCTACATGACAGAAGACAGGGGCTCAAATAGCCAGAAGAGGGCTAGAGCTCATGACATCAGAGGCTTGAGTGATTCTTTGGTATTTAAGAAGAATATGTCTGTGGAGAGAATTCTGAAAGCTGGTGTTTGGAAATGCCAAACAACTTTCACTTCATTTTATTTAAAAGACTTTGCCCATAGACCCTTGGACACTTTTTCCTTGGGTCCAGTGGTGGCAGCCCAACAAGTGATATAGCTCATCCAGTACCCCTGGCGGGTCAGTTTGTGTCTAGTCTAAGATGAAAGTATGAAAGTAGAATGAATGGGATGACTGGTAGTTTTTCTTTACTACTTTCTTTTTACTCCTTAACCTACGGGCAGTATGAAGGAGAGTACCATCATATGCTGGATTGGACTAGATGCAGGTGAGGTGGTCAGCTATACTGTAAAGTTATGTTAGAGTATAGTATACTTTTCAATAGCAACACACTCCTCTCGGTAATAGGGAAGAGAGGGGTGAGGGTGGATCCAGATGCAAGGGACAAGAGTGGTTTATGAGAAGGGAAGGTTCTCTGTTTCTCCCTCATAATTGTATAAACCAATAGAATCAGTATCCAGCCCACCAGTGAGGGAAAACCATAGATTTGACTTAATATCTTTGGTTTCTAGGTTTCATAGTCCTTTCTCTTGGGAATTCCCCTAATATTCGGTAAATGGACAAACAAGGTGGCAAAGCTCCCAGTCAGTTTAAAGAGACCTTACCTACCCTCCAAAATAAGTAAGTCTATCCTAAATGTTAAGACCGAAGGTTTGTTCTTTGTATATGAAACAAATGACCAAATTTTTAACTAATTTGTTTTTATTTTTTCATAACTAACAAACCTTAGGTCTTAACAGGTAAAGGCCCACCTCGAAGCACCCCTTCTTAGCAGTCACTCAAACTGGGGTTAGGAAATATTTATAACTGGTGGGTCACAGGACGCCAAGGGCCGTTCTGGGTATACATGCCCCGGTGGCCTGGTAATGATGCCAATAGTCCCTGGATCCCCCCCCCCTCACAAGTTTAATTTTAATTCTACCAGTTTCCAGCTTGGCGCTAGTAAATCCTAATGTTAAGACCTCAGGTTTGTTAGTCATGAAAAATACAAATTAGTTAAAAATTTGTCATATTTTTATAATTAATTCTTAGTGAAACAAGAATTTAACAATAATTTTAACTTTAATTAATATAGTGGTATGAGAAATCCCACACAGGAGCATACCTTTATATCATAAAGGTATTTTTTTACAGTTAAATGTCGTTTTATAAGGCTTTTGGAACCCAGGCACAGTTGTCTGCTTATGCTGCTGCTGTTTCATTCTGGCTGAACTGAAGTAGTTATCTTTGCAAGGCTGCTCTTTGCTGCACATGTAAGAGCCTTGACCCTTGCTTCCAGAATGGAATCCAACTTCTGGTAGCAGTAAGATCCAGAAAGGATTCCATATCCGGTATGAATGTTTTGGGCTTCATGCAAGAAAGCCTTCAGCTTGATTGGCTGAGCATATTTTTTTAGCTGCACTACCCACCATCCTCTTTAACATTATGTAAGATTTCATCCCAAATAATGTAAATTTTCATAATAGAATTTATTATTTAGATATTTACATATTGTTAAGGTAGGCTGTCAGGGAGAATTTTGACTAGAGGTAAAACGTTCGAAACACCTGATGGAGAACAGGTTTACTAGACAGTCATCCGGACAGCCATTCGATCTTTTGTTTGAATGTCGACTCACCTATTGATGCAAAGACATAAGCTATCTAACAAATGGAAAATGTTGTAACTTTTAATTTATTTTTTATTTTCTTAAACTTACAAACCTGACGGTCTTAAACATACCAAAGGCCCACCCTCCAACCAACCCCTTACTATTAAACTAAAACCCCATGGGTTGGGAAGAATAAGACTAACGGGGTCATGAGTTAATTAGGGGTAGGGTGGTGGTGGCCCCACATGTCTCGTGACCAAAGAACAAGCAACCGCAAACAATAGTCCCCCTTGCGTACAACAATTATTTTAAAACTTTACCACCGGTTTTCCAGCTGGCGCTGAGTATTTATCCTAATGTTAAGACCTCAGGTTTGTAAATTATGAAAAATACAAATTAGTTACAAATTTGTCATTATTATTTAGACTAATTGTCAGGGTTTAAATAGTATCCTTGACATGCATATTCATGTACATATGCTAGCCAAGGTAGATTAATAAGTAATCATACCAGTATCATAAAAATAGTTTTGCATAACCTAAATGTTATGAAATATGCACAAATTATTAAGAAATTAAATTTTTGTTAGATATTTTTAAGTTAATAAGATCATTGGCTAATTCAACTTATTTGATGTGAATGCAACAGTCATCCCTCTTTCTTGTTAGTTTAATGAACTTTGCCTTATCTATTTTAATTATACTACTATGCTTTTAATGTTTTATGATTTTAGTTTATTTATGTTCTTTACCCAGCAATCAGGCTTTAGCAGCTCTTCAGACTTCTTGGTACAGAAATGCTCAGACTGACTAACTTGCATTGATAGACATTTTATTATTTCTTTCATTTCAGTCAGTGTTTTACCATTAGTTTTTATGAATGTTAATTTCTTTATATATACTATAGAAGTATATTTTTTTACCAAATTTCTTTAACCATGTTGTGTAAGTACATGGTTATGTATTTGTGTACAAAATATGAATATTTCTATTTTTACTTATGGTGGAACATATTCTTTTAATTTATGGTATATTCCATTTTTTTGGGTCTTTTGCAGCTGGGGATGTTTTCTGACCCAAAAGTGCTTTCAACGAGTGGTGGATATGTGTGGATAAGTGAATGTTGTGGAAAAAAATATGTGTCTGTGTACAGTGGTTCTATCTTCGGATCAACACCAATAGACAAAGTTCCGCCAACGGCTGTATTAAAGCTAATATACCACTGGGCATGTCAGACAGCCATTATGAATGTAGAATCGTGGGTGAAGGTATATGATAATCGTTCATATTCTACCTCTCAACATTATACAAAATGGATATAGTTGTGCTAGGGAAAAAGTAAATGAAAATTTCACTTTTATGTATATATTAATGACAGTATAAAAGAACAGTGAAATAATCTTTGGTAATTAAATAGTATGAAAAGGTATTTTATTAAGACTTTCATTTTGACAGGTGGACAAAACATTCATCAACAAAATTTATAATTACTTACGATGTGTGTGCTCAGTTATGCTACAAGATAAAGTATATGATTTTGGCTTTGATGGCACCACAGTTGAGCTTGGCATAGTTAGTCTTGGCACAAGCACAGCAGATGGCACAAAGAAAGCAGTTAAGGTAAGTGTGAAAGATTTGTTATATGATTTAATCTCATGTATTTTATATGATTTAGTCGATATATTATCTGTAATGTATGGTGAGAGATGTCTGTACCTTTGTATAAGGTACAGTATAAGTGAAAAATCAAGAAAAGTCTTTAGTAAATAATTAAAAACTTAAAAGTAAATGATGAAATATATAGGAAAGCAAGGTAGGCGAAGAAAAGCGAAACACATGTTGAATTATTTATGTAGGAAACAAAAATGATACAGACAAATTGGATAAAATACTGCAAACATGTGAAGACCTAGACTAAGGGCCAAATATGGCTTAAGGCCCCTTTTTGTTTCTAAAAAAAAAAAAATTTTTAAAAAACTAATCTGAAAACTAATATAAATTTTTTTGTTTTAACAGCGAAACCAAGAAAACTTAGTTAATAGTATTTATGAAAAAATCAATAATATTAATTAGGAATAACGAAAGTTAAAGTTTTAAAACAGATTCAAGGAAATACATCATGAACGCGTTTATAGACTTGAATGAATGGTTAAAACCCTCCCTAAACATTTCCCCAACATTTATTATTAATTCATCATACTGGTGTCAGCTTTTACATAAAATGAAGGTAGTCATGCTGTCACTCCAAATTAATGTTACAGTAGAACCCCTGGTTTTTGTGCTGGGGTTTGGTTAAGGACCACAACCCGCTCTTGAATACTTGAGAACCCCCTCTGAAATTGCTTGTAATTAACTTACTTTTTTGATTAGTTCAAAAAGACCAAATATACCTAAAAGTAGAATGCCTAAACCAACTTTGTTTAATATAAATATACAAGTGTTAAAAGTCGTCTTACAACATTACCCTTAAAAAAATATATGGCTTACAGCTACACAAATAAACAAAGCCTACAATAAATAAAATGAAAATGAAAATTTAGCAAATTTTTTATTTTTGATATGCTCTATGAAAAAATCTGTAAATAGGTACAAATTTTCCTTTGCCTAAAAATTTTTAGTTATATTCCGCACAGAAAACATTTGCAAAATAGGGTGAAGTCGGGTGAAATCCTGAACCACAAATAGTCGGGAGTTCGCCTGTAGATTTCAGAAAATTACCGTATAGTTACGTATATGGTTCAATCTATTGAATCTTAATACACAATTAAGTCCAAACACCAATCCGAGTAGTTCGGGGAACTACGTCAATGGCATTCAAAACTCCTCATTAACACAAATTCCTTGGATGAGGTTCAGCACAATTCCCCATCTTTTCAATCCAAAGTTAAAAGCAATAAGTTTGGTTGGCTGTGGTGGTGATCTTGACCACTATATCCCAAAATAGTTCCCATCTTTGAGCCCATTACGAACTCAAGAATCGAAGATCTCGTTTATGATAAAATCAACATACATACATTTGAAGCACTTTTCTTAACCTTCATCCCAGTTTGAGGACAGGACCACTGTTCTCAAGTAACTGCTGCAGAAAACTTGGATGTAAACTTGAAAATGGTTTCAGCTTCTCAAGCACTTCGACTGATTTGGTAGTTGCCAATGAAAATCTCCTATTACAGGTGAAGGGGAGCTGAACCATCCATCACTTGGCTGCAACAATAAGAAAAGACAAATGTGAACTCTTAAAACACATCATGCATTCAGAAATAAAAACATACACAAAGGACCACAACCGCTCTTGAATACTTGAGAGTTTTAAAACAGTTAAGGAAATACGTCATGAAGCTTATAGACTTGAATGAAGGTTAAAACCCTAAACATTCCCCAACATTTATTATTAATCATCATACTGTGTCAGCTTTTACATTAAATAAGTAGTCATGCTGTCACTCCAAATAATGTACAGTAGACCCCTGGTTTTTGCTGGGGTTAAGGACCACAACCGCTCTTGAATACTTGAGACCCCCTCTGAAATTGCTTATAATTACTTATTTTGATAGTTCAAACACCAAATATACCTAAAACTAGAATGCTAAAACACTTTATATATAAATATACAATGTTAAAGTCATCTTACAACATTACCCTTAAAAATATATGGCTTACAGCTACACAAGAAAAAGCCTACAATAAATAAAATGAAAATGATTAGCAAATAGTTTAGATATGCTCTACGAAAAAATCTGTAAATAGGCAAATTTTCCTAAAATTTTTTAGTTATATTCCACAGAAAAATTTGCAAATAGGTGAATCGGTGAATCCTGAACCACAAATAGTCGGGAGTTGCCTGTAAATTCAGAAATTACCGTATACAGGCAGTCCCCGGGTTACGGGGTTACGACGTTCCGGGGTTACGACGCTTTTTCTTAAATATTCATTGAAAAATCCGCCCTGGGTTACGACGCTGACGCTTCCGACGCTCCGAGTTTACGAGGCTTTTAAAAAACACATACTATGATAAGATAAGAATCCTTTATAGTTTAGGACAGTTTCTCTCTCTCTCTCTCTCTCTCTCTCTCTCTCTCATCCTCTCTTCTCGTCTCTCATCTCCTCTTCCCTTCTCTCCTCTCTCTCCTCGTCTCTCTCTCTCTGTATTTGTTCCCAACGAAAATAATCACTACAATTCTCTCTCTCTCTCTCTCTCTTTCTCTATCTCTCTCTATATATATATATTATAATTATATAATTATAAGTTATATATAATATTATATAATTAATATTACTACAAAGATGTATGTTTTTTAGTATGATAAATAAACGATTTACTATTTTCAAATATTAATATTAATTTATACAGCAATAATATCAATTCATTAAAGAAAATACCATAGTGAATTAGTAAGATTTTAGCTTATATTTGAAAAATTATGGAAGAATGAAGGAAATCCCAGTCTTCTTGAAGTAACTTCCAGTAACCTTTTTCGAGATCCAGGTACTAAAACTGTCAGCTATATATCAAGTTCTGTGACAGCCAAGAGGGGGAAGAGCTGGGGGAGAGCTGCAGTGTTGCAATCACGTGGTCCTGACATTTCCCCCCCTCTCTCTCTCTCTCTCTCTCTCTCTCTCTCTCTCTCTCTCTCTCTCTCTCTCTCTCTCTCTCTCTCTCTCTCTCTTTTACTGAGACTCGAGATTTTTTATGTACTTGTACTATTTGTTTTTTTAATACTTTCAATAATAATAATAATAATAATAATAACTGTAATTACAAAATTCATATGTGATAGTATTTTAAAGAAATACAATACGTACTAATCTATCCATGTCACTTTTAATTAAGGTTAACTCTCTCTCTCTCTCTCTCGTTTGCCACACAAGATAATAATGTTTCATACATAGTGATAACTCCCTCCCTCTCTTTCGCTGGAAGCATTATAAACAGAGAGAGAGAAACACTCTCTCTCTCCTCTCTCTTTTACCGAGATGAAAGAATTTTTATGGTACTAGTATGTAAAATGTTTATTGATAATTTCAGTTATTTAATAATAATAATGATAATAAAACTTTAATTACAAAATTCATAATGGTCGTATTTTAAAGAGATGAAAATGACCTTTCCATTTCACTTGTAAGGATAATTCCTCTTTCTTACTGAGATGAGAGAATTTTTATGGTAGATGCACGTGTTTATTATATTTTCAAATAATAATAATAATAATAATAATAATAGAAGTAGTATTAATACGATAACTAATTAAAAAAAAAATTTCCATTTGTCTTTTTCTGTATCAATTTCCCCACCTCAACTCGAGTGACACTCAAGCTTAACAATGCCATACAATGGTCAACAAATTTAATGGTTTTATGTAATCTCTCTCTCTCTCTCTCTCTCTCTCCTCTCTCTCTCTCTCTCTCTCTTCTCTCTCTCCTCTCTCTCTCTACTTATGAGATGAGATCATTTTCATGGACGTGTATGTAATAAGTTTATCATTAATATTTTCCAATAATAATACTATAAGTACAAAATTCATATCTGAGTATTTTAAATACAATAATCATTCCATTTTTCTCTTTTAAATACTGTAAGGACAACTCTCTCTCTCTCTCTCTCTCCACAAGATACTTGTCATACATTTGGTGTTTCTATTTCTTCCTTTTATCTCTTTTGCTCTTAGCTAAAGAATTGATAGACAGACAAACATAATTGCACAGTCCTCTCTTTCTCTCTTCTCTGGAGAAATATATGTTTTTATGGGAGGTGGAAAAAGTTGCCTACAGACGTTCATTTCAATCTATTGAAACCTAAGGAGTTATTTTCTCTCTCTCTCTCTCTCTTCTCTCTCTCTCTTGTATTTTAATGAAAATATACAGTAATTTGTGAATACACAGTGTTGCACATGAAAAAAAAGTAAGTTAGTGATAATTTTAGAGATACGGCCCTAAGAAAAATTGCAAATTAGTTGTTAAATTTTCCCTGTGGACATGTTTTCAAGAACGTTGTTCCGGCTTACGACGATTTTCGGGTTACGACGCGTCTTAAGAACGGAACCCGTCGTAACCCGGGGACCACCTGTAGTTACGTATATGTTAATCTATTAATCTTAATACACAATTAAGTCAACACAACCAGAGTATCGGGGAACTACGTCAATGGCATTCAAACTCTCAAGCACAAATTCTGGATGAGGTTCAGCACAATTCCCCATCTTTCACCAAACAAAAGCATAAGTGGTTGGCTATGGTGGTGACTCTGACCTATATCCCAAAATAGTTCCCTCTTTAGCCCATTACGAACAAGAATCAAGATCTCGTTTATGATAAAATCAACATACATACATTGAAGCACTTTCTCTAACCCTTCATCCCATTTGAGACAGACACTGTCTAAGTAACTGCTGCAGAAAACTTGGAGTGAAACTTGAAAATGGTTTCAGCTTCTCAAGCACTTCGACTGATTTGGTAGTTGCCAATGGAAATCTACTATTACAGGTGAAGGGGAGCTGAACCATCCATCACTTGGCTGCAACAAAATAAGAAAAGACAAACGTGAACTCTCAAACACATCATGCATTCAGAAATAAAAACATACACAAAGCCATTGGACTAAACAAATACACAAAACTAAACAAATTTTGTCACACAAACCCACTTTCCAAATGCTACCACAATACAGTGAGCAGTTAACATTTATTAACGTGCCATTGCAGAAATTTTTTTAAATATTCATTGATCATTAGTGTTTAGAAGCCCTTTAGAATTATTATCCTGAAAAACTCACTTTGTTCAACAAATGAATTTTCATTCCACAAATTGTTTGAAATGGCTGTAAATGTTGAATCATGCTGGATATCATCACTTACAAGCATGAAAAGAAATGATGCAGAAATGCAATCAGTGTGACTAGATAACATATACCGGTTCCAAGTCAGTGATTAGATGTCTTCTGTGAAACCTATCATCATCAGTAAATGGCAGGTATTTTTGAATAATCTTATATTATTAAGTAAAAAAGAGCTTACGGCACCTTTTTGAGTCATGTTCATAATTCCAAAAAGATTGCCAAGGAAAGACTATTGTATCTTTGCCAAGGAAAGACTATTGTATCTTCTTTGAATTGACCACACTCATCAGACCCATGCATATTTGATTAATATCCCACACAACCCAAACCCTGAATGCAGACAATGCAGTAACACATTTAAAAATCCAACCAATATTTAGTGATTCCCTAAATCAAACAAATATTTATTGTTTGCCTTTCTTCCAACTAAAAATGTATATAAAGTGCCTTTCTTCCAACTAATAATGTATATAAAGTATCAGAAACAAGTCTTTGAAAAAGTTTGTAATAATACTAATTCATTTTTATTTTTTCCAGTTGTTACATTTTTAGAAATACACAGTGCTTAATAAATAGGACCTCATGTTGTCATTACAAAAAAATCCTCTGGGCCATTCCTGTGAGAGTTAAGAATGTTAACTTAGTGGTTTGGTTAAACTATCTATTATGTTATGATCACAAGAGGGCATTCTGTTCTATGGACTAGTATGTTTTAAGGTAATGGTTTTTAGTACCTTTTATTCATAGATGATTGCACTTTCTGAATTAGTATTACGTATTGTAGAATAAACCACACCAATGGGCATCATCATAAGATTTTTTCCTCTTGTTCTTTCTTCAGGTTAGGAATAATAAGCAAAACCTAATGGTTTTTTATTTTACATTATAGATGTTGTGCTTTTCCAGGTGGAGATTTTAGGCCTATATGATAGGAAAATGAAATCATATCGGCTTTTTGCATCAGAACCAGAGCCGGGTACTTCTTCACGGCAACGTTTTGTTCGTATACTCAAACCCCTAGAACGAGTGGTCCATACCAATGCAATTTTATTGTGTGATCAGAGTGTTGACCGCAACTGTTTATACAATATGAATTATGGAAAGGTAATTGGTCATTTTTGTTTTTATTGAAATGTCTTGTTTTGTACATGCAACTTCCCCGGCAGATATATACTTAGCTATGGTCTCCGAATTCAAAACTCGCGGCACACGCGACAGGTAGGTCAGGTGATCAGCCCATTCCCGTTTTCTAATCAGATTTTCTCTGTCGCCGGTTCCGACAACATCGTTGTTGGTTCCTCCTGCTTAGAAATTCTTTCTCGATTGGTGAAGATTATCTGGTTGACCTTTGGTGACGTATTTGATCTTTGGCTTTGGCATACGCTTTTTGGTGGACCGTTTTTTGGATTTTGTTTTGGATTACTCTTTAGAATGTCTTGACGTTGTACCTGTGTTTAGGGTTTGTGCGAAAGAGGAATGTAAGGTGAGACTACCGAAAGCTTCGGTAGATCCTCACACAGTTTGTGGTAAATGTAGGGGGAATGATTGTTCAGTAACTAACACCTGTGAAAGTTTAACTGAAGTTGAATGGAAGAGTTTGGCTGCTTATATCAGAAAGCTGGAGAAGGATAGAGTCAGGAAGGCTTCCATCAGAAGCTCTAGTAGATCCTGCTCTATTGAGCAGGAGGTAGCTCCTAACTCTTCTGTTAATTCTCCTGCTCCTAGTCTGGTTTCAGCCCCTTCCCCCCGCAGTGAACCCGTGGATTCGTCTACAGAGATGGCTGCAATGAGAGCCTCAATTCGCAGCTTGCAATCGCAACTGCAAGCAATGAAAGACAAAGGTAAGGGCAGTGATTTGTGCAGTGTCCCCAGAGCAGTGGAGGGGGCGTCTGACCGACTCCGCATTGCTCCTAGGCCTAGACCGCTTCCAAACTCCCATGCCCAGGGGAGGAGGAATGTCGACAGCCGCAAGGGGGATGTAGAGTATCCCCACCGGTCAGGCGTCCCTTCGGCAGATCCTGTAGACTTCCCAGGCTGCCAAGGACAGCTATTGTAAAGCGTCCTGCGGAAGTGTTTTTCAGACTCAGATTCGTCTTCATCTAGACGAGGCTGGAGTTCGTTGTCTAAGTCTCGTCCTCTCAAGAGAGCCTGGAAGCCTCCTATAGGCGACGCCTTGGATTCCAGCCCTGAGCCTTTCCCGTAGTATTCGCCTGCTCAGAAGAAGAGAGCCCCTAGATCTCCTGACGAAGGAAGTTCTGGTAGGCCTCCAGGAACAGTTGTCAGCTCTGGTAGGAGTACTTTCAAAGGACTCTTCTCGAAAGAAGGACTTCTCCCTTCCCATCAAGAGCTCAGTTATGAGAGCCTCTGCTAGTAGGCGCTCTGGCGCCAACAAACGCCCTTCTCCTGAGAGGTATTCGTCCCCAGCGAAACCTTCTACTTCTTTTGCCTACACTCATAGACGTACGTTTTCTCCTGTTAAGCTCTCTACTGATCGGAAGCCCCCTTCTGCTAAGAGACCGTCCAGGAGTTTGTCATGAGGCACAAGCGCCTCTCCTGACAGGCGCCAGGAACCTGAGAGCCTCCTGTTTTCTGACGTCTCACGGATCTCACGTGAGCGAATTCGTTCTTCCAGACTTTCCGGGAGAGACGAGAGCCCTTTCTGTACAGAGTCCCAGAAGGAAGTAGCAGGCTTCACTCTCCTTCCAGACGCGCTTCAAGGGAAGGACGCTCCCCTTCTTACAAGCGCCTAGAATCTGAGAGGCTCCCAGATCCTGGTAGACATTCCAGGTGTCCTAATAAGGACTCAAGCGCCTCTCCTAGTAGGCGCCAGGATCTTGGCAGGTGCTATTCGCCTTCCAGGCTTCCTATGAAGGACGCAAGCGCCTCTCCTGCATGGCGCAAAGATCAAGACATCCGCCTTTCTCCTCGCAGGCGCATGTCGCCTCCCAGGCGCCCCCGCCGGGACGCAAGCGCCTCTCCTCGCAGGCGCCAGGAGCCTTTCATGAGCCCTAATACCAGTGGGCGCCCTACGCCTCACAGGCGCGTTCAAGGGCGCAAGCGCCTCTCCTGTCAGGCGCCAAGACCCGGTAAAGCACCAGGACCCTTTTAGAAAGGATGGTAACAGGATCCGTACTTCTGATAATATCCAACAAGTGGATATTGATTCACCCTCGGATAAAGCTCTTGAGGGAAAGAGAGACTGTTCTCCAGATCGAGCCTTGGATAAGGGGAAAGTTATTTTGCCTCCTAAAGGTCTTTCTCCTGGAAAGCCCTCCTCTCCAGCAGCTCCTTTTGAAGAGGTTTCTGAGGGAGAAACCCCCAAGGACGCCGGGATCTCTGATTACAAGAGGCTTGCTTCTCTCCTCCTGCAAGTATTCGGAGATTCTCTTCGACTGTCTGACCCTCCTTCCCCAGGATCGTTACTTTCCAGTACTAAACTGTCGAAGTCCCCCTCCTTCGTCAGGATGACCCCGACTCTCTCGATGAAGTCTCTTAAGGGTCTAGAGAGCTGGCTTCTCTCTAGGAAAGAAGCAGGAAAGATGGTGTTTTCCTGTCCACCGTCCAAGTTTGCGGGAAAACCAGGTATGTGGTGGATTCTTCAAGGCGACGCTCACTACAGTCTGCTAAGGCCGCATGGGGGATGTGTGAATTGGACCATCTCATCAAGGGCCTGTTCCGAACCCTTGAAGTATTTAATTTAATGGACTGGGCCTTAGGAGCTCTAGCCAAGAAGGCTCAGGATCCGGAATTCGTCAGCATGGACGAACTGACCAGTGTTTTGTCGTGCCTCGACAAGGCAGTTATGGATGGTTCCACTGAGATTGCCTCCCTCTTTGGATCCGGTATTCTTAAGAAGAGAGCGGTGTACAGCTCCTTCTTAACTAAGTCAGTATCTCCTCTTCAGAGATCCGCTCTGTTATACATGCCCCTCTCTGGTCACCTCTTTCCGCAAGAGATCGTGAAGGACATTTTTAGGTCGTTATCCAAGAAAGCCACACAAGATCTTCTGGCGCAATCGGCTAAGAGGCTTAAACCTGTGGTCCTGGTGACAAAGAAGGAAAAGGCTCCCTTCCAGCAGCCCTTTCGGGGAAGGTCCGCCCCTAGATCCTCTCTTAGGAGTAGATGATCTGAAAAGAGAGGAAGGTCTTCACGAAGGCCTTTTGTTAAGAGCCAGTGAAACAGCAGTCCTCCAGACGAAAGTGGGTGCCAGGCTTCTAAAGTTTCACGAAGCCTGGGCACAGAAAGGGGCCGATGCCTGGTCCCTCACCATCGTAAAGAAAGGATACCTGATCCCCTTCAGGGAAAAACCTCCCTTGACAACAACTCCAAGGGAGTTGACAGCAAAGTACAAGGACCCTATCAAGAAGCAAGCCCTTCTACATCTGGTGAACCAAATGCTGTACAAAGAAGCAATAGAGGAAGTAGAAGAGCTCCCTTCCCCGGGCTTTTACAACTGCCTGTTCTTGGTGCCGAAAAGCTCAGGAGGTTGGAGACCGGTGTTGGACGTGAGCGCTCTGAACTTGTTCGTAGCAAAGAGGAAGTTCACGATGGAGACGACATCCTCGGTTTTAGCAGCCCTTCATCCAGGGGACTGGATGGTGTCCCTGGACCTTCAGGATGCCTATTTCCACGTGCCAATCCACCCGTCGTCCAGGAAATACCTCAGATTTATGGTACGAGGGAAGATATTTCAGTTTCGGGCTCTCTGCTTCGGGCTTTCAACAGCCCCGCAGGTGTTCACAGGGCTTATGAGAAATGTGGCACATTGGCTACATCTCAAAGGGATTCAAATATCCTTGTATCTAGACGACTGGCTGATTCGGGCCCAGTCGCGCAAGTCCGCTGTCTGGAAGACTTGATTTTGACCCTGAAGTTGACCCAGTCCTTAGGACTGTTAGTAAACCTTGAGAAATCCCAGATGATTCCCCAGCAGAGCATCGTCTATCTTGGGATTCGGATGGATTTTCTGGGTTTTCATGTGTTTCCGTCACAAGAAAGACGAGACTGCTGCTTAGAAAAAGTAGCAACCTTCCTAGAGAAAGAACAATGTTCCGCGAGGGATAGGATGAGTCTTCTGGGGACCCTTTCCTCGATGGAACAGTTCATTTCTCTAGGAAGGCTTCATCTAAGGCCTCTGCAATTTTATCCCAAGGACCATTGGGATCAGAAGTCCCAAAAGCTGTCAGACTCCTTCCTGATTTCAAGGAAAATAAAGGAAGATTTTCGTTGGTGGCTGAACCCTTTCGGACTCAACGAAGGCGTGTCCCTTCATGCTCCGAGCCCTTGGCTAGTGTTATTTTCCGACGCCTCAGAGTCGGGCTGGGGAGCCACTCTGGGTGCGAGAGAAGTGTCAGGAGAACAGGTGTCCTGGCACATCAACTTAAAGTAGTTGGCAGCGGTTCATCTGTCACTCCTGCACTTCGAGGCTCAGATCTCAGGCTCAGTGCTGCAGATCAATTCCGACAACACGACGGCCTTAGCTTATATCAAGAAGCAAGGAGGGACTCACTCGTTCGCCCTTTACGAAAAGGCAAGAGAGTTACTGCTTTGGGCCAAGGAGCGAAAAATCACTCTCCTGACAAGATTTATCCAAGGAGAGAAGAATGTAAGAGCCGACCTTCTGAGCAGGAAGGACCAAGTACTTCCTACAGAATGGACCCTACATCCAGAGGTCTGCAACAGACTTTGGAGCCTCTGGGGGAGACCAAGTATAGACCTGTTCGCCACTCATTGGAACACAAGACTGGAAAATTACTGCTCCCCGATCTCAGATCCAAGGGCGGTAGCAGTGGACGGTCTCCTTCTCAGTTGGTCCGGACTAGACGGGTATGCTTTTCCACCATTCAAGATCCTAGCAGAAGTGGTGAGAAAATTTGCAGCAGCAGAGGGAGCCAAACTGACTCTCATCGCCCTGTTTTGGCCAGCGCAAAACTGGTATACAGAGGTACTGGAATGGATGGTAGACTTTCCGAGATCACTCCCACACAGGAGCGATCTTCTCAGACAGCCCCACTTCGACAGATATCACAAAAACCTCCCAACTCTCGGTCTGACTGCCTTCAGACTATCAAAGGACTTGTCAGAGCGAGAGGTTTTTCTCGAGGAATTGCGAAAGCTATCGCAAGGGCAAGAAAGCCATCTACTGTTCGAGTCTACCAGTCGAAGTGGGAGGTGTTTCGCAGATGGAGCAGAGCTCAGAAGATATCCTCTTCCAGTACCTCTGTGACAAATATAGCCGATTTCCTCCTTTACTTGAGGGAGAAATGTAATCTGGCAGTCTCCACGATTAAGGGCTATAAAAGCATGCTTTCTTCAGTCTTCAGGCATAGAGGCCTAAACATTGCAGAGGACAAAGATCTCCATGATTTGATTAGATCTTTCGAGACTTCGAAGACTAAGAATATTAGGACACCCAGTTGGAACCTGGATGTAGTCCTAAGATACTTGATGACCCCCAGATTTGAACCTCCACGTACTGCTTCGTTCAGAGATCTGACAAGAAAGTCGTTATTCCTCTTCACTCTAGCCTCAGCCAAGAGGATAAGCGAACTCCAAGCCTTAGAAGATACAGTTGGCTTCAGGAACGACTCTCCTTTCTGTTCCTTCAAGCCCCTTTTTCTCGCGAAGAATGAAAACCCTTCGAAACCTTGGCCGAGGACATTCGAGGTCAAGAGACTGTCTTCTCTGACAGGAAGAGAACAAGAAAGGACTCTGTGTCCAGTCAGAATCCTTAAGTTTTACCTAGAAAGGAAGAGGAAACTGGGTGGTAATAAAGAAAGCTTATGGTGCTCGGTTAGAGATCCCAAAAGAGAAATCTCTAAAAATGCTCAGGCATTCTTCATCAAAGATGTGATCAAAGAAGCCCACTTAGCCTGTAAGGAAGAGCACCTCGGGCTCCTAAGAGTTAAAGCTCACGAGGTGAGAGCCATCGCTACCTCATTAGCATTCCACAAGAATTTGTCTCTACAAACTCTCGTCGAGTCGACTTATTGGAGATGCAACTCAGTCTTTGCATCACATTATTTAAGAGACATTCAAGTAACTTATGACAAATGTTTTTCTCTTGGAGCTTACGTATCTGCGGATTCGTTGCTGGGACAGGGAGCTGAACCCAATCCTTTTTAGTATAGTTATGTTAGGGTTTTTAATGGTTTATGGTGTATTTATTAGGTCAATTGAAAGAGGGGACTGGAGGTGGACCCCTTTCAATTCGTAGTTCTAACATGTTTAGTGTGGTCAGGTGGTCGGAATTGGTTGTTGTGCTCCTTGTAGTGTCTTAAGTCCCTAAAGCTCTGTCATGTAAGAGGGTTAGCCCCCGTTGATACGATCCAAGACAAGGCTCTGTCAAGTAAGCGGGCAAGCCCCCATTGGCATGATCCGAAAGGGTTATCAGTCACAGGCCTCATCCTCTCTGAAGCTCTTGAGGCAAGCAGACTCATAGACAGTATCCATGAAGTCTTCTGCCCTCTCAGGTAGAAACTAAGGTTGTTTTTTATTGTACCTACAACTTATGTTGTTTCCCTGTTTTTATATTTATAATTATTTTATATGTAGCTGTCTCTTGCCCTCCTCCAAGGGTGCCAATCAGCTAAGTATATATCTGCCGGGGAAGTTGCATGTACAAAAATGATATTATGATACAATAAAGTTTTGTACATACTTACCCGGCAGATATATACGATTAATGGCCTGCCCAGCCTCCCCTCAGGAGACAGGTGGAAGAGAAAATCTGATTAGAAAACGGGAATGGTTCCTAGTCCTGCCACCCAGCGGCGGGAGTGGGCTGATCACCTGACCTACCTGTCGCGTGTGCCGCAAGTTTTGAATTCTGTCGGGACGTCGGAGACTATAGCTAAGTATATATCTGCCGGGTAAGTATGTACAAAACTTTATTGTATCATAACAATATCATATTTAAGCAATTTTGTGTACAGGTGTAATTTTTTACTGAAGATTGCCATTTTTTTCACTTTTCTAAGGCTATTTCTGTTGTACTTTCTTCTAGGTTAGTGTGTGTGAGACCAGTGATAATGAAGACAACCTTCAGTCAAATGCCAAGATCATGTCATATCTACGCAGATACGTTCCAAAAATATTCCAGGTAAGGCTTTTCAGGTTAATGTAGATTTTGTCTGGAATGCGTATTCTCTTCATAACATTTTCCTGCTTGTGGAATATCTGGGAGTTTTGTTGTGCTCAACAGTAAATCAAAGTTTTAGTTTAGATTTTTCAAGGAATTTTATGAGCCT
>NC_087218.1:7355158-7403016 GCF_015104395.2 Macrobrachium nipponense
CCAGCTGATAGTCAGTGTATCAAGAATTCATACACATATCTAGAATCTAGGATTTCCATAGATCAAAATGGTCTACATTCAAGTTGATATCCTGTGTTTTGGCAAACAATCAGCATCTGCTTCCTTCTAGTCAAGTGTAAAGAAAACCACTCCTCTTCATCAACTCAACTTATGACATAACTGACGCATCTTGAGATGTATTAACTCCACTAAGTTGTCTATACTTGTGTTTAGATTGGTACATATTCCAGTGTGCTCAGGCATCTTATTGTGCCCAGGGTTTAATGATGTCTAACCTTCCCTGTTTTAGGTGGCACTTTCTTGCACCAATTTCCATAACTTAACAGAAAACAGATCCTCTGACTCATTCTTACAAGTCTAAAATTGTACCTTGGGGTTTGAGTAGAAAGATTTTAATAACAACAATGGCTTTACAATTGCATTGTTTATAAAACCATTAAGGGAGTAAAGTGAAACAGTATGTAAAACCACCTGTACTTAAAAAAAATGATTAGCTATTATACACACAATTCAATTCTACAAGTTTATTTTTTAAATGATTAACACTCAAATCCTCAAAACCATCAGTCGAAATTTACCTGGACAGTGATCATGGGATAAATTATTCAAATTTGATTATGCTTCGTGTTTAAGGGGATTTTCTTTTGTATTTATTACATAAGCCCTTATGGCATTTCATTATATGGATCTCATTTTGTAGTACTGTACCAGCATACTCTATTTATTTTTCCTTGAAATTCAGTGAACCCTGAATTGATAAATTTTATTTTTCACATTTCATAATTACAAAACTCTCTGAAAGGCAAAGTTAGGATAGGTTTCTAATGAATTCCTGTACAATATACATTAAGCAAGTTGCTCCAGGATACTGCAAGTTGAGGTGTCATGTTATAAGTATGTACACAATAAAGAATTGAATATTTCAATGTTAAGTAATTTGGCTCTGCTACAAAAGATTTACTTTCATTTGAAATTTACGAGATATTTTACATAACTATATATAAAAAATCTCTTAAATTTAGATAAAGGTTTCCCCAATGTGTTAAAATTTTGCGCTTTTCTTAATATTATTTCCCAAAACAAACTTTGTAAAACTTAAATATTTAAAAATAAATGCTGTTATTATTTATTTTTAATTTATAGGGCAACCTGGGACTCACCATTTTCTTCATCTACATCCATACTCATGGTCATAAAGTGAGTCATATCAAATGAGGGTTCCCCAGTTTCTTGCGCAGGCGGAGGGGCAGGTGTTACACTCCCAGGCAGCATCCTACTCAAACCTAAAGTTGATAGTGCCAAAGCACTGGGAGTCATTGGGTCACCACGGTATACCATTGCATCCAGCATTGATGGGTAAGCTGATAAACGCCCACCCTCACACAGCGCAAGATGTCGAGCTATTGGTATAAGACATTTCAAATTAAACTTACAAAACAAGATTGTATTTTCCTACAAAAGGTATTGCTTTATGAGGTTGGTCTCAACATTACTGAAAAAAAACAAGTACAATTATACAGTCAGAAATCTGCAGCATAAACAGGAACTAACATATATTCATGAAATGCATGGTATTTTTGTATGGTAATTATGTGGAGAAAGCAAATTTCTGTGAATCCAGAAATGTTTCAGGTACTTAAAAACCTCTACACTAATTTTTTTTTTATATATATTTTGCCATCATAAATTATATACACTTCTAACAAGTTATTTGAACTACAGCCATTGCAGTCTATACAAAGGGACATTTCTCTCATAAAATGCATGTCATGGGCAATTAGTTACTAATACTGCACTTATATAAGATTCTAAGGAGTGTTACAAAAAGCAGTGACTCTATTAACTATTTTTTAATACTGTATGTCCAAACATACAAGTGATAGGCTGCAAAGATGGTACTATATTATAAATTTCATCTTTTCAGAAATTTTGATCACAGATAAACTCCATCACCAATACAATTTTTTTTTTAAAATCTAAATACACATGCATGAAGAGTGCAATCATTACGTCCAATAAAATGCAAAATTTCATTTCTAATATACACATATTTTAAATAATGAAAGATCGTGGGGCAAAATATATATAATATTATATAATATCATACTATATATAAAAATATATTATCTATATATATATATATAATAGATATATATATATATATATATAGATATATAGAATATAGAAGTGGTAAATCTTTCGCATTCAGCTATTTCAGTAATCCTTCAATTATCCAAACTAATGCATCTTATGCTTGCTACAACATTGGCAAAATGTATAAAGCATATATAGGCAATCTCCGGCTTACAACGTTCCAAGGTTACAACGCTTTCCAATTATATTTATCAGAAATTATTTCCAGGTTTACGACGCATGTTCCAGGGTTATGCTGGTTACAACACTGATCTGGCAGAAGAAATGACTCCAAAAATGCATAATAGTCAATATTTGAAGTTTTTTTTTTTTATGAAAAATGCAATAAGAATGCAGTTTACATAGTTTTTAATGCACCCAAAGCATTAAAATAAGGTTTTCTTAGGATTTTTGATGATGTTCCGGCTTATGACGATTTTCGGCTTACACCGTGTCTCAAGAGTGGAACCCCTGTCGTAACCCGGGGACTGCCTGTAAATTCAGCTATTTCAGTAATCCTTCAATTATCCAAACTAATGCATCTTATGCTTACTACAGCATTAGCAAAATGCATACAGCAAATACATTATCCATGACAAAGCCCCATCTTCAAACCTAAATAATACAAAATGCTAATTGCGTACTAAAAATAAGTAGAAAAACAAATTCAGACCCTGGTCTTGAACTTTGTCCTAAGGCATTACATAAACAAGATCCTAAGTGCTGGGTATACAATGTGCTGCACCAACCATGCAAAGGGACACTATAGAGAGTGAAGTACAGCATTTTGCTATGTCAACTAAGTTTTCAGCCTCTACAGGAATTTAATTAATTTTTTTTTTCTTAGAACCTCTATCAGCGTTCCTTATAAAAGTTTTACTTAACCATCATTCATATTTCTCTTCTTTCTTCCTAATTTAATTACTTATTATTACTCCTTTATTTCATTTTTTTTCTTCCAACACCCTATCTCTTTAATCATTCTGTAGTTTGTCATGCATACATGTGCCTTTTTTGACAGAAAAATTGGGTTGGGTAAGTAAGTATAAGAAGACATTCAAGGTCATTCATAGCATAGGAGCCAAGCCTGGAAATGCTGACTAAACAAAGATCACTCCCACTAGAAAAGAGCATTCATGAACTTCACCCTACTGAATGACAAGTCTTAAAGGGTTTGGGTTTCTTAAGTGTTTTTTTTTTTTTTTTCAAAAATAACTAACTTACCACCAATCTATAGTATTGTTTACAATGGACTATTTACATTTTTTCAATCACTCTAATTATAATTTAAATTTCATTAATATTATGTCAAATTACCAGACTTGAAATTATATTTGGTTAATAGATATTAAATGACTGCAGAAGTACTGCATACTGGACATGCCATTAAAGAGGATTATTAAACCTAAGATATGTATAACATTATAATGCAACAATAAAATAATAGAACTACATGACTTCCTGCCAATAAAAGCATCCGTGAAACCCATAGATTGTGGAAATTGGCTTTGTAAGAAATAGTTTCTTCACTTAAATACATAGACTAAATCCACCCATATTTGTTGAAGTTTCGAAACTTGAGTACACTTCAGTATGACAAAATAAATCCATGTAATAGTCATTATGAGAAAGTGTATGTGCTTAAAAATAAATTTTCTACCTGCAAAATTTTCTAGAAAATGACTGAGGAATATATAAAACTGAACAAGGCACGAGAAGGTAAGCCAGAAATACATAGTTCTTCTCTTTATCAAGTCTACCATTCAGCCTTCACTAGCTAAAAAACTATTATATTTACTGTAATCTATAAATAAACTAGACATTTTAAAATATAGGAACTGTAATATTAAAAAGTCCACTTAATATCCACTTACCGAGATGGTTACCACTACGAGTACTAAAGCCACATATGCAGTACATTGGTCAGGCATAATGATAGGAGGACCAATTCTGTAACAGCCACTCTTTGATTTTCCATTAGGGTGGAACACCTGTGCATGCTTACTAACCATGTTGCGACAGCAAGTTGAATATGTACATTTTGTGCACTTTTGGTAAGCCCTGAAATAACAAATACAATTATACATTTTATTCTCTTTTGGTCAGCAATGAAACAACCAATAAAATCAATGCCCTGTAGTAATATGTAATAATAATGTAGTTTAAACAGACACTCCAAATCACAATTCTAGGCTTTAACACGATTCAATAAAGGACTTGGTCTTAAGAGGTAAAAAATTGGAGCTAGTTAAGGTTAAATTATCTTTTTTCCAAAGCAGAATTTTTATATTCATGCCTATGTGTAATATGTATTTCACTAGTCATGTAAGGTTTGGGATCAAGCATAATTATGTACATCCAAATCTTAAGATACTGATATTATGGGGCTCAAAAGGCTTCATAATTTAAGTATTATATATTACAGCTGAATTTCCTTTAACTTATCATCAATCATTCCGGTTGAAATTATTCTAGTTTTGGATGATACTTTGGGATTTTACAAATGTAAAATTAAAATTAGTAAAACTTTAACGGATACCATGCATGCAGGATAAAATATGTAAAATTAAAATGAGTCAAATTTAAAAGGAAACCATGTATGCAGGATAAATCATTTTGTAAACAGTAATAATCTTAAACAACATATAAATAAAGACAACAACAACAAACACTATACCTGAAGTGGTGTTCTAACGTGAGATTTCCATCACATTCTATGCAATAATATTTCTTTTCTTCTTCTACGTCAACAACCAAGCTCTCTAGTCTCTGCAATGTTGTGGATATTGCAACAGTATTTGTTACTTGCATGTGGACTGTTGGGGCATTACTAGTTGCACCTCGTTTCACCCATGGGCGGAACATAATGCGAGTATGTCCATTCAGGGATTTTGTACCTCTGCATGCCTGCAATAATTATATAAAACTTCAATTAAAGTCCTTGTTCTAGACCAGTCCCCCTATTTCATTGTCTTGTGTGGTTATTTACCTGTTTCAGAACAGACTTTTCTACATTAAATTAGAATGGGACATCAGTTGAATTTTCATGTATAAAGAATTATGTCTCTGTGACCAGATTATCAAAAATACACTGTATGTTGACAGACACACCTCAAACAGTACAATATTTATGGATGTATTTCAAGGAAAATGTGTTTATTCAAATAGACAGTATTTACATAAAAGTGTTATATACTATTGCTTCTGAGGATTCTACTAGTTTTACAGACTTGAAATTTATTTCCATATGGTACGTTAACCCTTAAACGCCGACTGGACGTATTTTACGTCGACATTTTTTGTCTCTCGGGTGCCGACTGGACGTATTTTTATGTCGACATACAAAAGTTTTTTAAAAAGTTTGCGGAAAAATACTTTTAGGACCTACCAGCCGAAAACTCTTGAATCACGCGCCTTGGGGATGCTGGGAGTTCACGGATCAAGGTGTTGTTTTGTTTACAATCGTTACGCAGGCGCGACAAGCGCGAATTTCTTGCTGCACTAAAAAGTATCTGTGACACATCTCTGAAATTATTTCGTCACTTTGACATAATTTTTATACCATTTTAAATTAGCGTTACATGGACTATAATATATGAAAAATGTGCGCATTTTTGTTATGTAGAATACAACAAAAAAATACTCTTGATTGTAGCTTTTATCAGTTTTTGAAATTTTCATATAAATAACGATAAGTGCCAAAATTTCAACTTCGGTCAACTTTGACTCTACCGAAATGGTCAAAAAACGCAATTGTAAGCTAAAACGCTTATATTTTAGTAATATTCAATCATTTTAACTTAATTTTGCAACTAATTGGAAGTCTGGCATAATATTTCGATTTATGGTGAATTTATGAAAAAACTTTTTCCTTACGTCCGCGCGGTAACTCTTCCGAAAATAATCGATATCATGCGATTGTGGTAATGTTTTGCACCATTTTAAATTAGCCGTTACATAAAGTTTTATCATATGAAAATGTGCGCAATTTCATGCACAATACAACCAAAAACAACCAATGGTTGTAGCTTTTATCAATTTTGAAATATTTCATATAAAAAATGATAAGTGACAATTTTCAACCTTCGGTCAATTTTGACTACCGAAATGGTCGAAAAACGCAATTGTAAGCTAAAACGCTTATATTCTAGTAATATTCAAGCATTTACCTTCATTTTGCAACAAATTGGAAGTCTCTAGCACAATATTTCGATTTATGGTGAATTTATGAAAAAAATAACATTTTCTTTACGTCCGCGCGGTAACTCTTCCGAAAAAATCATACGTGCGATTGTGGTAATGTTTGCACCATTTTAATTAGCCGTTACATAAAGTTTTATATATGAAAAAATGTGCACAATTTCATGTATAATACAACAATAAATAGTTGGAAGGTTGTAGCTTTTCTCATTTTCGAAATATTTGCATATAAATCACGATAAATAGAAAAAAAAACCATGTTCGGTCAAATTTGACTCTACCGAAATGGTCGAAAAAACGCAATTGTAAGATAAAACTCTTACAGTCTAGTAATATTCAGTCATTTATCTTCATCGTGAAACAAATTCGAAGTCTCTAGCACAATATTTAAATTTATGGTGAATTTAAAAAAAAAAACTTTCCTTCCCTCCGCGCGCGGATTCTCCGCCACAAATCTCCGAAATGCGTAAGTCCCATTCTCGGAATATTTGCTCCGTTTCACGTATATAAGGCATTTCATAGTTTTATATATGAAAATGTGCGCAATTTCATGTAGAATAAAACGAAAAAATATTTGAAAGTTGTAGCTTTTCTTATTTCCGAAACTAATTGCATATAAAAAAATATATATATAAAAAAAATTAGACATTCGGTCAACTTTAACTCGTCAGATATGGTCGAAAACTGCATTTGTAAGCTAATATTCTTACAGTATAGTAATATTCAATCATTTGTCTTCATTTTGAAAGAAATTGGAAGTCTCTAGGACAATATTTAGATTTATGGTGAATGTTTGAAAAAAAATATGTGTTTTACGTCTGCGCGTTACGAATTCATGCATTATTTTGTGATAATATTTTCTCTGTGTTGCTTTTATCGTTTTACAATTTGTTATATACCAAAATGATCGCAATTTAGTGTACATTACAACGAAAAAAAAAGTAACTTGTTACCTTCAACCGTTTTGCGCACAGCGCGATTTGAATACAATTATATATGAAATTTCGTTTTTGCGCTATCATATATCGCATTATTTATATATGATAATGATAATTTTTTTCATTTCTGATGGTTGCACACTAAACTTCAGGCAATGACAAAAAAAGGAGCCAAAAATGAACTCTTAATCTTCAAAACTAAGTGCGCTATGATTTTTTGAAAAAAATATTTTTCCGCTCCCGCGCTCACTCTGAAACGTCCTCCGGCACACGGGAGACATTTTTTTTTACCGCTTCGGCGTTTAAGGGTTAAGTAAACTGCAATATTAGGTGTCTGGTAGGTTTGCTTGGGCTAAGGATTGGGACTTGTCTAATTCTGCCTTTCCTGCATTCATATTCAAGCTGACTTTCAACTTGACACACACACAGAATATATATATATATATATATATATATATATATATATATATATATATATATATGAATAACTTGATCACGAAGATATAAAACGTGATGCTATGTATAAATAAAGGTTTTTTGCCATGAAGGAAAATATTGAAAAAGCGAGATAGCCGAGTACTTTCGGTCATATTCGGACCCTTTACTGAGGCAAACTCAGTAAAGGGTTCGTTAGAATAGGACCGAAAGTACTCGGCTATCTCGCTCTTTTTCATTTTTTTCCTTCGTGGCAAAAAAACCTTTATATATATATATATATATATATATATATATATATATATATATATATATATATATATATATATATATATATATATATATACATACACATACATACATACATACATACATACATATATATATATATATATATATATATATATATTATATATATATATATATATATATATATATATATAATAATAATAATAATAATAAGTAAATGGGAGAATGACAGCCCAGAACTTAAGACCTCTGTAAGTATATCAGTAAGACACTATATCTATTTTTCATCACAAATAGATATGAAAACATTAACGTAAGAATTCGAAGGGCTGGAATATCTTACCTACAACATTAATTCGACTAATGTGGTCCTTTTTCTTGTGTTCATCAAGCAAATATTTGCTATTAGAACGTCAAAACGCATGATTTACATTTTCCCTGCTGAGTGGTATGTTTCTGGAAGTAGAAACAGAATAGTACAAAGTTACAGGCACTGAGCTGTTATCAAAATGTAACATTTACTACCAGCTATCACTATATTATTGCCAATGTAAATTGGGAAGAGGAAAGGAAACTTTGTGCAATTTACTTAATTCTTGTTCACTCTTAAGAAAATTATTACTCGGTAAAAAAATGATAAAGGACAATACCGTGAGATGCTGCAACATTCGTAGAGAAAATGAATACGCAGACAATGAATGATGGTCTTCACTGACAGACAGTAATGGCACTGAACATACGGCGAACCTTTGTGTTCCTGGGGAGAAAAAAAAAATCACTAAGTTACATTTCAAAAATAGATCCATAACACTACAATGATCTTAATGCTTTTCATTTTGTCTGTTCCTTTGGTCTCTAGCTTTTACACAATATTCAGAATCCTAGAGCAAATTCTGTGAATGAAATTAAATTCTCAATGAAGTCCTTCCTGTAGCAACTAAAGGAGCATAATCAAACATCACTACTGCAACAAAAACATTGTTTTTTACCTTTTTTCATGTTTTCTCAGTATAATTATTCATTAAAGTTTGTTATTTACACTAATACATTGTTAAAAGAATGCGAGATCATTAAGATTATCAATAATAAAATAGTGGGTCAATTAAGATCATATGTTCACTATAACTGTTTGTTTTACCACAAAAACATTCTGTAAAATGCAAAAAAAATATATATGATCAAAGTACGTAATTGTAATCCACCCGGTAATTTTAACAATAAGTAAGACATTAAAATACAATTCATCATATCGATCTGGGAGAGGAATGTTCTCTACTGTCATATTACGTCATCATCAGTTTGCAGTCGTACACTTGAGGACATTCTGGGAACAGGATTCACAAGTGATGACGCATCACTACAACACTGCGTGGGATTTTTCACCACAATAAAAAAATTAAAATTACTGTTAAATTTTTGTTTTCACAAAGAAATAATTATATAAAGCAAATTATTGAGTAACTTTGCCATCATCAGTCAAATACTAATCACAATCATGGCAAAGCTCAAAATCAGTGCAGTACACACAATTTGTGATCAAAATGTCTATAAATAGAACAGAAGCAGAGGGTCTGTCATTGGCTAACAGATCTCCATGGCAACCAGCCAGCCAATAAGGTTTTAGTTGTATTCTGTCTGGGAAATGTTTTGCTCACATGAAGCTAACAATGACGTAAGTGTGTGCACATTTTGAATACAGTACGTACAAAGTTTTTAATAGTGTATGTAAATTTTGCTGGTTACATGAAGAAAAAATTAATTCCTTCTCATTACTTTAAGTGCAAAATTGTTGGTTCACAGATTCTTCAGCAATAAAATACCAAATTTGTAACTAATTTGTATTTTTCATAACTAACAAACCTGAGGTCTTAACATTAGGATTTACTAGCGCCAAGCTGGAACCGTAGAATTAAAATTACACTTGTGAGATCCAGGGACTAATGGCATCTTATACCAGGTCACGGGGCATGTATACAGAATGCCCACGGCTACCTGTGACCCATCAGTTATATTTCTAACCCAGTTTAGACTGCTAGAGGGTGGTTCGAGGTGGGCCTTTAACTGTTAAGACCTCAGGTTTGTTAGTTATGAAAAATACAAATTAGTTACAAATTTGGTATTTGTTCATACACGAAACAAACCTTCGGTCTTATTATTAGGATAGACTTACTATTGGAGGGAGTAAGTCTCTACAACTGACTGGGAGTTTGCCACCTTATCCATTTCCGAATATATAGGGAAATTCTAAGAGAATGGACAATGAACCTAGGACCAAAGATATAAGCGGATCTATTGGTTTCCTCCCACTGGGTGTAGATACCATTCTACTGTTTACTCTTGTCCCTTGTGATGGATCCACCTTCACCCCTCTTTCCTTATCCAGAGGGGTGTGTTGCTACTGAAAAGTATATCATCAGCTAAGATAGCTTCACAGTATGGCTGACCATCTCACCTGCATCTAGTCCGTTCCAGCACATGACGGTACTCTCCTTCATATTGCCCGTAGTTAAAGGAGTAGGAAGGAAAGCAGTACAGAAAAAAGACCAGTCATCCCATTCATTCTACTTTCATACCTTCATCTTAGACTAGACGCAAAACTGACCCGCCCAGGGGCACTGGGATTTGAACTATATCACTTGTTGGGCCGCCACCACTGGACCCAAGGAAAGGTGTCCAAGGATCTATGGGCAACATCTTTCAAATAAAATGAGGTGAAAGTTGTTTGGCGCTTCCACACGCCAGCTTTCAGAAATTTTATCCACAGACATGTTCTTCTTAAATGCCAGGGAAGCACTCACACCCCTGATGTCATGAGCTCTAGCTCCCACCTGGCTATCTGACCCTCTGTCTTCTGCAGTATAAGCATCTCTGATCGTCTCCCTTAGCCAAAATGATATTGTATTCTTGGACACTTCTTCTTGTTCCGTCCTGTACTTACAAACACCTCTGGCACCCCGGCCTGAGTGCCTTGTTCTTTAAGTACTCCCTTAGTGCCCTGACGGGGCACAGGAGCATTTCAGCTTTGTCGTTGTCTACAAAGTCTGCCAAGGAAGGTATGGTAAAGGAGTCGAATCTGCCGTCTACTATTGTTGGATTTTGGGTCTTTGCCACACGAATTCTGGGACAAACTCACACACCATTGATCTCCAACCTCCTCGAGTGCTTTATGAGATATGAGAGGCCATGTAGCTCCCCCACCCTTTTGGTTGTTATAAGCCAGGGCAATAAGAAGACTGTCTTCAGGGTCAGGCTCCTATCCGACTGCCTTAGTGGTTCGTAGGGGGGTTTTGTCAGACTACTCAGTACCTTGGTCAGATCCCAATCTGGGGCTTTAGCTCCTTTGGTGGGCATGACTGTTCAAAGCTCCTCATCAGCATGGCCAACTCCCATGAAGACGATATGTCCACTCCTTTCATTCGTAAGACTGAGGCTAGAGCAGCCCTGTACCCCTTCACTGCAGATACAGACATATGTTTTTCTGTTCTGAGATATATCAGAAAGTCTGCTAACTGCTGAATAGTGGTACCGAGGAGACACGTTCCCTCTACGACACCAATCACAGTATGCTGACCACTTCCCTTGGTATACTGTCGCAGAGATTTTCTGATATTACCTGCCATCTGAGTTGCTGCTTTTCTGCGAAAACCCTCGCTCTCGGAGGAGATACTTGACAGTCTCCACCCGTGAAGCGATAGGACTTCACCGACTGGTGGTACCTCTCCACGTGAGGCTGACACAGAAGGTTGCTCCATGGAGGTAACTCTCTTGGCACATCGAGTTCCAGTAGGTCTGGAAACCACTCTGCTTTCGGCCATAACGGGGCTACCAGGGTCATCTTGAGGTTCTGAGACCGCATTACCCTGTTCAGAACCTGACGGATTAGAACAAACAAAATGGAGGAAATGCGTACACGTCCAGATTGTCCCAGGGTGTTGTAGCGCATCTTCTGCTACTGCCTCTGCGTCCGGGACTACTGAACAATACACTTCCAACTTTTGTTGTACCTGGTTGCGAATAGGTCTATGATCGGTCCTTCCCACAACATGAGCATCCTGTCCACTACCTGATTGGTTGTAGGGCCACTCCGTTCCCAGAATCTGATCCCTGCGGCTCAACTTGTCGGCCACTATGTTTCTTTTTCCCGGAATATACCTGGCCTTGATGTCTACCAGGTTCTCTATAGCCCACTGGTGAAGTTGAACTGTCATCACATGTAACTGCCCTAGAAACTAGGCCTCCTGCTTGTTTATATAAGCTACTACTGTGGTGTTGTCTGACATCAATACCACTGAGTGTCCCTTTACTCTCTCCCTGAATCTTGTAGAGCCAGGAAAGCTGCTTTTCAACTCCAGCACGTTTATATGGAGTTCTCTGTCCTTGCAACTCCATTTTGCTGACACTATCAACTCCTCCATATGGGACTCCCCAGCCTTCTAGTGACGCATCCGAGAACAGCAAGAGGTCTGGGGAGGATTGTTGAAGGGGGACACCCACTGTCAGATTGTCGTCGTCCACCCACCACAGCAAGTCTTTCCTCACTTCTGCTGACAAGGGAATTTGCTCGTACGTGATCTACTGTTGGTGACCAAAACTCCTTCATCCTCCATTGTAGGGACCGAAGGTGTAGCCTTCCTTGTGGTACTAGCTTCTCCAGGGAGGTTAGGATTCCCAGCACCACCTGCCACTGTCTTGCTGGCTGTGTCTGCTTTCCCAGGAAGGCATTCACCACTTGTTTGCATTTCTCTACTCTTTGGTCTGTCGGGAATACTTTGGCTTGTGTTGTGTTCTATCACCATTCCCAGATATTCCAAACGTTGACTTGGATCCAGCTGCGACTTCTGCTGATTCACCACAATACCTAGGCTGTGACAAAGCTGCAGGGGGGCCAGCCTGTCCCTGAGTAATTTATCCCTGGACTTTGCTATCACCAGCCAATCGTCCAGATATCTTATTAGCCTGATCCCTGAGCATGCGCCCACGCCGACACGAGGGTGAACACTCTTGTAAAAAACTTGAGGAGACGTTGTCAATCCGAAGCACAGGACCTTGAACTCGAAAGCTTTCCCTGCAAGACTGAATGAAGGAGAAATTTCCTTGAAGACTGATGGACTGGTATCTGAAAAGTATGCGTCCTTTAGATCGACTGTCAGCATAAAGTCTCCGATTCTGACTGCTTGTAGAACCGTTTTTTTTCGAGTTTCCATCTTGAAACTGGTTTTCCTTATAAACAGATTCAGCGTTGAGAGGGCTATTACTGTCCTCCACTCCCCGTTGGCTTTGGGTACCAGGAAAATCCTGCTGTAGAAGCCTTTTGTCGGACTGCATACTTGTTGCACAGCTCCTTTTTCCATCATCTTCTTCACTTCGTCCTGCAGAATAGTGGCCTTCTGAGATTTGTGTGGGCATAAGTGACGTGGGGTAATGGTTGATCTGTCAGGGGCGGGGTTACCTCGAACGGAATCAAATACCCGATCCTGAGAACATCCACCACCCACTGCTCTGCCCCTAGTTCCTGCCACACCTTCCAGTGATTTGCCAGGCAAATCACTGGTGTGGCCGAGTGATGGGAGGCGCCCATCCTATCTTCTTGAGCCTCTCCCTCTTCCCCTATTGCCCCTTCCTCTCGTGTTCTATTGTGAAAGGGCCGATGAGTTTATCCTCTTTGGGGAAGAGGGTCTTGTGACTCTATTAGGGATGCTATGTCTCACTGTCTTCTTTCGAGACATCTGCTGTTGTCGTCCCTCCAAAGGAGTAGTTTGACTGTTAGAGGTTTTCCTAACTGCCTGTTGCACCAACCTATCGTTAGTGTCCATCCTTCTTCTATCTATCGCCTCTTCCAGTATGACCTCTGGCAACAGTAGTTGCGATTCCAAGATATCCCCATTCCTCATTGCTAACAGGGAATCCAAATCCACATTGCGGCTTAGTCTAGCCAATGCTGCATCTCTCCTCATTAGCAGGATATTTGCCCAAACATTGGCACTTACGTTTGTCAGGTACGCAATCGCCTTGGACCCTGACTGTAGTAATCTAATGAACAATGGTTCATCCACTACTTTGCCTTGTTGCTTCCGAGGATGCAATTTTCGCCACTGCTGTTGACCAAAGGTCTAACCAGGACGCAGCCTGAAAGACAGAAGAAGCTGTTGCTCTAACGTAGCAGCCTCTTGGTACGTCATCGAAGGGCTACTCCATTTTAACCTGATCCAAGGTTAATAATCCAGGCCTTAACCTTACAACATTAGGGTTCATTTGTCTAGACAGCAAAGGGACCTTCGGTGTCGTATAATATTTCCTTTGCTTTATCATTGGAGGGGGAATAAATTTAAATGATCTATTAGATCTTAAGGAATTATCCCTCCCTGCAATCTTTGCATTTTACGTGTTGCAAGACCGATTCCGCATGACTCGAACAAGGCAATTCATACGACACCTTGGTATCCCTCTTTAGTCAAACGCCATGTCAATTCCAGGAGGAAGCATACTGGCCGGTGTTTCTGTCTTCTCCGAAAGGCTATTGAATTGACGAATCAAATCAATAACCTCTGCATACGAGGCCAGAAACTCTTGGTTTTCTCCTTCCTCCGGCTCTAGTACCACTCTCCGTCACGAGAGATGTTGTCTCGCCTCTATCTTCTGACAGACGGCCCGGAATTCACGGCCGCCTGCCCCTTACGGGGCCAGTGCGGTCTCTTTGATCTTTGCTGGCCGCTGTTGGCTCGATCCCAGATAGTCAGCAGGGGAACGAGAACGTCTCACTCTTTCTCTGCTCACGGATCTAGAGCGAGAATATCGTCTAGATCTCCAAGATGAAGGCTCCCTTAAGACAGGTAACGTTCGTCTCTATTAGCATTGGCATCGTTTTCGAGCGTCGGCGAGCACGGCCTCGGCCTTCTATCCAGACGGACACTGCCTTCCACGAACGTATCCGCCGAGGTTGCCAACTCTCTATTTTTCGTACTTTTAATAGGAGCCTTATCGTCCTTCGTACAGTATTTTGAACGGCCAATTACGGCGAAACTGGGACCTGCATTCCATCCTCTGCTCCACCTTTCGCCGCCAACGTCGATTTTACCAGAGGTATCGCAGTTTTTGCGATCCGAACTGGCAACTCCGCCTCGGCCGCTAGCTCGCCGGCCGCCACCTCTCTTGCTTGTTCGGACTCTTGCGAACGGCTTCGTCTGCCAACCTTGTGCTTAATAGCCACTGATTTTCCGACCTTCTTGCTGACTTTTGGAAATGACAGTCTTGGTCCGAAGAAGAGGAAGAATTGATTCTTCTCCTCTTGGCCCGAGGATCCGCTAGGAACTCCGAATCCTCCTCCAACGCTTGACTGGCGCTCGCCGTGACGTTATCGGACTTAGCGATGACGCCGAACTAGAGGAAGAAGACGAAGAAGGCGAATCACACTTTTTAACTTTTTGTCTCTCTTATTCATTCTCTTCCTCTATATCCTGTAATTTCTGCATTACAGTTTGCATTGACGGGTCAGAAAGGCGTATTAGCGTCTGGGTGCAGCCGAAAAACGGAGGCCGAGAATCGGTCTGTGACGTCATCACGCCTGCCATCTCAGAGTGTGACGTATGTTGTGACGTCATCCCTCTCGTAGGGAGAGACTGAGAGGTTTCTGGCTGGCAACTGCACGTTTGCTTGCCAAACTACCTCCCACGTTCTGCATCGCTGTAAATACTGAGTGGGATGTGAAGCAGCGGCATTAATTCCCATAAATTGCAAGCCCGGGGGATGAGGAACATTCAGCGCTGCCGGACCCTGCTCGGAACCGTGACGTCATATAATGCGCAAGCAGACCATCCAAGGTTGGTACGCCTGGTAGGCCTAGCGCTGACCACGTACCATCTAACCTATGCGCTTGCGTAGCAGGAGCCTGGAACAAAGATGGCGGATCTCCCCCCTCTACTTGCTGGGAACAAAGGAGAGTGCAAATTATTCATAAAATTACCCAAGGCCCCTCCTGACGTTTCCGATACAGAACCGCTAGGAGAAACCGAAGGGGTATGAGACAATTCAAAGCAGGTGGAGAAACATATGGAGCAGCCTTCTGGTTTATTACCGATACAAAAGAAGCCGGTAAGGTTGGTCATCCAAAGATGGCGTCACCCCCCTTTCTTTTGTATTGGCTTTTCCCATAGAACTTCTTCCACTGTTTCCACCGACCAAAACCGCGACAAACAGAACACGGATTAGTAACCGTACATACGTTTTCCCTGCACCTACTACACGTTGGATGAGGATCCGTCGACACCGAAGTTAGGAACCTAGAACAAGGGAAGCCACTGACTCCTGGAATTTCCTTTGTCTCCTCTTCGAAGCGGTAGACGATCCCGATGTTGAGGCAAAATTCTCCATCATACCACGTATCACACTCTTACCACACAACTGATCACACTTGGAGAAAGAAAAAGGAATGAAAAATAAAAAATTAAATGGATAAAGAACGGGCAAACTGAAAAAAAAAAACCAGCTTTAAAATGAGATAGAACAGTACGTCTTATCTTAAAGGCGGTAGGAAAATAACTGATGGGTCACAGGTAGCCGTGGGCATTCTGGGTATACATGCCCCGTGACCTGGTATAGATGCCATTAGTCCCTGGATCTCACAAGTGTAATTTTAATTCTACCGGTTTCCAGCTTGGCGCTAGTAAATCCTAATGTTAAGACCGAAGGTTTGTTTCGTGTATGAACAAATAAACACTTATATATACAGGCAGCCCGCGGTTAACGGCACAATCGCTCAGTGGCGAATCGGTTTTACGGCTGTCGTCAAAAATATTCATTAAAAAAATAAGGTATTTTTACGGCACAATTTTCAGTTAACAGCGCCGCTGTCTTACGAGTTCATACATTTGTAGAAATGCCGTTCAGACCATAAAGGTTATGCAAATTATATTAACAAATTTTATGGAGTTATTACATAGGTATTAGGGTAAAATATATGCCTCTGACGCTGTTCTATGCCAAAAATATCGAGTTACATAAGTGCAAATTTAGCTATGGATGTGTTGATTTATAAATGTTCATGCTTTTATGTTTAAAATGTGTATGAAAATGTATTACGTATAGGGTATTTTTATTTCTGTACAGAAATATGATACGCTTTCGAAACTCCCTTCACACCGTTATCAAATACGATGTTTTTTCATGTTCTTTCTTGTGAGCGCCGCCTGCCGCTCTTCCGAAATATCGAGTTAAAAAAAGGTGGAAATTAGCGATCGATGTGTCGATTTTATAAAATGTTCATGCTTTTATGTTTAAAATGGTATGAAAATGTATTACGTATAGGGTATTTTTTATTTCTGTGCAGAAATATGATAAAAAGGCAGCTTTTGAAACTGCCCTTCACGTTATCAAATATGTTATTGTTATGATACAATAAAGTTTGTTCATACTTACCTGGCAGATATATATATAGCTGTATTCTCCGAAGTCCGACAGAATTTCAAAACTCCCGGCACACGCAGTGGGGCGGCCAGGTGGTTAGTACCCATTCCCGCCGCTGGGTAGGCGGATATCAGGAATCATTCCCATTTTCTATTCAGATTTTTCATACCACTGTCCCCTGAGGGGAGGTGGGTGGGTACTTTAATTATATATATCTGCCAGGTAAGTATGAACAAACTTTATTGTATCATAACAATAACATTTTGTTCATGAAACTTACCTGTCAGATATATATATAGCTGAATCCCACCATTGGAGGTGGGAAGGGACAGAATAGAAGGATTAGGAAACACCTCAAGTGCAGATGATTGACATCTTGATTCCTTACCTGTTAGCATAGCTGACTTCTGATTACTGTCACCGAAGTTTGCTTTTGCTTTACTAGAGTTGCCAACAAGGTAGTGACCTGTGTAGTTGGTGCGCTCTAGATGATCTGTCAACGGGAGCGTGACCAACAATGTGACTAGACCATATTGACCATACTGTGAGGGCAACGAAGCTAAAACCACCACCTGACCTAACCTATCGAAGTTAGTCCCATAACTTCTAGGCTAACGAAAGGAAAGCGCCTCAAGCGACCCAACCCTTCAAAGTTAAAGCACACCTATCCCTTTTCTATAGGATAGGATTCGTGCTGCTCCTGCCTCCAATAATATTTCTACGGATATGTATGGTCCTAAGCGACTCGCAGATCTCATATGTCGTCTTCACATCCGTCGGGAGGGTGTGAAGCGAACACAGAGTTGCTTCGCTCAAACGTGGCACTCAGGATATTACCGAGTGTCATGCTCTGTTGAAATGCTTCCGAGGCCACGCCCCTCACCTCGTGAGCATTTACTTTAAAAGGTTTCAAATCTTTGTTCAAACATGACGAATGAGCCTCTTAGAAAGACTCCTTAAAAATAACGCCAGGGCGTTCTTCGACATGGGCAAGTCTGGTCTTTTTACGGAACACCGCAGATTGTCCGATGACCTCGACTTTCTTTAGTTTTATCAAGATAAAACTTGAGAGTCCCGACAGGCACAGGACTTCTCTGTGGCTCTTGCCCCCAATAAGTTTTGTGCCATCCCTTGATCTCCAGGTCTCTGGGCAAGGGTTAGACGGGTTTTCGTTCTTAGCAACGGAACAAGGCTTAGAGGACACCGAATTATGTCCTCTAAAGCCAAAACTCTGATGATGGCTAAAACCTCACTAACCATCTTTGCCGCAGCTAGAGTGGTTAGAAAATTAGCCTTTCTGGTTACGTGTATTAAGTTTACAGAAAGGAGAGGTTCGAAAATGCTTGACATCAGGAACTTCAGACTACATCTAAGTTCCATGCCGGAAGCTTCGATCTAAAAAATTTCAAGATTTCCACAGACCTCAAAGATCGTGAAGGGCTTTGTTGTTTGACAGATCCGAATCTCTGAGCCTAGAGGCCGTCAACATATTTCCGTATTCTACAATAGTTGGACTGCTAGCTTATCCCATACTTCAGACGGAATGGGAAGGCGGTAAAGTAATTCACAGAGGTCAGAGGTGGAGGAACAGTCATTCTTCCTGCCCTATGTCCAGAAACGGCCACTCCGATTATTGGTTACACTGCAAAATATGCAGCACTGCTTTGCTTTGGCAATGAGACTTGCAATTAATCTTGAAGATATCTCGCTTCTTGACAGTCTGAACGTATTCAGACTCAGAGCAGGAGAGATTTTAGGTACCTCTCGAAGTGAGGCTGTTAGAGTAGACCGATTCTCTCGGGAGGGTCTTGGAAAGTGCTCTCTGAAAGGACGTGACCTCTGTGAATCCAGCCTCTCGAAGGCCAACATGGGGCGATCAGCGTCTTCTCACTCCCTCTGACGCCAGCGATTATCTTATTACATTTCCTAAGCTTTTGAATAGGGGAAAAGGGCTAACCAACTATCCCCATTCATTTACTATAGGATGGCGTCTATTGCTACCGCTCTCGGATCGAGAATAAGGGCGCAACGTTAGAGGAAGCTTCTTCGTCTTCAATATTGCAAAATCTACGAAAGGACGTCCCCAAAGTCTCCACAACTCTCGACATACTTCTAAGCGAGGATTACTCAAACGTCAGTAGTGCTGCCGTCGATCGAGAAGATCCGCACGGACGTGCAATCGTGTAACGAACCTCTTAAGGATCGTTACGTTCCGTTCCTATGCCGATACTCTCTTTTCTTGGGATATGAGAGAGCTGCGGAATTATCTGAGATGATTTGGACCACTCGACCAAAACCTCACTCTTCGAGGAACTGGAGAGCCAACCAAATTGCTTCCAATTCTTTTAGATTATGTGCCAGGACCTCTGTACCGGATGCCTGGCTCCCTCTCAGTATCACCTGAGGTGATCCTAAACCCATTGAGAGACGTTTAGAATTATCTCTAGATCTTTGATGTTATTTCAGTTCTCCTGTAGGGAAAACTGTAGAGGTCTGAATTGCAGTCTATTCAGGGAAACAAGCTTCTCCAGCGAGGAAATGGTCCCCAGCAGACTCATCCATTCCCTCACTAAGCATGCTTCCTTCCCTAATAAGGCTGCGCTTTGCATAAGCAGGAGAGCATTATTATAGTGCTATGCTGCGGTAGACTCGTACAGAATTCTGTTACAGTGCGGTAAGCAGCGCCTTCCGAACATGTCTAAGAGATATCTCTGTTGAAAATTTCTTAGCAAAAGGAAGTCGTTTATTCATGATTACCAGAATCCCTCAACCCGAGGCGAAAGTCATGATTGTAGGGCAGAGATACGGTTCGTAAATCAATCCCGCGGGAGAGAGAGACGTAACGACTGAGCAGTACAACGAGCTACCTAAACACTGAGTTGGTGACAGTGAGACCCTGTGACAGTTACAGGCAGCAGCTTATGTTCACCTTCTCGCAGTCTTATGCCGAGTTGCCAGCTATTCTATTCATCTAAGGAATAGATTTTCCATTATTTGCACAGAAACTCTCAAGTTGGCATATTTAAGCGAAACAGAATTCGCTAATACAGAAGCTGATTTGTGTTGTCGTAACATTACGCTTAATTAACCAATGTTAAATCGGAAACTCCTGGAAAGTTGCCGGGAGTACCGATTAAATATACTGCGTCATCCACAATGACAGCAACCTCTCGTTTCGCACTATTCTGCCTGAGTTACCAGCTACTCTCTTCTACGAAGGAATAGGTCGTTACTATTATCGATCATAAGAAAATTCTCAAGCAGGCATATTTAAGCGAAACATAATTCGCTACATGCAGAAGCTGAGTTGGTGTTGTTGTAACAATACCTTCAAGCATTGTCCTTACACCGGAAACTCCTGGAAGTTTGCAGGAAGGACCGATTAAATACACTTAAAATAACAGTCCTTTCGGTTGCCATCTGTAGAGGTAACTACGATATGCGATATGACTTGAACTTTACATTAGTAATATGACGCAAAGATAAAATACATAAGTTATTTGCAGTCACTTGAACATCTAATTCTCTACTACATTCTTTCCTCGACGAGGAAGAGAGAGAGAATGGAAATCGACTGTCTTTCATTCTCTTTGCCAAGAAAAGGAATAATATTATTCAAATGGAAATCCTAAGTGAGAACCGAAGATCGAAAAGGAAAGTTCAAGCTTCTTATGATATTTGACATAAGACTTCATGGACGTAGTCTATAAGTCTTTTCCTGGATGAGCTCTGACTATGAATGAGAGCTCTTTCGAAATTTGTTACTTATCCGCTTATGCGATAAAATGTTATTAAGAACTTTGTCAATGAGAACTAACCCAATTGCATGACGGAAAGTAATCCAGGAATTCGAGCATATAGCCTTCCCGATTCCCGCAGAAATCGAGGAAGGGGCAGGATTCCTGATTAGAGACTGGGCTTACGACAGGAAGGACCTTAATGTTCCCCTTCGGCAGCGCAATCCGAAAGCAGACGAGGCGTTTTATGACACCGAAATCTTGCCTTTACAGTTTTCCTGGAAATTCAGTCAAGTTGATGGATTCTATTGAACGCTCCCTTCGTAGAAAGCGAAGTAGAGATCTTGACGAGACCAAACTCCTTCCTCTACTTCGACGACGCCATCTTGAAGAGCGTTCTTGCAGGAATCCTGCCGAACGTCTTGATGCGTAGGACGCCTATCGTTCTGAAGAACGTCCTGGCAAGTGCTCTACCGAGCGTCATGACGTGTAGGATGCCGAGCGTCTTCAAAAGCGTCCTCGCTAGCGTCCTGGCGAGCGTCCTCGCTAGCGTCCTGGCGAGCGTCCAGATGTGTAAGACATCGAGCGTCTTCAAAAAGCTTATCAATGTTTATGACGTCGAGCGTCTCCAGAGCGTCCTGATGAGCGTCTCTTCGTGTAGGACGTCGAGGCATCAGGCCAAAAGCTTACCTCACGTTCTCAATGCGTAGGACGTTGAGCATCTTCATGCGACGTCCTCGCGAGAGTCTTACGGAGCGTATTGGTGCCTAGAACACCAAGGGCATCTCAGAGAGGATCTTGTCGAGCGCCCTGATGCATGAAAGGCCATAAGACTTGACCATACCGTAGACTTAAAGTGAATTCTCTACTACATTCATCTTCTCACTAAGCATGTACTCTAATAAGCCATGCTTTCGTAAGCATGAGAACATTATATAATATATAGTGTTCTGCTGCGTTAGATTCCTTTAATAATGTTACCTACGGTAATCAGCATTGAAAGGCTGGAATATCTTTCTTATTGAACGTTTCTTAGCAAAAGGCAGACAATATTTTATTTATGTTTGCTTAACTATCCCCTCAATCCGAGGCGCTAAGACGCGATTGTAGGGGAGAGATACGGTTAGTCATTCCATCCCGCAGGACCGACCTCTCATGACTGAGCAATAGATGGTTACTGCGTTGGTCTAAGCGATAGCAGCCCCCTCCGTTAGCTGTCTGGCCTTATCTTCCCCGAGTTGCCACTACTCCATTCAATAAAGGAATCTTATAAAATTATTATCGAACTTCAGGAAGTTCTTATTAATGTATTATTTAAGCGAAAACAAGACTTCGATAAATCTAGAAGCTAATTAGGTATTGTCATAACAATCCCTTTAAGCGTAGTCCTTCCTAGGAAAGTCCTGTAAGGATACTGGTAATAGAGTTGCACAGCAAAGAAGTAACTACGGTATGTGCTTATGATTTGACCGTATCGTATTATCATACAGCAGATACTCTACTACCTTCTTTCCCTGCCGAGGCAGATAGAGAAAGGAAAAAACTTTTACTATCTTCGTTCTTTTCGTTAATAGAACGATAGAAAGAGAATATATTTCCTTAAGGAAGGAAGTTAATCCAGGAATCTTTAAATCTTCGTAATTTCCTCATAAATCGCGGGGAAGAGACAGAATTCCTGTTCATCTCTAGGGTTTACGGAAGGAAGTAGATATTTCCTATCCGCCATCATACCCAAACGTCGATAAGATTCTTATTAAGAAACCAAGGTTTCTCCCGTACGTCTTGGTAAAAACTTCGACATGACTGTTGCTTATCAAATACGGAGGCGTCCCGAAAAGCGTCCTCAAAAGCGTCCTGCCTTCAAGGGGAGCGCCGCTCATGAAGCGTGCTAGTCATAAGCCGATGTACGGTCATCGTCGTCCGTCACGAGTATTATGGACGTTCGCAACTCCTGACAAAGACGGCGGCCGCTTGTGCGACATCTTGCGTCTCTGTCACGCTCATCGACACTTCCAGAAACGCACTCAAAAGAACGCCTTTGTGTTCTTGGTTGCGAGGATGTAGAAAGCGACTAGCAAGGAAAAGGAGAAGAAGACTGCCTGACTTGACAGACAGACAGCCTCAAATCCTTCCTTCAGTAAATGTGTTTTGCACTTCTCTTGGCGACAACGAGGCCAACCGAGAAGGGCTGAACCTGTGAGAAGACGAGGGTACGCCTTCTTCCTTTTCACAGTAAGAATGATAAGGCGATCTGGGCGCTTAACAGCGTTCTTCCTATTTCCTTCTTCTTTCTCCCATGTGTTGGAAAGTCGTCAAATTGTTAACGGCGGCGATTACAATCGCACGACAATAGAGAGAGGACGTGAAGCGTCCTCCTCAACAAGCTCTATTTAAAGGGCGCGAGTCCTTCCGAGAGCTCCAACCCCTGTACGGGGAGGACGCCTCAGAGGACGAGAAGCAATCCTTCAGGATTCGTGCACGTGCACGATCTTTGGCAGCCTGAGAAGCGTCTTCAGGTCTTGCCGAAGGAACGCCAGATCGGTGGGGTTCCTCGTAACCCTCCTTCGGCTTTCGACATGCCCTCTCCCTGTGGTCCTGGGAGTCCGACAGAGGTCTAGACCTAGAGGCATTATAAGGCCGATCTGACGCCCCCTCCACAACACTAGGGGCAAAATCAACATCACTACACTCACAACACTGATTGGAGAGCGAGCACTTTTTCAAGCTTACTTGATGTAATCCACCATAATAGAAAGGGCATTACTTCTCACAGAACTTCCTCTAGGCCCGTAAGCCATACACAGGGTTAGGCCCCAAAATAAAGTCCTACTGTAGGTTAGTAGGTTCATTATCCTAACTTCTGTTACTGTGTAAGGAAGCCTCCTGATTCTATCACGCTCTAATTTGCGTACATACGAATCATACGTCTCTTTCGGAATCAGTCAACCTTACACTAATTACATTGATCTTTCAACAAAGAAAACATGTAAACGTCATGTATACTAAGCGAGTGTCTACCGAAGGTTTCGGTAGCCTCCCTTACCCGTTGCAGACAACAAAGTCTGAAACTAGGCTAACTAGATTCAGACCATCATATGCAATGAAAAAATTTTAATTAATTTATGATAGCGTATGCCTAGCCACAAATCCAAGTCAATCATTCAAAAAATAAGTAGGATACTTAAGCGGCTAATGAAGTTTTCAAAATCCTAAGCGGAGGTAGTGGAAACAGGTGTTTTCACTACCGCGACAGAGAAAAATCTGAATAGAAAATGGGAATGATTCCTGATATCCGCCTCCCAGCGGCGGGAATGGGTACTAACCACCTGGCCGCCCACTGCGTGTGCCGGGAGTTTTGAAATTCTGTCGGACTTCGGAGAATACAGCTATATATATATCTGACAGGTTAAGTTTCATGAACAAAACGATGTTTTTTTTTCATGTTCGGTTCTTGTAAGCCGCCGTCTGCCGCTCTTCCGAAAATATAGTTAAAAACGGCAAATTTGGCGATCGATGTGTTGATTTTACAAATGTTTATGCTTTTATGTTTAAAATAGTATGAAAATATATTACGTATAGGGTATTTTTATTTTTGTACATAAACATGATACAAATTAAGGCAGCCTTTGTAACTACACTTCATGTTGTCAGGGGATATTTTTTCATTTCGTTCTTGTCCGCCACTGTTCCGAAAAATGCATGGTGTTATTTTAACAATTATGCATCTTTTCCATAAATCATTTGAAAAGTCATACATTACTTCACTGCATCCGCGGAATACTGGCAAATCTAAGCCAGTATTCCGCAGAGCGGCCAATGTTGTGGTTTGAAATCAGCTGATGGCGAATACGAGTTTGTTTCGCCATATTTAACGCAATTCTGAGTGAATTCTCTTCATTCTAGTTAGCATAAACGAATATCTAGATACTTGCCTTATATGAGACAAGGTTATTTTTCCTTATACAACGTGTTTTTAGGTGGAAATATGAATTGAATATGTCTCGTTGTGAATGTGAACTACTTTTTTTTTTTCGTTAACAGATTACGTTGGCGGCATGTTTATTGCGTAAAAAATTGTGTGATTCCGTTCGCAATTCTCATTTATATTATCGTAATACGAACTTTACGTTATTTATCTTATATCGACGTGAAACCATCAGTAAAATGTGTTCTTTCAAGCACAGTAGTTTTGATTAAAATGATTTAATCTCAATTTTATCTACGGTTGTTTGATGGCATACATTTACTGGAATTTTCCTTGTTGCCGATGTACGATAACAGTCATTAGCAGCTTGAACAGTTTTCTCAGCTTCAGTTATAACTACGTAGGTTTAAATTTAACAGTATATTTCCCGATTGATCTTTGATCTACAGCGAAAAAAGTTATTACATTAAGATATCTCAGTTCTATTCTACATAACACCATTTATAACAACTACAGTAATAGTGTACTGTAGTACGATGATTGAAATACAAGCCAAACGGATGTTATCCAATTCGGTTGTACTTATAAAAAATAAAAGTCGTTTCTCGTTCAGTTGTTCATGGCTGTTACACGTTCACGCAACGAGTATAACGTTAAAACCATACTTTCATCATTCTCTTTTGCTGTTATTGAACTTATGTAACTAGAAGATGGATAAAGTTAGGCTATTGTAATTTGGTCTCATAAAATCGGACTATCGTAAGACGAAAAATTATCGTAACTTAAACACTACAGCTACCTGTACACTGTATAAACCTATTATATCTTTACATACTCTAGACACTCAAAGGATTAAAGCTAGGCTTTTTTCACTTTACAGTATTTATAATGCTATAATGTACTGTACAGTAAATTCTATAGTACTATACTGCATAAATGTAATTTTACTTATTGCGCCTTTGTGGGATTGCGGCGCCTTTGACTGGTCTAGAATTTCGAACGAAGGTGCGCAGCGGCCGTAGGCTTTAAAATTGCTTAGCGTTGAAAATCACTTAACGTCGGCGGCCAGGAACGGAACCCTGCGCTAACCGAGGGCGCCTGTATTAGTAAATATCTTTTGCTTCAAAGATATTTACTAATGCTGCGTTGACATAGTATACTTTCAAAACAAAATTCATCTCTTTTAATCTCTTGAGGAATGTTAATCATTTCTGTTTACCTGCTGGTCACACCATTTATAGTCCCCATGTGACTGAAAACAGTTTTTTTTATCTTTATCTTCCAAAGATGTACTACCTGTACTACACATTTTTAAAAACAAGTAAGCATGCATCAAGAAATTTCTAAAAAAAATGGATATTGTTATGATACAATAAAGTTTTTATTTTATTACATACTTACCTGGCAGATATTATACATAGCTATTACTCCGTCGTCCGACAGAAATTCGAATTTCGCGGCACACGCGGCAGGTAGGTCAGGTGATCTACCCCCCCGCCGCTGGTAGCGGGAATAGAAACCATACCCGTTTTCTAATTCATAATTTTTTTCCAGCGTCTCTGAGGGAGGCTGGGTGGGCCATTTAATTGTATATATCTGCCAGGTAAGTATGTATAAAACTTTATTGTATCATAACAATATCATTTTTATACATTCAACTTACCTGTCAGATATATACATAGCTGATTCACACCATTGGTGGAGGGTAAAAGACAGCTATTACTGAAATAGACAGGTAAACAAACATACGTTGTAGGTAATAAATAAATAAAACCTTGGTTCCATGTGTTTAGACGAAGGGTCGACTTCCTAGCTATTGCTAGTAGTCTGCTTCGTCTCAAGAGCCTCAGCGAGGATGTGACCTATGGCTAAGAGTTCTTGTAGATCTGTCAATGGGGTCTTATCCACTTACTTGACAGAATCTAGTGGTCATTTGTCAATGGGGTCTTATCCACTTACATGACAATACACCAATGCCTATTGGCATAATTTAAGGAGCACAAACACCGATCCCGATCACCTGATCCTAACACGAGGGTTTGTGCTTAATTTGAAAAGAGCTATCCCCAAACTCATTTCAAATAACCCCAGAAAATAATACACTTATGCTAAAAATAAAAAATAAAAAATAAAAAATTTTAATTTTTTCATTAGTTAAGGATCAGTGTCGGCTCCCTATCCCAGCAACGCATCCGTGGACACGTATAACAAAGGAGAAGGATCTCTCATCGGCCCACTTGATCTCCTTCGTGCAAAGAGAAGTCAACACAGAGTTGCATCTCCCGTTATACAGCTAACTATGACTCTCACGACATATTGTTATGGAAAGAACAAGAATTGTTAAAAAGCTCGCACTTCAAGCGCTTTTAATTCTTAGCTGTTTGGAAGGAAACGTCAAGTTACTCAAGAAGTGCTTTAGAGATTCCACTCTTCCAAAGAAGACCAGGGCTTTCTTTGCAACAGATCTCTTCTAGATGAAGCCCAGAGCCTGGCTTGCGCCTGGCTGGCGCCTCGCGCCTGTCTGGCGCCTCGCCCCTGGCTGGCGCCTCGCGCCTGCCTGGCGCCTCGCCCCTGGCTGGCGCCTCGCGCCTGCCTGGCGCCTCGCGCCTGCCTGGCGCCTCGCGCCTGCCTGGCGCCTCGCGCCTGGCTGGCGCCTCGCGCCTGCCTGGCGTCTCGCGCCTGACTGGAGCCTCGCGCCTGACTGGAGCCTCGCGCCTGCCTGTGCCTCGCCCTGCTGGAGCCTCGCGCCTGGCTGGCGCCTGGCTGGCGTCTCGCGCCAGCCTGGCGCCTCGCGCCTGCCTGGCCCCTCGCGCCTGCCTGGCGTCTCGCGCCTGGATGGTGCCTCGCGTCTGGCTGGTGCTTCGCTTGCTGGCGCCCTCGCGCCTGCTGGCTCCTCGCATCTGGCTGACTAGCTCCCCGACTTGCTGGAGATTCGAGCTTGTTAAGGAGTCTCGAATGAAACAAAAAATGGCGGATTGTCCACCTCGGACACTCTTTAATTTTTGCCATTGATTCCATTCCGCCTCTAGCGCATCTGCGCCAGATTGGAGGCCTACTCCTTCTCCTCATCAGACAATGACGTGTTTAATTGGACTGTCTTGCTCTGGCGTCTTTTACACCTGTTTGGCATTTGGCGCCTGATTGGCGCTACATTGTCCGAAAGTCTGAACATCCACAATCGTTTATCAGGAGAAAGGAAAAGGGTGGAAGAAATTCTTTCACTTTGAGCTTATGGCCTCTGCAACAAGGGGAGGTATTTTAGTCAGCTACATCCAGTAGACGATAGGAAATCTAATAGTCCGAGAGACCAGTCTTCCTCCGAGGAGGATCATACTTGATACTTCAGTTGCTAACGAGCACTCTTCCTACATGTTGAAGAGTTCTCTCGTTGCAAAATCTTCCCTATCCTTGCACGAAGGCAGGGAAAGAGCCGGAAGCCTGGAACGGTTTAGGACCTCTGAGCTGAAATGAGGGAGGTATTCCCGATTTCTAGCTCTTTAAATATATCTCTTCGAACCTTCTGGGAAGTAGTTTTGAGCCCTCATCGTATTCCAAAGACTCTGTCAGCAAACGTTTACAAATCTTATCTTCTTTTGTATATAACAACGTAAATACCTTGTTGCCATGGACAACAAATCCTTTATCTGAAAGCATTGATCCAGGAATAAAGGTTTATAATTCTTTGCCAAACTACCATGCTGGCAGGAACCCATTGCCGAGTCTTTCTAGAATTTGATTCCAGATTCCAAGCCCAAAATCTCACTCGTCCTTTTGGTCGATTAGTACCAAGAGAGACATTGATGAGGAGCAGTTCCATCTTGTCCGAACACAGAATCTGAGGCCCAAATAAGATCCCATTGTAACTATAAGATCTCCAAGTTTTGTCGTATAGAGGTATTGTGTAAGATCCCGAAGATCTTAATGCTCTGCTATCTCCAATTCCCTTTATAGAGACGAGTATAGCCTTTTACTGCGTTCTTTGATAGCAGATATATACAAAGGTAATTCTTCCCTCGAACGGGAAGAAAAAAACCGCTATGTGGTTCACAGGTATCGGAAGAGGACAGTTTCCTCATTCCCTCAAGCACGATCTGCAGTAATATATATCTTATCCATGACTACTGTCATTTACCTTGAAACATCCTCTCATTCATGTTCCACTTCTGGTCAGTCTGCACGCAGACAGACTCAGAGTGGAGAGGTTGTTAAGGTCCATTTAAAATAGATGTTTGAATAAAGAATATTCAGACTGTCTTGGAAAAGACTTACAAAACCTGCTGTGAGAAGAACGTGACCTCTGAGAATCCAACCTCACTAAGTCTAAAATGAGGCATAACATATATCCTCTCTTTCTTTGACGCCCTCTTTTGTCTTACATTCTGTAAAGAGTTTAATCTTTTAGGGGAAAAAGACTAAATTTTATTCCCCTTTCTATAACATAAAGATGGCGTATATTGCTACCTCTCTCTTATATTCTTTCTTCCTGTCCTCGTGCCTGGGCAACGAGAGAATGGAAAAATTCTATCATCGTTATTCTGCAAAACAAATTATTATTATCCTATTCCTCCTACTAACTGATCCAGGATCGAGGAGAATCATTCAAGTTCCTATCCTAGGACATCAGGCCGTAATGTACGGTTCAGATACTTGAAAGAGCCTCTCACCCAATACTGAGAGCTCCTACGAGTCTTTTCTAGTACCAAAAACAAAAATTACAAGGTATTCCTTGTTATATGTTCCATGGGAGTAGGATAATATACCATCCTGTTAATAACAATGAAAGAGAGAAAGAGGAGCTGCATGGTTCAAGGGACTAGCCGAACGTGCAATATAAAAGGGGTTGCTAAGGTCTTTCTAAAACCTGCACCCAGATTAACTTATGAGTCCGATATATTTTCTATCCCTTGAATCCCTTTTCCTCATTTTTTTTTTTAATAGGTTGAGGAAAGCGAGCGGAGGACCTCTAAAAGATCATCAGTTCTCTTCACCATGTAAAGGTCTATAAAGCAGGAGAACCCACTTATCCTGACACGTACTACGTTCGCCTGTGCGATATCTAGAATATTGTCAGTAGAGGGTTGATCTGGCAAAAAGAGTTTCTCCCAAAACAACTCCTCTTGCCAGGAAAAGAAGTCGCTCACGCGACCACTATGTTACCTGACATGAGAAGTCTGTTCTTGTTAGAGACTTCCGCAATTTCAGTTAATCCTGACAAGGGCCACGGCCGCCTGTGCGACAACTTGTGTCACTGTCAGGAAAAAACTGATCTTGTGTCAGTTCTCAAAGAGGAACTCTTGGAAAGTCTATCTCCAAATACTGAGAAATTGGAGATCCTGATATCTTGCGCCTGGCTGGCGCTCGCGCCTGGCTGACGCCTCGCGCCTGCTGACGCCTCGCGCCTGGCTGGCGTTCGCGCCTGGTTGGCGCCTATCGCCTGGTTAAAGACTGGCGCTCGCGCTGGCTGACGCCTCGTTCCTAGCTGGCGCTCGCGCCTGTTGGCGCCTATCGCTTGGTTAAAGCCTGGCTGGAGCCTTTAGGCCTATTACTCGCAACCTTGGTCAGGAACTCTCGATATCAAAATAAGAAGAGTGCTGTAAGAATCCTATAATTCTACAGTACTTCCATAGTTGGATGTTTCTTCTCAATTTTCCTCTAATACGAGTATATCGGAAGGGGAATTATTTCTTTCCTCTGTTAATTCTTCCGTATCCCACCCCCCCCCCTTTTTTTTTTTCCTGAACGAGAAGGACCACTCCAGTGCGAGGGACTGAGTAACTTCCCAGCTCTATGTAGGAAAGCATAATTTGCTCTAAGGTATATCTATTAACTAATTATTTCTAGTTAGAGCCAGGCGTCTGGCTGGCGCTTATGATTCCTTATGGCCTGGTTTGAGGAAAAGGAAGCAGTCTACAGGAAGACTGTTCGTCTTCTTCTTGGCTAAGAGATCTATGAAGAGACTTCTCGCAGGTTCTCACAACTCTTTGCAATAATGTTAAGACATACTTAAACAGTTATTATCGTCGATCGAGGTTCTCACGGACTCGCAAATTCTTGTATTGCTTTTATTTAATAACTCGCTCAAAACGAGAAATATTTTGGATGGTGCTCTAGGCTTATTGCACCAAGCTGGCGCAATTTGCGCCAGGGTGGCGCAACTTGCGCCAGGCTGGCCAACCTGCGCCAGGCGGCCTCCTACTAATTATCTTTATGTTATGTGCCAGAACATGTGTGTCTTTATGGTAACCCACCGACATCCTTTCATATGTTAATTCCTTCTTATTATTGAAAAACTTTTATATACGCAGTATAATCCATTCAGGAAACCATTTCCACTAAAAGAATGTTTCCCATCCGACTCATACAACTTCTGCGCAATATCCGATTCTAAATACGGTTGTGTCCTTTTTTCGAAAGACTTAACCATACCGTAGACTTGAGTGAATCTCTATTACATCTCTCTTCTCACTAGTATGTATTCTAATAAGCCATGCTTTCGTAAGTATGAGTGCATTAAATAATATCATGTTCTGCTGCATTAGAATCCTTTAATCATGTTACCTAGGTAAACAGCATTGAAAGGTTGTAATATCCTTCTTATTGAAAGATTCCTAACAAAAGGCAGACACTATATTATTTATGATAGCTTCAGTATTCCCTCAATCCGAGGCTAAGACCACGATTGTAGGGAAGAGATACGGTTAGTTATCCCATTCCGCAGGAGAGAGAGCTGTAAACGACATCTCACGACTGAGAACAAGATGGTACTGCGACTGCGTTGGTTGGTCTTCAAAGCGAAAGCAGTCTGGCCTTCCTTTCCAGAGTTGCCAGTTACTCCATTAAATAAAGGAATCTTATAAATTATTATTCGAACTTCAGGAAGTTTTTATATAAGCATAAATAGCTAACGAGACTTCGACAAGTCTAGAAACTAAATAGGTGTCGTCTAACAATTCTTTTTAAAACTATTCCTTCCTAGGATAGTCCTAGAAGGGTACTGGTAATTCATGGAAACCTCTTCTAACACAAGAAAAAATGTTCTATCCTACTCTCAATCCACCAATAAAGATATGCTTCTCCGATCACTTCTCGAAGACACGATAGCAATCATATAACTCATACTCTAGCTTAATAGAATCCTCTATAATACTGTTACATTAAGGCTAAACCGTATTAATTTAGGAAATTTTGTAAGGATTTCACTTGACCATTATAGCATAAAGTTCGGTATGTGTCTATGCCTTGCCATACCGTAGTCCTAAGGCGATTTGTCCTAAGCATGGTAGGAGCTAGAAGCTTAAAAGTCATACATATATGCTTTATCACTTAACGAGATCCATACAATTCATTCGATTGACAAACAATCTAAATCGTTCTCATCATAATAGATTTATATCTAAAAATGCACCGATGGGGAATCTTATTTGTTGAATAACAATTTCATACCCCCATTGGATAGCGCTCTCGTCTAGTTGCGAAAAAAAATATGTCGAACAATGACTGTATCACAAATGTTATCGAATGATCTCTAATATTAGAAGGCGCTAAATCGTCCCCTGATTCCGAAAGGTGGATCGATTAATGTCATTCTAATTTGAATAATTCTACCAGAAGGGCATTATACGAGGATCTTCGCCAATTTCATTCATTTCAAGTTCTTCTATCCATCGAGGAATCGTACGCATAAAAAGGGAGCAAACACTGTTTTAGGATGCCTTTCAATGGCTATCCCTGGCAGTCTGGGACGCTCTACAGAACCTGCCGAGGGGACGCCTGACCGGTGGGATTCTCTGAAACCTCCTTACGGTTTTCGACATTCCTTCTCCTCTGGGCTTGTGAGCTTGGAAGAGGTCTAGACCTGAGAGCGAGACAGAGCCGATCAGACGCACCCTCCATTGTAAATGGGGGAACACTATATTCACTTCTTACGTTCTAAGCGTTCGCATTCGAACTACTATATCCAAGTCTACAATTTGCAAATATGATATTGTAGATTCTGCGGAGTAAGAAGGTGATGAGGATGCAACAACTACTAGTACTGTTACTACTATAATTGCTCGTTAACACAAGAGCTAATAAAACTTCTAAAGGATAGTTACTTTTCTGACTTCCCCAACTAGGAAGAAAAGATATACATTTCCTCAATCAAACTCTAACACTTATTTGTATTAATGAATAAATATAAGTAATTCCCTTTCATGAAAGTATACGTATTCACTTTCGTGAAAGTGACGAGTGTCTACCGAAAACTTCGGTAGTTACACGTCACTAATCTTCGAAATTTTCGAAGTTAATATTATCAAAAAGTTAACACAAGCGTATGCCGAACCAAAGATCCATTACTTCCCTGTGAAAAGTTAGCCCAACGATCGATGGCGATGAAAACACGAAAATCCCATCAGGAGGAACTGCAAAACGTTGTTTACATTCCAGCGACAGAAAAATTATGAATTAGGAAAACGGGTATGGTTTCCTATTCCCGCCACCCAGCGGAGGTCGGGGGGGTAGATCACCTGACCTACCTGCCGCTGTGTCCGCCGCGAAATTCGAATTTCTGTCGGACGACGGAGAATAATAAAGCTATGTATTATATCTGACAGGTAAGTTGAATGTATAAAATTACTAAACTAAGGAATGAAAGCTAAAATGGTCATATGGGTGAAATGAAGTCACACACAGGAAATCCCTGGATGTGAGGAAATAACTTTCATTTATACTATGTGGCATAATACTCACTACTTTAAAGTGATTGATGACACTGTAGTACATGGAACTTGTAAAATTACAAACTTCACATCTGTAGGGGAGTTCACACTCATAATGCTTTTTAGCCATGTGATTAACTAGCTGGAATTCACCTGGGAAACTCTCTGTACAAATTCGACACCATGTATACCTGGTGTCCATCTGCAAATGTCTCTGTTAGGGGGAAACCAAAAAAAAAAATAAATAAAAAAATAAGACAAATACCACTGGAAAGTGTCAGTCAGCAAGTGGTATAAATTAATTACATCTCCTAATATGTAAGTTTCAAATTATATCATTGCAATAATGAAATATTCCAAACATCAAATTACACAGCAACAATAAACTGGATCTGTGAATCCAAGTTTTCAAAAAACAATGTCCACAAAATTTAAAAGTTCTTGGTGAATCAATATCTAATAGACTGACTGACCAGGAAAAATGTCAAAAATATGACTAAGCTAGACTGGAGAAAAAAAAAATCTATAATAAAATGCAATTCAGCACAGTGCTTACAAATTTCTGATGATAGTCCTTGGCCTCTGCTGTCTCAAAATGGTCAGTGCAATAGTCACAACAATAGGGGTGATCTTCAGATGTATGCCCAATGTGACCTTTCAGATGTGTATAGAAGTCTATGTTAGTGGTGAATGTGTCCTGAAATAAGGAATAAAGTAATTTTTTGGATGTAATTAGTGAAATCACAGTTGACAGCTTTAGCCAACACATGGTTATTCTTTTTAAGATGGCAACTATTTTTTACATTACAATAACATCTTTATATTCGATTCAATAACTAAACTTCATTATGCCTTAGGAACTTACACTGCACATATGACAAGAGAAAGAGTAGTTATTAATTTCTCTCCCAAGGGATGAATCCCCCTCTATTTGACCATAATAGAAGGGTTCTAGCTCCACAGCATCTATCTTGAGTTGTAGTTTTTGGGGGGTAGGGGTAGTTACTGGCTTGGGTGGTACTGGCGGTGTAATATCTCTGGGTCTGGAAAACCAGAAAAATATCTTAACAAAAGCAAGAAATAAATTAATTCAAACTGATATTCAAATTTATCAATATGTAATCTAAGCTAGTGTACAGTTTGAGAGTTGGTTTTACCAAAGCTTCATAAAAATAAATATAATTGTCTGCAATATTTTCTCAAGACACCAGGTCACAGAGTTTTAAGTCACTGCAAAATGGCCAATTAGTAAAATTTGAGTGATCCAAAGGAAGAGGGTGCTCTCCATTACAGAGACTATACAAAATACAATGTTCTCTGATTACAATTTATTCCTTCATAGGAGAGTCACCCGTTGGAGGGAACTGGCTTTGGAGCAGCTTCATCTTGAGCTGGCCAGGAAATCATCAAAGACCCATGCTGCTTATGCTCATCATCTTGACACGATAAGGCATTAATATTCTTTCACTGGCATGGAAGAATGGCAGTTTGTATGCCCATTGTAGGTTACTGTAATTTATTTCCCCAGCTGATAAAAGTTATTTATTATCCTGACATTTTGGTAGTCTATGCTACCATTTACAAAACATGAATGGCACCAGGGGTATGTAAATGGCATTTTTATACCCGACACGTTTTAAGAAAAGGGGGCAAATTTGTTTTCTGGATGTCACAGCCAAGGAGCACTGCTATTGGCTGAGAGTATGGCTGAGTGAGAAAGATGCAGACTAGCTGGCACTGGGTGCTTCTGTTCTGTGGGCTCAACATTCAGAGGAGAGCGGTTGTTGCATTATCTCAGGGGCGGACCTCTTTGTTCTCCTGACGGTGGTTGGAAGGAAGGTCTCCTGGATAATGGTTGAGCATGGGTTCCACTGAAGAATGGCAAGGGCCTCCTTGTCATTAGGGGTGTGCTGCTGCTGTGTTCTCTCATGCAACATTGGTATATACTGCCTTTTCATGTATGGATGGCAATCCTTCTGGAGAGGCAAGTCGTTATCTTACCGATGTACGAATTGTGGCATCCATTCTTGGGGGTAAGCACTTAGTAAACTACTCCTCTATCTTCATGAAGTACTGGGCAGTTCTCTGATCCTTATAGCAGGTCAGAAGGTAGACTGTTGTGTTTACTTCAGTTTGGGTTACATATTTCGGTTAAAGGACTTAATCCATAACAGAAAGCTGTCCTTTAACTGAATCTTTCTTAAACCAAAGGATTTTCCCTTAAGAAGTAAAGGAATCAATGAGCCCGGAGGATGTATTTCAGGGCTGCCTTATTCTTGTAGTCAGCGATCATAAATTCTCCGTAACCAGAGGATGTACTTCGGGCTGCCTCATTCTTGTAGTTAGCAATCATAAATTCTCTGTAACACAGTTTTATGCCATCCTGATGAACACAGCTTCCCAGCTGATACCACATGTCAACATAATTCATTGACACTTATGCAACTTGACAGTAGAAATACTTGTTGCTGACCAGTGTCTCGGCGACATGCTCAAGTTCTTTGGAGGTGGCACTCCAGGAGGAGCAGTGGGAGAGGTTGTGGACAATTTAAGCACTTAGAACCGAGATTGTAAATTTGTCAGGCCATTTTCCATTACCACTGATCTTGGACAGTTTTCAGTGAAACTTTGTTAAAAAGGATGTCTAAATGAGGATGCTATTGTCAATGATTCTCCCCTTCAATTTCCTCAACATCTTCCATGTAGCCTCCAACTCTCCAGATTGAGGTAAAGTGAGACCAAACTGTGAGAACAAAACTGCATTTCCTTCATCTATATTTACTTTGTCTTTTGTACAATTTCTGCATGGTAAGGTCATTACATCCTTATTAAAATGCAATTCATTTGTTTTAATTTTAGTGTTTTGGAATGGAACGATCCAATTTCCATTAATTCTCGAAGGAAAAATCTCCTTGGGTTAAGGAATTTCAGTTAAAGGACAGCCTTCTGGATTGGATTATGATTTTAATATACATTTTTGAAGATTAAAAATCAGACAACATTTAATACTGGCATTATAACTACAATACTCTAACTGTACAAAAGTTATTCATGAACTCTACAAAAATTCCTTACTTCCTTGACTAAATTATCTATGATGTAATAAAATATTACTTACGCAGTTCCTCTGTTCCGTGGAGTTAAAACCACCTTGTTTGTGTGATCAAGAGGTGATCGTGCCTGCAGAGATGAAAAAATATATATATTCATTACATAAATTGTGTATGTTAAGTAATGTGATGATGGCAAAGTTGCACAAATCTTTTATATTATCTAATCTTACAACTATCCCATAAAGATATACAGAAAACCCTATACAGCCTATGCATGCTTCTTAGTATCAAGACAATTTCCATAGTACGTAGTACTAATCACAAAATCTTTACCAGTGCAGACACCCCTCACTTTATGACCACACAGACTTTTGACCTGCTGGGGTTAAAAAATAAACATGTTGATGATATAGAAAAAAAGTGGAATGTGCTAAAGTGTTTAACTTAAAAGTTGATTATTATTAACATTATTATTATTCAGATGAACCCTATCCATATGGAACAAGCCCAAAGGGGCCATTGACTTGAAATTCAAGTTTCCGTAACCAGCAACCCTCTGGTCCCAAGAGTGCCAGTTATGAGAGATTTTACAGTAATGTATATTAGGGATAATTTCCTCATTCTGTTCTTTTCAGTATATAGTACGTACACTATTTTATAAACATTTAAAAATATACCAAAAATTAGTTTAAAAATGAAAATTTTTAAATCAATTTGTATTTCTAATAGCTAACAAACCTGAGGTCTTAATAGGATAATCTTCTAGTGCCAGCTGGAAACTGGTTCAAAAACAACCAAAGATTGTAAAGCAAGGAATCTGTGCCATAAAGCGGGCAAACTAAACCCGTTTTAAAAGGACAGAGAGCAAAACGTGTTCTCTCTTAAAGGCAGTAACAAAGTAACTGATGCAATCACAAGATGCCAAAGGCATTGTGGGAGATCCCACAGACCTCTTGATCAAGCACATATAACAAGAGTTACTTGCGTACACAATTTTTTAAAAATTAATTTTACCGGTTTTCCAGCTAGCACTAGAAGATTTATCCTAATGTTAAGACCGAAGGTTTGTTTCATATATGAACAAACAGAAACTAATGATGGCTGATATAGACAGACCCAACACCAGTACAATAGGCTTGAAATATCAATAAAGGACAATTGTAACTTATTGACTAATTCACTCAACAATCTAGTCATAGGAATGGAACTTGGTTATTAAGGAAGGAAGGAAGGAGAGATTCTGGGGCAACATATATCACCTGAAAATACCTGAACCTTTCATAAAGACAAAAATGACACTTACAGTGGAAGGCATATCCATTATAACTTGAGGACTGATAGTGCCTGAACTTGGGGTACTCATGATGATAGAGGGTTGAAGGGCTGGCCAAGTTTTGGGAACATGCTGACTCTTGTATCTCCAGTTGTGCTGTGGCTTCTGAGCTACGAAGTCTAGTAGATGCAAAACACCAGGATCTAGAAGAAAACAATTAATTGGAAAAATCTGCCATATTCATGCAATGAAAAAATTAAATTGTTGAAAAATACAATGGCCTCTTCATACAAACCCATAAATTACATTAACCAAATTTCATGGTCAAAATTCAACCATTCAATGCTTGTTCCAAAGAAATATAAAAAAGAAAACAAAAAGCAATTGGTCTCTAGCCAAGCACATGATGCACAGTGGATCCCGTCTCCAGCATTTAATAACCTAAGTATGCACGATTTCTGACCAATTAGATCTAAGAAATCAATTGAGTTTGGGAGCAACTTCCTATTATACACAATGTATTTGTTTCCAAGAAAATTGTTTAAAAAATAGACATTTTTGTACTTTTTTTTTTTTTTTTTAAATACCTGCCTAGCATGATAGGTTTTGAAACTTCTGTTGCTAGCAGGAGGAAAACAGGGTACAAACACTAAAGTTTTATCTACATCATCTGGATGGGATGATTCATCATAATAAGAGATGTATTAAAAAAAAAAGTAAGTATAAATCCTGTTTTTGAAGAGAATCTTACCTCTCTATAATGACAGCTGATTCCCACACTGAAAAGAACGGGCTGAAACTGCGGTTGGGCAAATGTAAGAGGACACAAAAATTAAACCCCCTTGAGAAAAAACATTCTACTAGAATGAGACACAACTTACTTAATGATTGGAATCAATCACCTGGTTCCTCTGAAAATAGATGGAGGTTCCTTGCAACAAAAACCCTTCTCAATCTGACAACAGTGAGAAAAAAGACCCTGTGCCTAGAGCTGCATAGCAACAACAATAAAAGAATGAAGGCCCTTACCTAACACAAAACTAGACACCCTTACACTCCCCAACTCAACATGCCTAACAAAATATGAACAATGAAGGAGACCAACCTAATCATTCACAGTATGAGTATCCCAACTGAAAAAATGGACAAAAGAACTTTGCAATCTTCAAATTGAATTTCTACATCAACTGAGCTGCTCTTAAAACCTTCCCTAGAAAGTTTCTAAGGAGAGAGAGAGAGAGAGAGAGAGAGAGAGAGAGAGAGAGATGAGAGAGAGAGAGGAGAGGGAGAGAGAGAGAGAGAGAGAGAGAGAGAGACGAAGAGAGGAGAGAGAGAGAAAAAAAAAAAAAAAAAAAAGTTTCTCAACTCTCACTTTGTGGAAGTTAGCCTTCAATAGGGTCGAGAAGAAAGAGTCTACATTTGGCTTTCTGGGGCTACATAAAAGGTTGGAATCTTAGATCACTTGCCCTTCGAACATTAAGTCCATTAAGGGTCAACAAATAAGATTTCATTTAGGAATCGGCCACAACTCCATTTAGGAATTAGCCATAACTTTGAAAATGGGGAATAAGATATGAAATGATTGTACTTCATATCTACAATTCAGAGATAGCACCCTTCCTTCATTAGGAATAATCTTTACAGTCATAGTTCCAACATCTTGGGCTATCAGTTTGCTTTTTCCATATTGCCCAAACAAATTTCTGATGAATATACACAGCCAACACAATACTTACTTTCAGACTCTCTCGCTGTGAGGTACGTAATGTGTTCTGTCATTGACGTGTACGCCTGGGCGGCACAGTGACCAAATCTCTCACGCCAGCCCAGTTCATCAAGAACAATTTGAACTTGCTGCAATGTTAGCTGCGACAGTGTGCTCTGAAATACATTGAAAAATACAGTGAGCTACGATAATACATTTACAGCTGATGTATAAAGATAAAAAGTTTGTTACCAGTAATTATGACCTCTTGACATACAGAAAAACCCACGCATTCGTGGACTCATGATTCACAGACTCGCCTATTTGTGGTATATTTCACTGAGAAATAATCATAAATTACTGTATTTTCATATAATTTTTGTGACTAAATGCACTTTTTTTTTATATAAAACTATCAAAATACTCAGGTATAAGCATTTTTAGAGGGTTACTATTTTGTTTTAGCTATCAAAATATATATTGTTATGATACAATAAAGTTTGTTCATACTTACCTGGCAGATATATATATAGCTGTATTCTCCGAAGTCCGACAGAATTTCAAAACTCCCGGCACACGCAGTGGTCGGCCAGGTGGTAGTACCCATTCCCGCCGCTGGGAGGCGGGCGTCAGGAACCATTCCCATTTTCTGTCAGATATTTCTAGTGCCACTGTCTCCTAGGAGGTGGGTGGGCACTTTTGATTATATATATCTGCCAGGTAAGTATGAACAAACTTTTATTGTATCATAACAATATATCATTTTGTTCATGAAACCTTACCTGCCAGATATATATATAGCTGAATCCCACCTTTGGAGGAGACAGACTCGGATTTTGGGAAACAATTCCATTTACATGATTGATATCTTGGTTCCTTACCTGTTAGCATAGCTGACTTCGTGAGTACCGTCACCCAAGTCTGCTTCTGCTTTACTAGAGACTCCAGCAAGGTAGTGGACCTGCGATGCTGTTGAGTTCTAGAGGATCTGTCAACGGGGGCGTGACCACAAAACAACTAGATCCTACATTATAGACCTCCAATTTTTTTTTTTTTTTTTGGGTAATGCATTCCTAGAGGTGCCAGCAAGGACGTGACCTGTGTAGCTGGTGCGCTCTAAGAACTGCCACTGGAGCGTGACCACAATGTGACAGATCATATAGGTGTTGATTAGACACCGAATGCTGTTAATGCTTCACTGGAGGTGCCAGCAAGGACGTGACCTATATAGCTGGTGCGCTCCAGATGATTTGTCAACGGGTGCATGACCACAATGTGACAAAAACATTTTACCCTATTATGAGGGCGAAGCAAAAACATTACCACCTGACCTAGCCTATCTGGTTAACTTCGTATAACCAAGGCTAATGGAGGGAAGTCCGCCTAAGGCGGCCGACCCAAGACCACAATAAACTAAACACCTAAATAAGAATAATAAACTAAAAATAAAAAATAAAAAGAAATAAAATTAAAAAGTCCAAACTAACATATTATTTCCTAAATGATAGGAAGAGAGCTCACTCTGTACCCAATATAGTGTCTGCTGCGACATATGGGCCCAAAGAGCAACAGTTCTCGTATGTAGTCCTCACCTCCCGAAGTTAGTGAGAGGCAAACACTGAATTACTACGCCAAAATGTGGCATTCAAGATGTCATTAAGTGCCATGTTCTTTTGGAAGGCTACCGACGTAGAAATAGCCCCTCACTCATGCTCATTCACCTTCAACATTTTCATATCACTTTCTTGACAGGATGAATGCGCTTCCTTGATGGTGTCCCTCAAGAAAAAGCCAAAGCATTCTTCGACACTGGTAAATTTGGCTTCCTTACCGAACACCACAAGTTATCTGAAAGACCTCTACAATCCTTAGTCTTCTTTAGGTAGAATTTTAGAGCCCTGACAGGGCACAGAACTCTCTCTGGCTCACGCCAATGATTTCGCATCCCTTTAATTTCGAAGGTCCTAGGCCAAGGGTTGGACGGATTTTCATTTTTTGCCAGGAACGTTGGGCTCAAGGAACAAATTCGCGTTATAACCTTTAAAGCCCATGTACATTTGCTAATCGCTTGTACCTCGCTGACTCTCTTCGCCGTCGCCAGAGCAGTCAGGAAGATAGCTTTTCTAGTAACATCCTTCAGGGAAGCTGTATGCATAGGTTCGAATGGACTGGACATGAGGAACTTCAGAACTACATCCAAGTTCCAAGACGGCAACGGGGCCCTGGGTTTTGTTGAACCTTCGTTGTTTCAAAAGATCTCAAGAGATCGTGAAGGTCTCTGTTGTCCGCCAAATCCAGGCCTCTGTGCCTAAAGACAACTGAAAGCACACTCCTATACCCCTTGATTGTAGAGACTGCAAGTTTTAGATCCCTTCTCAGATACAAAAGGAAGTCAGCAATCTGGCTCAGAGAGGTCGTGGTGGAGGAAATGCCGTTCTTCTTGCACCAACTCCTGAAAACTGCCCACTTCGATTGGTACACTGCATTGGATGAAGCTCTTCTTGCACTGGCGATAGCTTTCTCGCCACTGACCTAGAAAAGCCGTCTCAGCTCTGGCCAACTTTTGGATAGTCGAATGCAGTCAGAACTCAGAGCGGAGAGATTTCTGTGGTACCTCTCGAAGTGGGGCTGTCTGAGTAGATCTGTCCTTACTGGAAGCGTCCTCGGGAAGTCTACTACGAAGGCCATGACCTCTGTGAACCAGTCTCTCGCCGGCCAGAACCCGGGGCGATCAAAGTCATTCTCGTCCCTTCCGACGCCGCAAACTTCCTCATGACTTCCCCTAGGATCTTGAACGGGGGAAAGGCGTACAGGTCCATCCCCGTCCAGTCCCAGAGAAGTGCGTCTATCGCCACTGCCGCTGGGTCTAGTACTGTGGGGAGCAGTACACTGGAAGCCTCTTCGTTCTGGACGTCGCAAAGATGTCCACTAGCGGACGTCCCCATAACCCCCACAGCTCTTGGCATACCTCCTGGATGCAGAGTCCACTCGGTTGGCAGAAGTTGACCTCGTCTGCTGAGGAGATCTGCCCGGACGTTCTCTACTCCTGCTACAAACCTTGTAAGGATCGTGACGTCCAGTGCCTTGCCCACAGCAAGATCTCCTTTGCCAGTGCAAAAAGGGACCGAGACTGTGTTCCTCCCTGCTTCTTCAAGTACGCCAGAGATGTGGTGTTGTCTGAGTTGACTTGGACTATTCGATGAGAGACTTTTTTCTTGGAAAAACTGGAGAGCTAAAAAGATGGCTGCCATTTCCTTTAGGTTTATGTGCCAGGACACCTGTTCCCCTCTCTCCAGGTGCCTGACACTTCTTCCCCCCCTAATGTTGCTCCCCCACCCCGTGTGGACGCGTCGGAGAACAACACTAGGTCGGGGCTCTGAAGCTTGAGAGACACGCCCTCCGACAACTTTACTGGATCTAGCCACCATTTTAAGTGATGTTTTACCTCTCTTGAAATTTTAAGCTCATATCTAGATTCTTGCTTTCTTTCCAATTTTCCTTGAGAAAAAATTGTAGCGGTCTGAGGTGCAGGTCTCCCCAAAAAGGAAACAAACTTCTCCAGCGAGGAAATGGTCCCAGCAGGCTCATCCATTCCCTCACCGAGCACGAATCTTTCTTAGGAAGGCTGTCACTTTGTCTTAAACATTGCTGCTGACGTCCCTGGGACGGAAAAGCTCGAAAAGCCACTGAATCCATCTGAATCCCCAGATACAAGATGGATTGGGTTGGGATCAGATGTGACTTTTCGAAATTCACCAGTAGTCCCAGGGACTTCACAACGATAAAGTTGTTTGAAGATCCTTCAGACACCGCGTTTGAGTGGAGGCACGAATGAGCCAGTCGTCCAGGTACATAGAGACTCTGATATTTGCAAGATGAAGCCATCTCGCCACGTTCTTCATTAAAGTCGTGAAGATCATAGGGGCAGTGCTCAATCCGAAGCAAAGCGCCCTGAATTGATAACTGTCCCTTTTAGGACAAACCGAAGATACTTCATCGACTGTGGATGGATGGGGACGTGGAAATACGCGTCTTGAAGGTCTAATGAAAACCATCCAATCGTTGGTCTTAAAGGTCCCAAGAACTGACTGTGTCTCCATCTTGAATTTCTGCTTCTGTACGAACCGATTCAGACTGCTCACATCTAAGACTGGTCGCCAACCTCCTGACTGTTTCGGCACCAGGAATATCCTGTTGTAGAAGCCTGGAGATTCCAGGTCTACGACCTGTTCCACCGCTCTCTTTTCCAACATCTGCTCGAGCAGATCGAAAGTATTTGTTGCTTCTCTGATGGTAAATAGGGGATAAATCCTTGGGTGTCGTGCAGAGTGGGGGAGGTTTCAAGAAAGGAATCTTGTACCCCCGCTTGATGACGTTGAGCGACCAGCTGTCCGCCTTCCTTTCTATCCAAGCTTTTGAGAATAGTCGAAGCCTGGCTCCTACTGGTGGCTGAAGGATATCTGGTTCATTTCTTTCCTCTGATCTTAGCCGAGACTCTGCCTCTGGAACGTGTACTTCCTCGAGAAGATGTTCTCGAGGAAACTCCACCTCGAAAGGGCTTCTGCTTCTTGAACAGGTTGCGCCCGTGCGACGTAGAAGAAACAACCGTACGCTTTGCCGACTGAGCTAGGAGGTCTTGGGTAGCCTTTCTCTTGTAGACTGACAGCCAGATCTTTGACCATAGCCTGAGGAAAAAGATGGCTCGAAAGAGGCGCATACAACAATTCTGCCTTTTGAGAGATAGAGACCGCCTTTGCAGTAAAAACCACAATAGGCCGCTCTCTTCTTCAAAATCGAAGTGCAGAAATGCGAAGCCAACTCTCCGAACCATCCCTGACGGCCTTGTCCATGCACGCAAGCACGCTGGACAGCTCCTCGAGGCTAAGCGAATCAGGACTACGCGACCGGTTATCCAAGACCCCTAAACACCAATCCAAAAAGTTGAAAACTTCTATCGTACGGAAGAGTCCCTTCATATGATGGTCCATCTCAGAAAGGGTCCAGGGCACTTTCGTCGTCGACAAAAGGGATCTCTTCGGTGCATCTACCAAGGTAGCGAAGTCACCTTGGGACGATGAGGGGGCTCTAAACCTATCTCCTCCCCTGTCTCATACCAAGACCTGCCTTCCTGTCAGTCTTGAAGGGGGTAGGGCGAAAGCGTTCTTGTTTCGGGCTTTTCTTGACTCCATCCAATTCTGCATTTTCTTAAAAGCCCTTTTTGTTGATAATGAAGTAGCCATCTTCAACAATCCTGGAGTCTTGATAGCCTTAGACGATAGCAATTGTGAAGGAGGCGACTGCGGGGCTTCAGTTTAAACTTCTCTTCAAAGGAGGTTCGAAGCAATTGAACCAAAACCTGGTAATCTGAAGATACTGCTGATGATTGTTCTTCAGTTAATTCCTCCGACAAGTTTTCTTCTTCAGATTCATTACTATCCTCCGAATCTCGGCGAATGTCTGAAGAAACATTACGTCGTGCGTCCAGCTGCGCGCCATGCCTGGCGTCAAGCCGAGCGTCCAGCCGAGCGTCACGCTTGGCATCCAGCCGAGCGTCCCGCCCGGCGTCGAGCCGAGCGCCCAGTCGAACGTCAGGCCTGGCGTCAAGTCTCGCTGCCGCCTTAACGTCGTGCTCTGCAGACCCTCGTGCACGAAATCTGGAAGGCGAGGTAACAGGAGAAAAAGCGAGGCGATGAGAAGGAGACTGCCTGGATCTCTTGACTGGCAGTTTATCATCCTTCCTCCTGTGACGTGAATTATCCTCTTTCTCTGCAACTAATAAGGCAATTTGATGTTGCAAATTCTCAATCTTCTTCGATTTTGGGCTGATCCTGTGAGAAGACGAGGGGCGAGGGGAAGCCCTCCTCCTTCTCACATGGACCGCCACAGGTATATCCTTAGCGCAACCAGGGCGCTCAAAAGCATTGTCGTCAAAAGACATCCTCTCCGGCGACGATCGCAACACAGAAGAAGAGAAAGGACGTGAAGCGTCTTTCTCCCTTAGACCAAAGGTGCCGGTCGCCTGTGCAACATCTTGCACCTTTGCTCTTTTTCGGTGGAGAGTCTTCGAATTGTTCTGGAGACGACCGCAAAACAGAAGGGGCTAAGGGATGTGCAGCGTCCTCCTCTGAGGAATCAAAGGCGGCGGCCGCTTGTGCGACATCTATCGTCTTTGTCCTCTTCAAAGGGCGCGATTGCTTCCGAAAGCTCCAACCGCTGCGCGGGGAGACGATTCTGATGACGAAAAACACTCTTTCACGATCCGTTTACGAACTTTGGAAGCCTGGGAAACGCCCCCAGGTCTTGCCGAAGGAACGTCAGATCGTTTGTCCGACCCCCCTTCCGCAACACTCGGAGCATTATCACTACACACCACTGCACTATTAACACCTTCTAATGCTTGCACTTTTGATTCCAGGCTACGCAAAGATTCAAGAATCATTGATAGGGTATTACCCTCCACAGACACTAATGTAGGGCCCGAAGGCATCACAGGTTTAGGAGGGATAAATTCCACTGGATGTGTAACTGGCGTTACACTCCTTCTTACCCTATCTCTTTCTATTTTAGACACATATGATTCATACGCCTTCCACGCAGAATCAGACATACTCTCACATTCATTGCAGCGATCATCAGACACACAAACATGTTTCCGACAATTAGCGCACACTGTATGAGGGTCTACCGAAGATTTCGGTAGCCTCACCTTGCATTCTTCCACACCACATACTCTGGCGCTAGCGAACTAGATCCAGACATCTCCAAAGTTAAAGGAAAAATCAAGCCAAATTCAAAATCAATCCACAATTAGAGTATGCCTAACCACCGATCCAAATCAAATAACCAAAAAATCAATCGGGATACTCAAGTGACCAAAAGAGTTCCAAAATCCAATGACGGAGGTGCAGAAAACAACTTGTTGGCTGCACCGGCGACAGAAAATATCTGACAGAAAATGGGAATGGTTCCTGACGCCCGCCTACCCCAGCGGCGGGAATGGGTACTACCACCTACCACCTGGCCGACCACTGCGTGTGCCGGAGTTTTGAAATTCTGTCGGACTTCGGAGAATACAGCTATATATATATCTGGCAGGTAAGGTTCATGAACAAAAGGCAGTTGTAAGCATTTATAGAGTGGTTTCAAGTATTCATGGATTTTAACTCTTCACAGGGGGTGTCTGGTACCCAGCCCCCACGAATATGGGAGTCTCCTGTTATGTAAAATTATTGTGGTACCCAGCCCCCACGAATATGGGAGTCTCCTGTTATGTAAAATTATTGGAAGTGAAAACGGTGAGGAACAGCCACATTCTTCAAAGATGGGGATAAAATAAGATCTCTTTCTTGATCATATCTTGATATACTAGTGTTAGAAGATACAATTAAAATCCTTCAGCTTTCCAGGACTACTGTACTCATCATCAAAGGGAATGTAAAGATCAAGCAGAACCTGATATAAATATTCTGTCCACAAAGAAATATTGATTTAGTTACATTCCCTCTGAAGATAGGATAGTAAGCTTTGTTAAGATTATGGATTTTAAGTGCATCTCCAATAATATATCGTTATTTACTTCCCAAAAAGGGGTCTTATTTTACCATCATTACTCAAAGTTACAACTGTCATCCATTATGGCTGTATTGGCAAACAGATTGCTCATGAGTTATACTTTGAAAGAAAACATAACTACATTGCAAGATGCATAACTATTCAAAACCTTATTTGCTGTAAGACATTTTTATAATGGCTACAAAACAAGTTAACTTACATTAAATTCAATGCATACAACGGCTGTACTGACCGACACGAGGCTCATTAGCTGCTATTGAAACAATATAACTATACTGTATACTTGAGCTTCATTCTCTACAATTCTCTTGTACTATAAATATAACAATTAATATTATAATCTAAACAAAACACTATAAAACATTACCAGTATTGAGAAAAAGTGATAGTTAAATGAACGAATGGATGATAATGTAGGAGAAAAAAAAAAAAATGTTGCTAAACCTTGGAAGAGCAGCTTGAAGTACTCCAACACAAAAAGCCACAGAGATGAATTTACTAGGCTCATAAAATTCC
>NC_087218.1:7403516-7456693 GCF_015104395.2 Macrobrachium nipponense
GGAATTTTATGAGCCTAGTAAATTCATCTCTGTGGCTTTTTTGTGTGTGGAGTACTTCAGCTGCTCTTCCAAGGTTTAGCAACATTTTTTTTTCTCCTACATTATCATCCATTCGTTCATTTAACTATCACTTTTTTTTCTCAATACTGGTAATGTTTTATAGTGTTTTGTTTAGATTATAATATTAATTGTTATATTTATAGTACAAGAGAATTGTAGAGAATGAAGCTCATGTATTCAGTATAGTTATATTGTTTCAATAGCAGCTAATGAGCCTCGTGTCGGAGTACAGCCGTTGTATGCATTGAATTTAATGTAAGTTAACTTGTTTTGTAGCCATTATAAAAATGTCTTACAGCAAATAAGGTTTTGAATAGTTATGCATCTTGCAATGTAGTTATGTTTTCTTTCAAAGTATAACTCACGAGCAATCTGTTTGCCAATACAGCCATAGTGGATGACAGTTGTAACTTTGAGTAATGATGGTAAAATAAGACCCCTTTTTGGGAAGTAAATAACGATATATTATTGGAGATGCACTTAAAATCCATAATCTTAACAAAGCTTACTATCCTATCTTCAGAGGGAATGTAACTAAATCAATATTTCTTTGTGGACAGAATATTTATATCAGGTTTCTGCTTGATCTTTGCATTCCCTTTGATGATGAGTACAGTAGTCCTTGGAAAAGCTGAAGGATTTTAATTGTATCTTCTAACACTATAGTATATCAAGATATAGACTCAAGAAAAGAGATCTTATTTTATCCCCATCTTTGAAGAATGTGGCTGTTCCTCACCGTTTTCACTTCCAATAATTTTACATAACAGGAGAACCTTTTCCATATCGTGGGGGCCTGGGTAAACTTAACAATTTTATTTACATAACAGGAGACTCCCATATTCGTGGGGGCTGGGTACCAGACACCCCCTGTGAAGAGTTAAAATCCATGAATACTTGAAAACACTCTATAAATGCTTACAACTGCCTATTTTGATAGCTAAAACAAATAGTAACCCTCTAAAAATGCTTATACCTGAGTATTTTGATAGTTTTATATAAAAAAAAGGGCATTTAGTCACAAAAATTATATGAAAATACAGTAATTTATGATTATTTCTCAGTGAAATATACCACAAATAGGCGAGTCTGTGAATTATGAGTCCACGAATGCGTGGGTTTTTCTGTATGTCAAGAGGTCATAATTACTGGTAACAAACTTTTTATCTTTATACATCAGCTGTAAATGTATTATCGTAGCTCACTGTATTTTTCAATGTATTTCAGAGCACACTGTCGCAGCTAACATTGCAGCAAGTTCAAATTGTTCTTGATGAACTGGGCTGGCGTGAGAGATTTGGTCACTGTGCCGCCCAGGCGTACACGTCAATGACAGAACACATTACGTACCTCACAGCGAGAGAGTCTGAAAGTAAGTATTGTGTTGGCTGTGTATATTCATCAGAAATTTGTTTGGGCAATATGGAAAAAGCAAACTGATAGCCCAAGATGTTGGAACTATGACTGTAAAGATTATTCCTAATGAAGGAAGGGTGCTATCTCTGAATTGTAGATATGAAGTACAATCATTTCATATCTTATTCCCCATTTTCAAAGTTATGGCTAATTCCTAAATGGAGTTGTGGCCGATTCCTAAATGAAATCTTATTTGTTAATCCTTAATGGACTTAATGTTCGAAGGGCAAGTGATCTAAGATTCCAACCTTTTATGTAGCCCCAGAAAGCCAAATGTAGACTCTTTCTTCTCGACCCTATTGAAGGCTAACTTCCACAAAGTGAGAGTTGAGGAAACTTTTTTCTCTCTCTCTCTCTCTCTCTCTCTCTCTCTCTCTCTCTCTCTCTCTCTCTCTCTCTCTCTCTCTCTCTCTCTCTCCTTAGAAACCTCTTTCTAGGGAAGGTTTTAAGAGCAGCTCAGTTGATGTAGAAATTCAATTTGAAGATTGCAAAGTTCTTTTGTCCATTTTTTCAGTTGGGATACTCATATCCTGTGAATGGATTAGGTTGGTCTCCTTCATTGTTCATATTTTGTTAGGCATGTTGAGTTGGGGAGTGTAAGGGTGTCTAGTTTTGTGTTAGGTAAGGACCTTCATTCTTTTATTGTTGTTGCTATGCAGCTCTAGGCACAGGGTCTTTTTTCTCACTGTTGTCAGATTGAGAAGGGTTTTTGTTGCAAGGGAACCTCCATCTATTTTCAGAGGAACCAGGTGATTGATTCCAATCATTAAGTAAGTTGTGTCTCATTCTAGTAGAATGTTTTTTCTCAAGGGGGTTTAATTTTTGTGTCCTCTTACATTTGCCCACCTCAGTTTTCAGTGTGGGAATCAGCTGTCATTATAGAGAGGTAAGATTCTCTTCAAAAACAGGATTTATACTTACTTTTTTTTTTAATACATCTCTTATTATGATGAATCATCCCATCCAGATGATGTAGATAAAACTTTAGTGTTTGTACCCTGTTTTCCTCCTGCTAGCACAGAAGTTTACAACTCATGTTAGGCAGGTATTTAAAAAAAAAAAAAAAAAAAAAAAGTACAATAAATGTCTATTTTTTAAACAATTTTCTTGAAACAAATACATTGTGTATAATAGGAAGTTGCTCCCAAACTCAATTGATTTCTTAGATCTAATTGGTCAGAAATCGTGCATACTTAGGTTATTAAATGCTGGAGACGGGATCCACTGTGCATCATGTTGCTTGCTAGAGACCAATTGCTTTTTGTTTTCTTTTTTATATTTCTTTGGAACAAGCATTGAATGGTTGAATTTTGACCATGAAATTTGGTTAATGTAATTTATGGGTTTTATGAAGAAGCCATTGTATTTTTCAACAATTTAATTTTTTCATTGCATGAATATGGCCAGATTTTTCAATTAATTGTTTTCTTCTAGATCCTGGTGTTTTGCATCTACTAGACTTTGTAGCTCAGAAGCCACAGCACAACTGGAGATACAAGAGTCAGCATGTTCCCAAAACTTGGCCAGCCCCTTCAACCCTCTATCATCATGATAACCCAAGTTCAGGCACTATCAGTCCTCAAGTTATAATGGATATGCCTTCCACTGTAAGTGTCATTTTGTTCATGAAACTTACCCTGTCAGATATATATATAGCTGTATTTTCTGAAGTCCGACAGAAATTCAAAAACTTCCGGCACACACCAGTGGTCGGCCAGGTGGTTAGTACCCATTCCCGCCGCTGGGAGGCGGGTATCAGGAACCATTCCCATTTTCTATTCATAATTTTTCTGTCGCCGGTGCTGGAAACACCTGTTTTCAGTACCTCCATCTTAGGATTTTGGAAACTTCATTGCGCTAAATATCCTAATTGTCTTTTGATTTATTGACTTGGATTTGTGGCTAGGCATACGCTATTTAAATTGTTTTGAATATGATTCATTTTTGTATATCTGAATCTAGTTAGGCTAGTTTCAGAGGGTGTTGTCTGCTAAGATAGGGTGTGGCTACCGAAAGCTTCGGTAGTTCCGCACTCGATATGCACGAGGGCTAAGGGTCTTGCTTCTTTGTTGGAGATTTGTCATGTAAGAGTGTAGACTGTCTAATTCCGTAAGGAAGACGTATGATTCGTATGTACGCAATTAATCAGTAAACAAAAGTCTGGGTAGGCTAACCTACCTGTACTTTATTTTGCCTAACCCGTAGTAATGGCCTACGGGCTATAAATGTCTCGTGAGGTAATGCCTTTACGTTATAGATTCCATCTGTCTTGGAATCTAAGGTGCTCGCTCTCCTATCATTGTGGTGAAAGAGTGCTACTTCTGTAGTTGTTACCCTCCTAACCCTGTAATGTTGCCTTTCGGGTGGGCCCCCTAAACAGTTTCTTGTAGAGGGTATTGACCTTTCTCTGATACTCTATCGATTCGTAACTTAGAATCGAAAGTGCTGGCTTTGGAGAGCAAAAGGTGAAGTGGCTAAGTGCAGTGACAGTGGACCCCTTGTGTAGTGGGAGGGTTTGCGTCAGATCGGCCTTATTTCGCCTCTAGGCTGGGACCTCTGCTTGACTTCCCAGGAACAGGGAGAGAGCATGTCGAAAGCCAGAAGGGAGGGTTACGAGGAACTCCCACCGATCTGACGTGCCTTCGGCAGACCTGAAGATACTCCCGGCTGCCAAAGTGCGTGCACGAATCCTGAAGGATTGCTTCTCGTCCTCCGAAGCGTCCTCCCTGCGCAGGGTTTGGAGCTTTCGGAAGGACTCGCGCCCTCTAAATAGAAGCGTTGCAGTGAGAAGTAAGAAGGTCGAACGTCGCCTGAAACTCGTGTACGTCTTTCCACCGAGAAAAGGGAAAGCAAGTCATATTAGCAGGACGCTTTTGAGCGCGGACGTCCTAGCTTTGTTGCTGTGAGAATAAGAAGGCGTTCCCTACGCCCCGCGTATTCTCACACGATCAACCCTTCACCTGAGACTGCTTCGTGCAGTCGGTTTTTCTCTCCGAGATGTCTCTCGCTCTTCCCTGAAGCAGTTTTCTCTCGCGTTGCATTGACGCCTTTCAGGAGCGTGACGCTTTTCTGCACGCTTCTTTTGACGCTCAGATGGACGCCAGGCTAATTTCTTTAGTGCGCGGGTGCACGCTAAGCGCACGCGGATGGTGGACACCAAGCGCGCGCCAATTGGACGCCGAGCGCGAGCCAGTGGACGCCGAGTGCGCGCCAGTGGACGCCGAGCATGTGCCAGTGCCAGCGCTCACCAGGTGTGTCGCCTGCTGAACGTTTCTTTTAACTCTTCAAGCTGATTTGGGCCTAAAGATTTTTACCTACCTTTGGTGATCCTTCTACCTTGCCTGCGAAGAATGTGAAGTAAGCAGTGCTTCGGAGGAAGCTTAAAGTGAAAGGCAACTTCGTTTTCGAAACCCAGCAAGACCACGGGTTTCGTGAATTATAGAGGTCTCTGTCAGTTAATATTGCTTTTCGTAAAGTCCAGGATTGGATGGAGTTATGGAAAGCTCAAGGAAAGATCTCTTTTGCTCTACCGCAGTCAAGACTTTGCGGTAAGGCAGCTATGGGTTATGTAAAAGCTCGACGTCCTGCCCACGTCAGGACTCTCCGGCAACATTCCGTAGGATTCTTGCAAAAGGCATCATCAAAAGGACGCTCTTCAGGAAAGCGCAAGACAGGACTTCCCTTTGCCATACTGCCAATAAATTTTTAAGCTTTAGCAGGCATTAGTTGTGATACGGGAGAGGCTGGTTGGAGAGTTTCTTCTCTTCCTCTTCCCAGATAATTTTGCAAGCTTTTTAGCCCATCTGAAAGGGCTTTTCAGATGATAGATTTTGTTAGTTCCTAGTCGGGACTACGCTGCCGAATTGAACATCGTCGTTCTACCTGTCGTAAGCCGTCTCTTAACAGGATTCTTGCCCCTTCCTCGTTTGAGACGGGAATCGATAAAATGCTCGACTTCCTGGATTACGTTTTGTCAATTCAGTGAATTTCCCCCATTGACAATATACTATCGTTTTGTCAAGTAAGTGGGTATCCCCTCATTGACAAAATATCTCTTTGTCCCGTAAATGGGTTAGTTCTCATTGACAAACTTCTCATTTAAGCAGATAAGCTCTTATTGACAAGATTCGGAAGAGCTCTCATTCATCATTCGCAGACTCGTACAAGAAATAGACTTGTAGACTACGTCAATGAACGCTTATGTCCAATAACATAAGAAGCTTGAGCTGTCCGCTTCAATTCTCTGAGTTTTGTTCATGAAACTTGCCTGTCAGATATGATGTAGCTGTATTTCCGAATTCAGCTATAGTATATATGTCTGCCAGGTAAGTATGAAAAAACTTATTGTAATATAATATCATATTTTGCCTTGCGTTATTTTACTACTGGTTGGTTCAAGTCATTTACGCTTGCTGTAGTTTACCTCTTCGGATGGCAACCGAGAGGTCTATTGTCTATTATTTTAAGGACATTTAATCGTTACTCTCCCTGCAGCCTTCCAGGAGTTTCCGATTTATCTTTTACCGTTGTATGGTAGTGTTATGACGACACAAACGCATCTATATATTTAGCGTTTTCTGTTTCGATTAAAATATACCCAGCTTGAGAGTCTCTTTATGCTAAAAATAACGGACCTATTTCTTCATAGAATAGGGTAGCTGGCACCCAGGCATAAAGTTAAGAGACGACGATCGTAAGCTGCTGCTGTCACTGTCCTCTCCTCCAGTCCAAACGAGCCAGTACCAGCGCGTTCGCTGTCATGCGCGGTAGGTTACGTCTCTCTCCGCGGGATTGTACTAACTACTCTGTGTGGCAGTTAGTCTCTCTCTCTCCTGCGGGATTGACTGAACCTAACTGTGATCTCTGCATACAATCACGGACTTTAGCCTTAGATTGAGGGGATTTCTTACATGAATGAATAAACATTGCATTCGTTTTGCCTTACTATGTTCTACGAGATAATCTCTTACTCCTTTCGGTGCTCGTTACCGCACGGTATAGGACTACGAGTCTACCGCAACATTGCACTATTATATGCTCTGCTTAGGCAAAGCGCAGCCTTATTAGGGAAGTAAACATACTGTGGGGGAAGGGAATGGATGAGCTTGCTGGGGACCATTTCCTTCCTAAAGAAAGTTTGTTTCCCTGAATAGACTGCAATTCAGACCTCTACAGTTTTTTCCTACCGGGAAACTGGGCAAATTTTATTAAAGATCTAGGAATGATTCTGAACATCTCTCGGTGCGTTAAGTATCACTTGAGGTGATAGCAAGAAGGTGCCGGACATCTGGAGAGGGTTTCAGATGTCCTGGATCATAAATCTGAAAGGAAGTGGAAGCAAGTTCAGTCGTACCCCTCCAGTTCTCGAAACGAGTTTTTGGAACCAAGTGGTCCTATCAACTCTGATCTTCCACAGCTCTCTCATATCTTAGGAAGTATCTTCTCTCGGTCCCTGTTCGGGTTTACGAGAAAGAGCCTATTATAACAACAGGCGTTAGAATGTAACGATCCTCTAGAGGTTCGTTACAGGATTGCAAAAGTCCGTACGAATCGTCTCGATCGACGCAGCAACTACTGACTTCCGAGTGGAATCTTCTTTAGAAGTATGTTGAGAGTTATGAGACTTTAGGGACGTCCTTTCATTCATCTCTCGCTAGGTTGAGGACAAAGAGGCTTCTTCTTCTCTGCTCCCTTATTCTCGATCCGGGAGCGGTAACATTAAACGCCATCCTATGATATTGAACGGGGATGTATGTTTAGTCTCTTTTCCTCTTTTTTCAAATGCTTAGGAAATGTAATAAGATGATTTATACCCATCACAGGGAGCGACAATGACGCTAATCGCCCCATGTTGGCCTTCAAGATCCTAGATTCACAGAGATCACGTCCTTCCAAGGACCTTTTCCGAGAGAGTCGGTCTACTTTAACACGAAAGGTACCTATAACCTCTCCGCTCTGAGTCTGACTACGTTCAGACTATCGAGATGTTTGACAGCATAGATTGCAGTCTTCCCTTTCCGTTTGAGAGAATGGGATAAGCTGGCAGTCACAACTATTAAAGAATACTCCAAATCTGTTGTTGACGGCCTTTGGGTCTCAGAAGATTTGCTTCTGTCAAACAACAAAGCCCTTCACGATCTTTGAGTTCTGTGGAATCTCGAAACTCGCTCACCATCTACTTTTTGTCTCACCTGTTTTCCTCGGAGTCAGACACTCGTGCGAGATCAGGAGACATATAGTAGCCCTGAGTTTCTTGTTGACGAAGTCGGTTGCGTTTATAACACCCCCGATGATCGTTTAACATGAGACCAGGTTGGACTGTCAGGCATTCGTCCTTCGGGACTGAATCGCCTTTTTGCTCCTCGCTCCTTTCTCCTGGCACCAGAAGCTCGAGTCAGGAGTGGCTCAGGAGTTGATTCGCTAACGACGTTGGGTTGCGTTGATCACCCCCCCAAGGTTTGACTTAGCTTGAATCGCCCAGCATCCAGACACTCATCCTTCAGCGAAGTATAGTGCCTTATGGTCTTCAGGGTACAGCCTTGCTGTCCTTGATTCGTCTGACTGGTCAACTGGTCGGTCACCTGACTTTAGTACAGACGGACTGACTGTGCATGTCCAGATCGAAGCTTTCAATATGGAACTTAGACATAGTCTGAAGTTCTTGATGTCAAAGCATTCGAACATCTCCTACCTGTTAACTTCTTGCACGTGATCAGGAAGGCCTTTTTCTAACCACCCTAGATACGACAAAGAGGGTTAGTGAGGTTTTTTTCAGCCATCGTCAGAAGTTTTGGCATTAGAGAACACAAGGCGGTTGCTTTCTCTAAGCCTTCGTTGTGGCCTAAGAATGGAAACCCGTCTTGTCTTGGGCCAGGAGCTTGGAAGCAAAGGATGGCACAAGTTATTGGGCAGGAGCCAGAGAGAGTCCTGTGCCCTGTCATGGTCTCTCAAGTTTTATCTACATAAAACTCAAGAAAGTTGAAGTCGTACGGCACAATCTGCAGTGTTCCGAAAAGACCAGACTTGCCCATATCGAAGAACACCCTGGCTTTATTGTTAAAGAGTTCTTTCAAAAAAGCTCCTTCATTGTGTTTGCACAAAGATTTGAAATCTTTTGATTTGAATGCTCACGAGGTGAGGGCGCGGCCTCGGAAGCATTTCAACAGAGCATGGCACTCAGCAACATCCTGAGTACCATGTTTTAGCGAAGCAACTCAGTGTTCACTTCACACTCCCTGCGAGATGTGAAGATGGCATATGAGATCTGCTGCTCGCTAGGGCCATACGTGTCTGCAGACACAATCTTGGGGCAAGAAGTACCACTCATCCTATCCTGTAGAAAATGGTTAGGAAGAGCTCTTAATTTAGTAGTTGAGTCGCCGACAACGGTGACTTCTTAACTCTTAAGCCTTAGTTAACACCAACCTTAACTTTGGCTAGGTTGGTCAGGTGGTGATATATATTTTTATATATATATTTATTTTACTTCTTAGCCCTCATGGTATGGTCAATATGGTCTAGTCACGTCGTGGTCTCGCCCCTGTTGACAGATCATCTGGAGTGCACCAGCTATATAGGTCTCTACCTCGCTGGCAACTCTAGTAGCACAAGCAGACTTACGTGGCAATAACCACGAAGCCAGCAATGCTAACAGGTGGAACCAAGATGTAAATCATCTGCATGCATTTGTTTCCCAAAATCCTTCTATTCTGTCCCCTCCCATCTCCAACGGTGGGATTCAGCTATATATATATCTGACAGGTAAGTTTCATGAACAAAATGATATTGTCTGATACAATAAAGTTTGTTCATACTTACCTGGCAGATATATATAATTAAGTACCCACCCACCTCCCCATCCCCTCAGGGGACAGTGGAAATAAAAATTATGAATATGAAAATAAGGGAAAATGGAATGGTTCCTGATACCCGCCTCCCAGCGCGGGAATGGGTACTAACCACCTGGCCGACCACTGTGTGTGCCGGAAGTTTTTGAATTTCTGTCGGACTTCAGAAAAATACAGCTATATATATATCTGCCAGGTAAGTATGAACAAACTTTATTGTATCATAACAATATCATTTTTGTCTTTATGAAAAGTTCAGGTATTTTCAGGTGATATATGTTGCCCCAGAATCTCTCCTTCCTTCCTTCCTTAATAACCAAGTTCCATTCCTATGACTAGATTGTTAAGTGATTAGTCAATAAGTTACAATTGTCCTTTATTGATATTTCAAGTATATTGTACTGGTGTTGGGTCTGTCTATATCAGCCATCATTAGTTTCTGTTTGTTCATATATGAAACAAACCTTCGGTCTTAACATTAGGATAAATCTTCTAGTGCTAGCTGGAAAACCGGTAAAATTAATTAAAAAAAAATTGTGTACGCAAGTAACTCTTGTTATATGTGCTTGATCAAGAGGTCTGTGGGATCTCCCACAATGCCTTTGGCATCTTGTGATTGCATCAGTTACTTTGTTACTGCCTTTAAGAGAGAACACGTTTTGCTCTCTGTCCTTTTAAAACGGGTTTAGTTTGCCCGCTTTATGGCACAGATTCCTTGCTTTACAATCTTTGGTTGTTTTTTAACCAGTTTCCAGCTGGCACTAGAAGATTATCCTATTAAGACCTCAGGTTTGTTAGCTATTAGAAATACAAATTGATTTAAGAATTTTCATTTTTAAACTAATTTTTTGGTATATTTTTTAAATGTTTATAAAATAGTGTACATACTATATACTGAAAAGAAAACAAGAATGAGGAAATTATCCCTAATATACATTACTGTAAAATCTCTCATAACTGGCACTCTTGGGACCAGAGGGTTGCTGGTTACTTCAATATTTCAGTTGAAGATGCAGTGCATTACTACCCTAATCAAATTCTTCTTGTAATTTAATAATTTACTTGCATTTTTAATCTATTTATTGATTAATTTGTTAGTTTATTTTTTCTTTTGTAATAAGTGATCTCGTTCTTTTCGTATTTCCTATTACCTTTCATTGCTCCTTTCTAATGAACACCATTTTTTTGGAAACTTGAATTTCAAGTCAATGTCCCCTTTGGGCTTGTTCCATATGGATAGGGTTCATCTGAATATTAATAATGTTAATAATAAATCAACATTTAAGTAAACACTTTAGCACATTCCACTTTTTTTCTATATCATCAACATGTTTTTTTTTTATTTTTAACCCCAGCGGGTGCAAAAGTCTGTGTGGAAATTGTCTTGATACTAAGAAGCATGCATAGGCTGTATAGGGTTTTCTGTATATCTTTATGGGATAGTTGTAAGATTAGATAATATAAAAGATTTGTGCAACTTTGCCATCATCACATTACTTAACATACACAATTTATGTAATGAATATATATATTTTTTCATCTCTGCAGGCACGATCACCTCTTGATCACACAAACAAGGTGGTTTTAACTCCACGGAACAGAGGAACTGCGTAAGTAATATTTTATTACATCACAGATAACTTTATCAAGGAAGTAAGGAATTTTTGTAGAGTTCATGAACAACTTTTGTACAGTTAGAGTATTGTAGTTTATATGCCAGTATTAAATGTTGTCTGATTTTTAATCTTCAAAATGTATATTAAAATCATAATCCAATCCAGAAGGCTGTCCTTTAACTGAAATTCCTTAACCCAAGGAGATTTTTCCTTCGAGAATTAATGGAAATTGGATCGTTCCATTCCAAAACACTAAAATTAAAACAAATGAATTGCATTTTAATAAGGATTTAATGACCTTACCATGCAGAAATTGTACAAAAGACAAAGTAAATATAGATGAAGGAAATGCAGTTTTTGTTCTCACAGTTTGTCTCACTTTACCTCATCTGGAGAGTTGGAGGCTACATGGAGATGTTGAGGAAATTGAAGGGAGAATCATTGACAATAGCATCCTCATTTAGACATCCTTTTTAACAAAGTTTCACTGAAAACTGTCCAAGATCAGTGGTAATGGAAAATGGCCTGACAAATTTACAATCTCGGTTCTAAGTGCTTAAATTGTCCACAACCTCTCCCACTGCTCCTCCTGGAGTGCCACCTCCAAAGAACTTGAGCATGTCGCCGAGACTCTGGTCAGCAACAAGTATTTCTACTGTCAAGTTGCATAAGTGTCAATGAATTTATGTTGACAGGTGGTATCAGCTGGGAAGCTGTGTTGCATCAGGATGGCATAAAACTGTGTTACAGAGAATTTATGATTGCTAACTACAAGAATGAGGCAGCCCGAAGTACATCCTCTGGTTACGGAGAATTTATGATCGCTGACTACAAGAATAAGGCAGCCCTGAAATACATCCTCCGGGCTCATTGATTCCTTTACTTCTTAAGGGAAAATCCTTTGGTTTAAGAAAGATTCAGTTAAAGGACAGCTTTCTGTTATGGATTAAGTCCTTTAACCGAAATATGTAACCCAAACTGAAGTAAACACAACAGTCTACCTTCTGACCTGCTATAAGGATCAGAGAACTGCCCAGTACTTCATGAAGATAGAGGAGTAGTTTACTAAGTGCTTACCCCCAAGAATGGATGCCACAATTCGTACATCGGTAAGATAACGACTTGCCTCTCCAGAAGGATTGCCATCCATACATGAAAAGCAGTATATACCAATGTTGCATTAGAAGAACACAGCAGCAGCACCCCTAATGACAAGGAGGCCCTTTCCATTCTTCAGTGGAACCCATGCTCAACCATTATCTAGGAGACCTTCCTTCCAACCACCGTCAGGAGAACAAAGAGGTCCGCCCCTGAGATAATGCAACAACCGCTCTCCTCTGAATGTTGAGCCCACAGAACAGAAGCACCCAGTGCCAGCTAGTCTGCATCTTTCTCACTCAGCCATACTCTCAGCCAATAGCAGTGCTCCTTGGCTGTGACATCCAGAAAACAAATTTGCCCCCTTTTCTTAAAACGTGTCGGGTATAAAAATGCCATTTACATACCCCTGGTGCCATTCATGTTTTGTAAATGGTAGCATAGACTACCAAAATGTCAGGATAATAAATAACTTTTATCAGCTGGGGAAATAAATTACAGTAACCTACAATGGGCATACAAACTGCCATTCATGCCAGTGAAAGAATATTAATGCCTTATCGTGTCAAGATGATGAGCATAAGCAGCATGGGTCTTTGATGATTTCCTGGCCAGCTCAAGATGAAGCTGCTCCAAAGCCAGTTCCCTCCAACGGGTGACTCTCCTATGAAGGAATAAATTGTAATCAGAGAACATTGTATTTTGTATAGTCTCTCTTGTAATGGAGAGCACCTCTTCCTTTGGATCACTCAAATTTTACTAATTGGCCATTTTGCAGTGACTTAAAACTCTGTGACCTGGTGTCTTGAGAAAATATTGCAGACAATTATATTTATTTTTATGAAGCTTTGGTAAAACCAACTCTCAAACTGTACACTAGCTTAGATTACATATTGATAAATTTGAATATCAGTTTGAATTAATTTATTTCTTGCTTTTGTTAAGATATTTTTCTGGTTTTCCAGACCCAGAGATATTACACCGCCAGTACCACCCAAGCCAGTAACTACCCCTACCCCCCAAAAACTACAACTCAAGATAGATGCTGTGGAGCTAGAACCCTTCTATTATGGTCAAATAGAGGGGGATTCATCCCTTGGGAGAGAAATTAATAACTACTCTTTCTCTTGTCATATGTGCAGTGTAAGTTCCTAAGGCATAATGAAGTTTAGTTATTGAATCGAATATAAAGATGTTATTGTAATGTAAAAAATAGTTGCCATCTTAAAAAGAATAACCATGTGTTGGCTAAAGCTGTCAACTGTGATTTCACTAATTACATCCAAAAAATTACTTTATTCCTTATTTCAGGACACATTCACCACTAACATAGACTTCTATACACATCTGAAAGGTCACATTGGGCATACATCTGAAGATCACCCCTATTGTTGTGACTATTGCACTGACCATTTTGAGACAGCAGAGGCCAAGGACTATCATCAGAAATTTGTAAGCACTGTGCTGAATTGCATTTTATTATAGATTTTTTTTTTTCTTCATCTAGCTTAGTCATATTTTTGACATTTTTCCTGGTCAGTCCAGTCCTATTAGCTATTGATTCACCAAAAAAGAAACTTTTAATTTGTTCATACATGAAAACAAACCTTCGGTCTTAACATTAGGATTTACTAGCGCCAAGCTGGAAACCGGTAGAATTAAAATTACACTTGTGAGATCCAGGGACTAATGGCATCTATACCAGGTCACGGGACATGTATACCCAGAATGCCCACGGCTACCTGTGACCCATCAGTTATTTTCCTACCGCCTTTAAGATAAGATGTGTTACTGTCTATCTCATTTAAAGCCGGTTTTTCAGTTTGCCCGTTCTTTATCCATTTCCATTTTTGGTTTTGTTTTTTCATTCCTTTTCTTTCTCCAAGTGTGATCAGTGTGTGGTAAGAGTGTATACGTGGTATGATGGAGAATTTTGCCTCAACATCGGGATCATCTACCGTTTCGAAGAGGAGGACAAAGGAAATGCCCAGGAGTCAGTGGCTTTCCCATGTTCTAGGTTCCTAACTTCGGTGTCGACGGATCCTCATCCAACGTGTAGTAGGTGCAGGGAAAACGTATGTACGGTTACTAATCCGTGTTCTGTTTGTCGCGGTTGGTCGGTGGAACAGTGGAAGAAGTTCTATGGGAAAAGCCAATACAAAAGGAGGGGGTGACGCCATCTTTGGATGACCAAACCTTACCGGCTTCTTTTGTATCGGTAATAAACCAGGCTGCTCCATATGTTTCTCCACCTGCTTTTGAATTGTCTCAATACCCCTTCGGTTTCTCCTAGCGGTTCTGTATCGGTAAACGTCAGGGGGGCCTTGGGTAATTTTATGAATAATTTGCACTCTCCTTTGTTCCCAGCAAGTAGAGGGGGAGATCCGCCATCTTTGTTCCAGGCTCCTGCTACTCAAGCGCATAGGTTAGATGGTACGTGGTCAGCGCTAGGCCTACCAGGCGTACCAACCTTGGATGGTCTGCTTGCGCATTATATGACGTCACGGTTCCAGCAGGGTCCCGGCAGCGCTGAATGTTCCTCCTCATCGGGCTTGCAATTTATGGGAATTAATGCCGCGGCTTCACCATCCCACTCATATTTACAGCGATGCAGAACGTGGGAGGTAGTTTGGCAGCAAACGTGCGGTTGCCAGCAGAAAACCTCTCAGTCTCTCCCTACGAGAGGGATGACGTCACAACATACGTCACACTCTGATATGGCAGGCGTGATGACGTCACAGACCGATTCTCGGCCTTTTTCGCTGCACCCAGACGCTAATACGCCTTCTGACCCGTCAATGCAAACTGTAATGCAGAAATTACAGGATATAGAGAAGAGAATGAATAAGAGAGACAAAAAGAAAAAGTGTGATTCGCCTTCTTCGTCTTCTTCCTCTAGTTCGGCGTCATCGCTAAGTCCGATAACGTCACGGCGAGCGCCAGTCAAAGCGTTGGAGGAGGATTCGGGAGTTCCTGGCGGATCTCGGGCTAAGAGAAGAATCAATTCTTCCTCTTCTTCGGACCAAGACTATCATTCCAAGTCACAAGCAAGGTCGGAAAATCAGTGGCTATTAAAGCACAAGGTTGGCAGACGAAGCCGTTCGCAAGAATCCGAACAAGCGAGAGAGGTGACGGCCGGCGAGCTAGCGGCCAAGGCGGAGTTGCCAGTTTGGATCGCAAAAACTGCGATACCTCTGGTAAAATCGACGTTGGCGGCGAAAGGTTGCAGCAGAGGATGGAATGCAGGTCCCCGTTTCGCCCGTAAGGCCGTTCAAAGTACGTACGAAGGACGATAAGGCTCCTATTAAAAGTACGAAAAATAGAGAGTTGGCAACCTCGGCGGATACGTTCGTGGAAGGCAGTGTCCGTCTGGATAGAAGGTCGAGGCCGGGCTCGCCGACGCTCGAAAAACGATGCCATGCTAATAGAGACGAACTTATCTCTGTCTTAAGGGAGCCTTCATCTTGGAGATCTAGACGAGATTCTCGCTCTAGATCCGTGAGCAGAGAAAGAGTGAGACGTTTCTCGTTCCCCTGCTGACTATCCGGGATCGAGCCAACAGCGGCCAACAAAGATCAAAGAGACCGCGGCCGTAGGGGCAGGCGGGCCATGGAATTCCGGGCCGTCTGTCAGAAGATAGAGGCGAGACAACATCCCTTGTGACGAGCAGAGTGGTACACTAGAGCCGGAGGAAGGAGAAAACCAAGAGTTTCTGGCCTCGTATGCAGAGGTTATTGATTTGATTCGTCAATTCAATAGCCTTTCGGAGAAGACAGAAACACCGGCCAGTATGCTTCCTCGGGAATTGACATGGCGTTTGGACTAAAGAGGATACCAAGGTGTCGTATGAATTGCCTTGTTCGAGTCATGCGGAATCGGTCTTGCAACACATAAACTCAAAGATTGCAGGGAGGGATAATTCCTTAAGATCTAATAGATCATTTAAATTTATTCCCCCTCCAATGATAAAGCAAAGGAAATATTATACGACACCGAAGGTCCCTTTGCTGTCTAGACAAATGAACCCTAATGTTGTAAGGTTAAGGCCTGGATTAACCTTGGATCAGGTTAAAATGGAGTGCCCTTCGATGACGTACAAGAGGCTGCTACGTTAGAAGCAACAGCTTCTTCTGTCTTTCAGGCTGCTTCCTGGTTAGACCTTTGGTCAACAGCAGTGGCGAAAATTGCATCCTCGGAAGCCAACAAGGAACGTAGTGGATGAACCATTGTTCATTAGATTACTACAGTCAGGTTCCAAAGGCGATTGCGTTGCGTACCTGACAAACGTAAGTGCAAAACGTCTAACAGTCAAACTACTCCTTTGGAGGGAAGACAACAGCAGATGTCTCGGAAGAAGACAGTGAGACATAGCATCCCTAATAGAGTCACAAGACCCTCTTCCCCAAAGAGGATAACTCATCGGCCCTTTCACAATAGAAAACAACAGAGGAAGGGGCAATAGGGGAAGAGGGAGAGGCTCAAGAAGATAGGATGGGCGCCTCCCATCACTCGGCCACACCAGTGGGGGGTTGCCTGGCAAATCACTGGAAGGTGTGGCAGGAACTAGTGGCAGAGCAGTGGGTGGTTGGATGTTCTCAGGATCGGGTATTTGATTCCGTTCGAGGTAACCCCGCCCCTGACAGATCAACCATTACCCCACGTCACTTATGCCCACAAATCTCAGAAGGCCACTATTCTGCAGGACGAAGTGAAGAAGATGATGGAAAAAGGAGCTGTGCAACAAGTATGCAGTCCGACAAAAGGCTAATACAGCAGAATTTTCCTGGTACCCAAAGCCAACGGGGAGTGGAGGATAGTAATAGACCTGTCAACGCTGAATCTGTTTATAAGGAAAACCAGTTTCAAGATGGAAACTCCGAAAACGGTTCTACAAGCAGTCAGAATCGGAGACTTATGATGACAGTCTATCTAAAGGACGCATACTTTCAGATACCAGTCCATCAGTCTTCAAGGAAATTTCTCCGCTTCAGTCTTGCAGGGAAAGCTTTCGAATTCAAGGTCCTGTGCTTCGGATTGACAACGTCTCCTCAAGTTTTTACAAGAGTGTTCACTCGTGTCGGCGTGGGCGCATGCTCAGGGGAGGGGATCAGGCTAATAAGATATCTGGACGATTGGCTGGTGATAGCAAAGTCCAGGGAGAAATTACTCAGGGACAGGGCGGCCCTCCTGCAGCTTTGTCACAGCCTAGGTATTGTGGTGAATCAGCAGAAGTCGCAGTTGGGGATCCAAGTCAACGTTTGGAATATCTGGAATGGTGATAGACACAACACAAGCCAAAGTATTCCCGACAGACCAAAGAGTAGAGAAATGCAAAGTGGTGAATGCCTTTCTGGGAAAGCAGACACAGCCAGCAAGACAGTGGCAGGTGGTGCTGGGAATCCTAACCTCCCTGGAGAAGCTAGTACCACAAGGAAGGCTACACCTTCGGTCCCTACAATGGAGGATGAAGGAGTTTTGGTCACCAACAGTAGATCACCCGTACGAGCAAATTCCCTTGTCGGCAGAAGTGAGGAAAGACTTGCTGTGTGGGTGAACGACGACAATCTGACAGTGGGTGTCCCCCTTCAACAATCCTCCCCAGACCTCTTGCTGTTCTCAGATGCGTCACTAGAAGGCTGGGGAGCCCATATGGAGGAGTTGATGGTGTCAGCAAAATGGAGTTGCAAGGACAGAGAACTCCATATAAACGTGCTGGAGTTGAAAGCAGCTTTTCTGCTCTACAAAGAATTCAGGGAGAGAGTAAAGGGACACTCAGTGGTATTGATGTCAGACAACACCACAGTAGTAGCTTATATAAAACAAGCAAGGAGGCCTAGTTTTCTTGGCAGTTACATGTGATGACAGTTTAACTTCACCAGTGGGCTATAGAGAACCTGGTAGACATCAAGGCCAGGTATATTCCGGGAAAAAGAAACATATAGTGGCCGACAAGTTGAGCCGCAGGGATCAGATTCTGGGAACGGAGTGGTCCCTACACCAACAGGTAGTGGACAGGATGGCTCATGTTGTGGGAAGGACCGATCATAGACCTATTCGCAACCAGGTACAACAAAAAGTTGGAAGTGTATTGTTCAGTAGTCCCGGACGCAGAGGCAGTAGCAGAAGATGCGCTACAACACCCCTGGGGCAATCTGGACGTATACGCATTTCCTCCATTTGTCTAATCGTCAGGTTCTGAACAGGGTAATGCGGTCTCAGAACCTCAAGATGACCCTGGTAGCTCCGTTATGGCCGAAAGCAGAGTGGTTTCCAGACCTACTGGAACTCCTAGTAGATGTGCCAAGAGAGTTACCTCCATGGAGCAACCTTCTGTGTCAGCCTCACGTGGAGAGGTACCACCAGTCGGTGAAAGTCCCTATCGCTTCACAGGTGGAGACTGTCAAGTATCTCCTCCGAGAGCGAGGGTTTTTGCAGAAAGCAGCAACTCAGATGGCAGGTAATATCAGAAAATCATCTGCGACAGTATACCAAGGAAAGTGGTCAGCATACTGTGATTGGTGTCGTAGAGGGAACGTGTCTCCACTCGGTACCACTATTCAGCAGTTAGTAGACTTTCTGATATATCTCAGAACAGAAAAACATATGTCTGTATCTGCAGTGAAGGGGTACAGGGCGGCTCTAGCCTCAGTCTTACGAATGAAAGGAGTGGACATATCGTCTTCATGGGAGTTGGCCATGCTGATGAGGAGCTTTGAACAGTCATGCCCACCAAAGGAGCTAAAAGCCCCAGATTGGGATCTGACCAAGGTACTGAGTAGTCTGACAAAACCCCCCTACGAACCACTAAGGCAGTCCACAGATAGGAGCCTGACCCTGAAGACAGTCTTCTTATTGGCCCTGGCTTCAACCAAAAGGGTGGGGGAGCTACATGGCCTCTCATATCTCATAAAGCACTCGAGAGGTTGGAGATCAATGGTATGTGAGTTTGTCCCAGAATTCGTGGCCAAGACCCAAAATCCAACAATAGTAGACGGCAGATTCGACTCCTTTACCATGCCTTCCTTGGCAGACTTTGTAGACACGACAAAGCTGAGATGCTCCTGTGCCCCGTCAGGGCACTAAGGGAGTACTTAAAGAGAACAAGGCCCCTCAGGCCGGGGTGCCAGAGGTTGTTCGTAAGTACAGGACGGAACAAGAAGGAAGTGTCCAAGAATACAATATCATTTTGGCTAAGGGAGACGATCAGAGATGCTTATACGGCAGAAGACAGTGGGTCAGATAGCCAGGTGGAAGCTAGAGCTCATGACATCAGGGGAGTGAGTGCTTCCCTGGAGTTTAAGAAGAACAGGCCGGGGGATAAATTCTGAAAGCTGGTGTGTGGAAGCGCCAAACAACTTTCACCTCATTTTATTTGAAAGATGTTGCCCATAGATCCTTGGACACCTTTTCCTTGGGTCCAGTGGTGGCGGCCCAACAAGTGATATAATTCATCCAGTGCCCCTGGCGGGTCAGTTTGCGTCTAGTCTAAGATGAAGGTATGAAAGTAGAATGAATGGGATGACTGGTCCTTTTCTTTACTACTTTCTTCCTACTCCTTTAACTACGCATATGAAGGAGAGTACCGTCATGTGCTGGAACGGACTAGATGCAGGTGAGATGGTCAGCCATACTGTGAAGCTATCTTAGCTGATGATATACTTTTCAGTAGCAAACACACCCTCTGGATAATAGGGAAAAGAGGGGGGGTGAAGGTGGATCCAGTTGCAAGGGACAAGAGTAAACAGTAGAATGGTATCTACACCCTGTGGAGAAAACCAATAGATCCGCTTATATCTTTGGTCCTAGGTTCATTGTCCATTCTCTTAGAATTTCCCTATATATTCGGAAATGGATAAGGTGGCAAACTCCCAGTCAGTTGTAGAGACTTACCTCCCTCCATAGTAAGTCTATCCTAATGTTAAGACCGAAGGTTTGTTTCGTGTATGAACAAATACCAAATTGTAACTAATTTGTATTTTTCATAACTAACAAACCTGAGGTCTTAACAGTTAAAGGCCCACCTCGAACCACCCCTCTAGCAGTCTAAACTGGGTTAGAAATATAACTGATGGGTCACAGGTAGCCGTGGGCATTCTGGGTATACATGCCCCGTGACCTGGTATAGATGCCATTAGTCCCTGGATCTCACAAGTGTAATTTTAATTCTACCGGTTTCCAGCTTGGCGCTAGTAAATCCTAATGTTAAGACCTCAGTTTGTTAGTTATGAAAAATACAAATTAGTTACAAATTTGGTATATTTTGTGGACATTGTTTTTTGAAAACTTGGATTCACAGATCCAGTTTATTGTTGCTGTGTAATTTGATGTTTGGAATATTTCATTATTGCAATGATATAATTTGAAACTTACATATTAGGAGATGTAATTAATTTATACCACTTGCTGACTGACACTTTCCAGTGGTATTTGTCTTATTTTTTTATTTATTTATTTTTTTGGTTTCCCCCTAACAGAGACATTTGCAGATGGACACCAGGTATACATGGTGTCGAATTTGTACAGAGAGTTTCCCAGGTGAATTCCAGCTAGTTAATCACATGGCTAAAAAGCATTATGAGTGTGAACTCCCCTACAGATGTGAAGTTTGTAATTTTACAAGTTCCATGTACTACAGTGTCATCAATCACTTTAAAGTAGTGAGTATTATGCCACATAGTATAAATGAAAGTTATTTCCTCACATCCAGGGATTTCCTGTGTGTGACTTCATTTCACCCATATGACCATTTTAGCTTTCATTCCTTAGTTTAGTAATTTTAGAAATTTCTTGATGCATGCTTACTTGTTTTTAAAAATGTGTAGTACAGGTAGTACATCTTTGGAAGATAAAGATAAAAAACTGTTTTCAGTCACATGGACTATAAATGGTGTGACCAGCAGGTAAACAGAAATGGATTAACATTCCTCAAGAGATTAAAAGAGATGAATTTTGTTTTGAAAGTATACTATGTCAACGCAGCATTAGTAAATATCTTTTGAAGCAAAAGATATTTACTAATACAGGCGCCCCTCGGTTAGCGGCAGGGTTCCGTTCCTGGCCGCCGACGTTAAGTGATTTTCAACGCTAAGCAATTTTAAAGCCTACGGCCGCTGCGCACCTTCGTTCGAAATTCTAGACCAGTCAAAGGCGCCGCAATCCCACAAAGGCGCAATAAGTAAAATTACATTTATGCAGTATAGTACTATAGAATTTACTGTACAGTACATTATAGCATTATAAATACTGTAAAGTGAAAAAAGCCTAGCTTTAATCCTTTGAGTGTCTAGAGTATGTAAAGATATAATAAGGTTTATACAGTGTACAGGTAGCTGTAGTGTTTAAGTTACGATAATTCGTCTTACGATAGTCCGATTTTATGAGATCAAATTACAATAGCCTAACTTTATCCCATCTTCTAGTTACATAAGTTCAATAACAGCAAAAGAGAATGATGAAAGTATGGTTTTAACGTTATACTCGTTGCGTGAACGTGTAACAGCCATGAACAACTGAACGAGAAACGACTTTTATTTTTTCTAAGTACAACCGAATTGGATAACATCCGTTTGGCTTGTATTTCAATCATCGTACTACAGTACACTATTACTGTAGTTGTTATAAATGGTGTTATGTAGAATAGAACTGAGATATCTTAATGTAATAACTTTTTTCGCTGTAGATCAAAGATCAATCGGGAAATATACTGTTAAATTTAAACCTACGTAGTTATAACTGAAGCTGAGAAAACTGTTCAAGCTGCTAATGACTGTTATCGTACATCGGCAACAAGGAAAATTCCAGTAAATGTATGCCATCAAACAACCGTAGATAAAATTGAGATTAAATCATTTTAATCAAAACTACTGTGCTTGAAAGAACACATTTTACTGATGGTTTCACGTCGATATAAGATAAATAACGTAAAGTTCATTTGTTTCCGATACGTAATACAAACCCTCGGTCCTTTAACAATAGGAAGGTAACTAGCGGCAGCTGGGACGGTCGTAAGCTTCGAACAAGGGAGAACGGTAGTTTAACTGCTTGTCCGATCATGCGCGCGCCGCGCGCCCGGGCGGTGAAGAATCACTTTTGCTTTCGGCCGTGGTGTGACAGGACGTGCTCGTCATCGCTCTGCCCGCTATTCGTCGTGTGCTTTGGATGTTTACAATTTCTTCTGACTGGTTTGTTTGTGGTCTTGAATGAAATTGTAAGTACTCTTTTTTTCATTTTTCATTGAGTGAAGTGAATTTAATTATGGATCTTGAAGAGCTTTCGCCGCGCCCACCAGCTGCCCGTAGAGTGTGTCCCGGGCTGGAGGGGCGTAAATGCGGCGGATTCCGCTCTTATCCTGACATTGATCCACATGAATTATGTTATCGGTGTCGGGGGCGAGAGTGCTCCCAACCAGAACCATGTAATGTTTGTGTGAATTGGTCCGAGGCGCAGTGGGTGCTGTACGAGGGTAGGAAGAGGCGTAGATCGACCAAGGAGTCGTCGGAAAGCTCTCCAGCGACTCCTTTGGTGACGGATACCTCGTCATCCTTCCTACCTCCAGCTCAGCCCCCACGATTTGCGCCTTCCCCTGCGGGGGGGGTTTCGGAGTCCTTCTCCTCACTCGATCCGTCGAGTGTGGAGGAGGGCGCCCGATACCCGGATGTTCAATTGTATTCGGGGTCTTCCGTCCGCTCTGGGTGGGGTTCGTCCTCCCCCAGGCGTGAGGGTGCCCCTCTAACTGACCCGACTGTTCCTCCCTCAGGTGTGCCTTCTGTGAGTGACGACCTTGGACAGGTGTGGGCGTCGTTGGGACTGCAGGGCGCTCCCAGTATCCAGGGCTTAATTCAACGACTGGCGGGGTCGGCAGTTGTAACTCATGGTGTAGTCACAACGACTACTAATACAGTGTCCACACCAGCGTACGCCGCCCCTCCTCATGTGGTTTACACGCAACACATTGCGTCGGTGACTCCCACGGCATCAATCCAAAAGCCGATTGCTGCCGTACCTAAGAGGGGCGTGCCGCCGCCACCTGGATTCTATGTGCTGCCGACTCCCGACTTTCGCTGTCCGAAAAAAAGTTCGCCCCTGGACCTGCCGCCCGTCCCATGATTGAACTTGGCTGAATTGGAGATGCCTGTGACGCCGGACTATGCTGCCATACCTGCCGTACCTGCAGCTAGTGTTGCTGGGCCCAGCCGCTCGCGCCGCTCCTACGAAGCGCGCGGTGCGTGACGCTCATGCTGATGTTGCTGCTGGTGCTGGTCCTGCTGGTGCTGGTCCTGCTGCTGCTGGTCCTGCTGCTGCTGGTCCTGATGGTGCTGGTCCTGCTGTTGATGTTCCTGCCGTGCCTGCCCCTGCCCACGTCGCGTCTCGTCATGGAGGTGCTGCCCCGGTCTCAGGTCTTTCCGGACAGGATCAGTCGGGGCGTGTTGCTTCGGCAATTGGCCCGACTTTTCCGTGGATGGAAGACCTGACGTCCGTCTGAGAGAGCTGACGAAGAAGAGGAAGAAGAAGGATGGAAGGTGTCGTCGTCGTCTTCATCGTCTTCTTCGTCGTCTGTTGCCGCCTCTCCCCCTTCGACTTCTAAGGCTTCCAAGCCGAAGAAGAAGAAGGCTGCCTCCTCCCCCCCTAAGAAGGCTCCTGCGGGACCTTCGAAGGGCCCGTCTCGCTCTGGTGTGACGGGGGGTGCTTCTGCTGGTCCTGTTCCCTCGGGAACAGGGCCCGTCTCCTCTTCTGAGAAGAAGAAGAAGACGGGGACCAAGGATGTGCTGGCTACTGCTGGTACATCCGCGCCTGGTCTTGGTAGCACTGCTGCTAAGCCAGGTACCGGCTCGACTTCTCGTTCGCGAGAAGTTCCGAGTGTACGGTCTCCTTCGGGCGACCGTGCAGCCAAAGTCAAGACGCCTGAGCTTGCTCACCGTCATGACCGAGGCACGGAGCAGAAGACTGTCGAAAGTCGCGCAGGTGACTGTCGCCAGGCCAGCGGCCGCTCTCGTAGCGACCAGCCGGTACCTCGGGTTGACGTGACGGTCTCTGACCGGCCACGGGTTGAGGCTGGGAAGAGGTCCCCTCGACCAACGGCACCAGCTTCGGCTGGTACCAGCGGTTTTGACGTGCCGTGAGGACGCTCACCGGTCTCACCGCGAAAGCGAGCTCTGTAGATCACCTGACCGCCGCTCCCACAGGGACCGGACGGAGACGGTGGCCAGCAGCAGCTCGTCTGACGCACAGGACCGGGGTCGACGTGCTCAGTCGAGCCGCTCGCCACAGGTGAGCGGCACGGCCAGGCCTGCAGATCGATCCCCACCGCGGGTTGGTGATCGGCTGCAGCCCCCCAGTACGCTGGTCCTGCCAGCGAGCGGGGGGGGAGCGTCAGGTCTGTCTCTCCTATACCTTCAACTTCCTCGGGCTACACCGGGAAGAGCGAGGTAGCTAGGAGTGATCGTGAGAGGTGCGCCACTCACGATCCCGTCACGATGCCGCACGCACCAGGCATGGTCTTAGGACCAGCCAGGTCGTACGCGCAAGTGGCTGGAGGCGACCGTCAGGGGTCTGTTGCTGTTCCTCCTTCTGAAGGAGGAGGGTCTCGAGAGCTGCTCCTGTTGGAGGGACTGGACGGTCCTACTCCTCAGGACGCTGTGACTCCCGAGATCCAGAGGAACTTTGCCCAGGTTATTGCGCTGATTCGTCAGCACAACGACCTGGGGGAAGGATCGCCGCTACCACCATCTGAGCCCATGTCCGGCTCGAGTCATTTTGGGGCCCGAAGAGGGAAACCCAAATTGACGGTGGGACTGCTGCGATCGGAGCTTGCAGACTCAGTCCTTGACCAGGTGGAGAATTTCGTCTCAGGACGAGAGGACTCACTTAAGTCAGGACGGTTCTTCCAATGCTACTTCCTCCTCCTCTGCAGCGACAGCGGAAGTTCTACGTGCCATCAGTGGATCCAATACCGCCCAAACAGGTTAACCCGGAGCTAGCTAGGCTAACTCCAGGTGTGTCCCTGCAGCAGCTCCTGTCGGAGAACTTGTGGTTCTCGCAGCAGGAGGCACTGGGCCTGGAAGCTACTGCTATGGCAGCTTTCCAGGCAGTCTCTTGGTTGGATCTGTGGTCCCTCACAGTATCCAAGGTCGCGGCCGACTCCGGGGCGCTGCCCTCGAAGACGACCCCCGACTTCAGGAGACTGTGCCAGTCTGGAGGTAGGGCCATCTCCTACCTCGCCCATCAGACGGCAAACCTGTGGGCCAACTTGGTTCTCCGTCGTAGGGACGCTGTCCTTACACGAGTAGCCAAGGGAAATGGGGGCCGGGGTGCGTTGAGGCGGTAAATGGACTCCGTAAACGGACCAATGAAGAGTTCCTCCGCTCTCTTTCCCAGAGAGATGGTGGACGCGGTGCGGTGGAAAGACGGCGCACTGATGACAGTGACCGTCTGGTTCACCAGGCAGTTACGAAGGTTTCTGGGCAACCTCGTACAACTGCGGCTAAGCCTAAGAGTTTAGCTAGCGCTTCCTCGGCTGCTAAGACGGCTGCTCCATCGAAGCCCCGAGGAAAGACTCTTCCTGCTTCAACTTCTGGTAAAGGAGGCCGTAACCAGCCCTCCTCCCAGCCCTCCTTTCCCCGAGGAGGTGCTGGGAAGAAGTCGAAGCGAGGTGGGAAACGCTAGGGACGGCGTTTCCCCCTCACCAGCTGCCGGAAGTGGGGGGGGTGCCTAGCGAGCCAGTGGGCACTTGGCAGCGCTACGGTGCCGAGACCTGGATAGTAGACGTCCTTCGGGAGGGATATCTACTACCCTTCGAATCTCGGCCACCCCTCACCTCCAACCCGGTCCATCTTCAGACATATGTTCTAGGATCCTCAAAGGACGAACGCTCTTCGGCAGGAGATCAAGACCATGCTGACCAAAACGAGCTGTAGAAGTCGTAGTAGATCGGTCACCGGGCTTTTACAGCCGCCTTTTTCTTAGTGGAAAAGGCATCGGGGGGCTGGCGCCCTGGTGATAGATCTCTCTCCCCTGAACCGATTTGTTCGCCAGACTCGGTTCAAGATGGAGACGGCAACGTTCCGTGCTGGACTCCATCAGGGAGAACGACTTCATGCTTTCAGTGGACCTGAAGGATGCGTATTTTCAAATACCCATCCATCAGTCCTCCAGAAAGTACCTCCGCTTCATCTTCGACGGGACGGTGTACCAATTCAGGGCACTTTGCTTCGGTCTCTCAACCGCCCCACAGGTGTTCACGAGAGTGTTCACGCTGGTGTCTGCTTGGGCCCATTCGCACGGGATACGTCTTCTGAGGTATCTCGACGATTGGCTGGTCCTGGCGAGCTCCCGCTCGCAGTTGCTGCAGGACAGGGATCAACTTCTAAAGTTTTGTCGCGATCTGGGGATCGTGATAAACTACGAGAAGTCCGATCTCGAACCCAAGCAGAAGATGAGTACCTGGGTATGCTGATCGACACGGTAGCAGCTCAAGTCCGCCCCGCAGACTTGAGGATCAGCAAATTCAGGGAGGCAGCCGGCCGGTTCCTGTCTCGGCAGGAACAGGCAGCTCAGCAATGGCAAGTCGTGATCGGCCACCTGTCGTCACTCGAGAAGTTAGTTCCTCACGGACGTCTTCACCTGCGGTCTCTCCAGTGGAGACTAAGGGATAGAGGTTGGTCACAGGTTAAAGGATTCCACCATTACTTTTTCCCCGTGTCCATCACGGAGAAGGTGAGGCAGGACCTAGCCTGGTGGCTCGACGACAAGAACTCTTAAGAGGGGTGCCTCTACGCACTCCCCCCCGGAGATGCTGCTGTTCTCAGACGCATCGACAGGGATGGGGCGCACACCTGGAGGAGTTGCTGGCTGCAGGTGTGTGGGACCATCACGACAAGCACCTTCACATCAATGTCCTAGAACTCAAGGCGGCGTTTTACGCTCTCCAAGAGGTTTCCCAAGACCGCTTGATGGGACACTCCGGTGGTGTTGATGTGCGACAACACCACAGTAGTGGCATACGTCAACAAGCAGGGGGGCCTAGTGTCTCTCCCGCTACACCAGTTGACTGTGCAGGTGCACGAGTGGGCCACGGCTCACTCAATAGAGCTGTCAGCACGCTACATTCCAGGCAGAGGAATGTAGTAGCAGACAAGGCTCAATCCGTCGGGAATTCAGGTAATAGGGACCGGAGTTGGTCCCTACCCCACCCAGAAGTGGTGGAAAGGCTCCTTCAACCTGTGGGGGCGTCCGGTCATAGACCTGTTCGCCACCCGGCACAACAAAAAACTTCAAGTTTTTTGCTCAGCCATGCCGGACCCATGGGCAGCTGCAGAGGATGCTCTTCAACACCCCTGGGACAACCTCTTCGTCTACGCCTTTCCTCCCTTTTGTCTGATTCGGAAAGTGATCAGCCGAGTGCTGGTCACTCCCAATCTCAGGATGATCCTGGTGGCTCCCAAACGACCTCAAGCCGTTTGGTATCCGGACCTGCTGGCTCTTCTTGCGGAAGAACCGAGAGAGATGCCCCACTGGCACAACCTTCTAGCCCAGCCACACGTATAGCGGTACCACCGGGCAGTCCGTTCCTATCAACTTCACGGCTGGCTGTTATCCACCATCTCTTGCGAACGAGAGGCTTTTCTCGCAGCGCAGCAACAGAGATGGCTGGACACGTCCGACAGTCCTCTGCAGCTGTGTACCAGGGGAAGTGGGCCGTCTTCTGTGGTTGGTGTCGTAGACGGGGTCTATCTCCTCTCAGAGCCATCTTTCAGCAGGTAGCGGATTTCCTCGTGTTTCTTCGCCGAGAGAAGCTCCTCTCAGTACCCACAGTTAAAGGATATAGAGCAGCACTGGCGCTCGTCCTAAAACTGAGGGGACTGGACATCTCGAACTCGTTCGAGATCTCCTTGCTAATGAGGAGCTTCGAAAGGTCTTGCCCACCCAGGGAACTCAGCCCCCTGAGTGGGATGTGACTCTCGTCCTTAGGAGTTTGACTCGAAGACCATTCGAGCCACTCCGAGAGTCGTCAGACAGGGATCTGACCCTCAAGACCCTCTTCTTGCTGGCCCTGGCATCGGCGAAGAGAGTAGGGGAACTTCATGGTCTGTCCTTCAATGTTAAACATTCCAGGGGCTGGGGATCTGTGACGCTCGATTTCGTCCCAACGAATTTCGTAGCTAAGACTCCGAATCCGTCGATCCCTGACGACAGGTTCGAGTCTTTCACGATCCCCTCCCTAATGGACTTCACCGACAACGATACGGATGAGATGCTGCTTTGTCCTGTGAGGGCGCTACGGCGCTATCTGAAGAAAACTCGACACCTCAGGCTGAGTGTCGACGCCTCTTCGTTAGCACTGGGGTTACCAAGAAAGAAGTATCCAAGAACACGCTTTCTTTCTGGCTGCGTGAGGTGATCAGGAGAGCGTACGAGGCTGATGGTAGTGACGACAATCCGTACGCTCCGACCGAGAGCCCACGAAGTCAGAGGTATTGGACCCTCTTTGGTGTTCCGTAGGAACTTCTCCGTGGCGCAGGTCCTGAAGGCAGGTTGGTCTGGGCCAACCGGACTACCTTCACGTCCTTCTACCTTCGGGATATTGCCCACAAGTCCTTGGATACTTTTCCTTGGGACCTGTGGTGGCTGCTCAACACGTTGTGTAAGCTTACCCAGCACCTGAGCAGGCAGAACAGCATCGATTCCTGGTGTGACTGTAGGAATGAATGGTTGAATGAGAGTGCGACTGGCTTCTCTTCTCCATCTTTCTCTCTCTCTACCTGTGGGCAGAGGGTCACGGTTGTCACCATGCTGGAAAGGAATTCGATGCAGGTAAGCTACTCGACGAGCCCCAATCTATCCCTTTAGTTAGGGATAGAAGCAAATATCCTCCACTCCTCCAACAAGGAGGAAGGAGTGGATGCCTACTTGAGACAAACCCATAACTTTATGTTGGCTCTTGTAATGGAGCAAGTTCTTACTTGCTGGTACAACGAGATACGCTTGCCTCTCTCTTAGTACTTGGCTCAGAGGTCTGACCATTGATCCTGCGGTGCACACCCCGATCAATCGGACAGAGGTTTGGATCCCTCCCTTGCTCTTACGACCAGGGAGGCATTCCAAGGTTGGACGAACACCAGTCTGTTCACCAAAAAGACTCAGATCCACCACCCAAGAAGTGAGTCTTCCTATTGTTAAAGGACCGAGGGTTTTGTATTACTATCGGAACAAATGACAATTTGTCGAAAATTGCATTTTTCTTAACTATACAAACCTGAGGTCCTTTACATATAGTCCCACCTCATACCACCCCTCACTCTGCAACTTTTTGCATGGGCCTAAAGCAAAAGTGATTCTTCACCTCTTCAGGGCGCTGCTGGGCGCGCGCGCGAGTTCGGACAAGCAGTTAACTACCGTTCTCCCCGCCCGTCCCCTTGTTCGAAGCTTACGACCGTCCCAGCTGCCGCTAGTTACCTTCCTATTGTTAAAGGACCTCAGGTTTGTATAGTTAGGAAAAATGCAATTTTCGACAAATTGTCATATTACGATAATATAAATGAGAATTGCGAACGGAATCACACAATTTTTTACGCAATAAACATGCCGCCAACGTAATCTGTTAACGAAAAAAAAAAGTAGTTCACATTCACAACGAGACATATTCAATTCATATTTCCACCTAAAAACACGTTGTATAAGGAAAAATAACCTTGTCTCATATAAGGCAAGTATCTAGATATTCGTTTATGCTAACTAGAATGAAGAGAATTGCGTTAAATATGGCGAAACAAACTCGTATTCGCCATCAGCTGATTTCAAACCACAACATTGGCCGCTCTGCGGAATACTGGCTTAGATTTGCCAGTATTCCGCGGATGCAGTGAAGTAATGTATGACTTTTCAAATGATTTATGGAAAAGATGCCTAATTGTTAAAATAACACCATGCATTTTTCGGAACAGTGGCGGACAAGAACGAAATGAAAAAATATCCCCTGACAACATGAAGTGTAGTTACAAAGGCTGCCTTAATTTGTATCATGTTTATGTACAAAAATAAAAATACCCTATACGTAATATATTTTCATACTATTTTAAACATAAAAGCATAAACATTTGTAAAATCAACACATCGATCGCCAAATTTGCCGTTTTTAACTATATTTTCGGAAGAGCGGCAGACGGCGGCTTACAAGAACGAACATGAAAAAACATCGTATTTGATAACGTGAAGGGCAGTTTCAAAAGCTGCCTTTTTATCATATTTCTGCACAGAAATAAAAAATACCCTATACGTAATACATTTTCATACACATTTTAAACATAAAAGCATGAACATTTATAAATCAACACATCCATAGCTAAATTTGCACTTATGTAACTCGATATTTTTGGCATAGAACAGCGTCAGAGGCATATATTTTACCCTAATACCTATGTAATAACTCCATAAAATTTGTTAATATAATTTGCATAACCTTTATGGTCTGAACGGCATTTCTACAAATGTATGAACTCGTAAGACAGCGGCGCTGTTAACTGAAAATTGTGCCGTAAAAATACCTTATTTTTTTAATGAATATTTTTGACGACAGCCGTAAAACCGATTCGCCACTGAGCGATTGTGCCGTTAACCGCGGGCTGCCTGTATATATGAGTGTTTATTTTATTGCTGAAGAATCTGTGAACCAACAATTTTGCACTTAAAGTAATGAGAAGGAATTAATTTTTTCTTCATGTAACCAGCAAAATTTACATACACTATTAAAAACTTTGTACGTACTGTATTCAAAATGTGCACACACTTACGTCATTATTAGCTTCATGTGAGCAAAACATTTCCCAGACAGAATACAACTAAAACCTTATTGGCTGGCTGGTTGCCATGGAGATCTGTTAGCCAATGACAGCCCTCTGCTTCTGTTCTATTTATAGACATTTTGATCACAAATTGTGTGTACTGCACTGATTTTGAGCTTTGCCATGATTGTGATTAGTATTTGACTGATGATGGCAAAGTTACTCAATAATTTGCTTTATATAATTATTTCTTTGTGAAAACAAAAATTTAACAGTAATTTTAATTTTTTTATTGTGGTGAAAAATCCCACGCAGTGTTGTAGTGATGCGTCATCACTTGCGAATCCTGTTCCCAGAATGTCCTCAAATGTACGACTGCAAACTGATGATGACGTAATATGACAGTAGAGAACATTCCTCTCCCAGATCGATATGATGAATTGTATTTTAATGTCTTACTTATTGTTAAAATTACAGGGTGGATTACAATTACTTTGATCATATATATTTTTGCATTTTACAGAATGTTTTTGTTTAAAACAAACAGTTATAGTGAACATATGATCTTAATTGTCCCACTATTTTATTATTGATAATCTTAATGATCTCGCATTCTTTTAACAATGTATTAGTGTAAATAACAAACTTTAATGAATAATTATACTGAGAAAACATGAAAAAAGGTAAAAAACAATGTTTTTGTTGCAGTAGTGATGTTTGATTATGCTCCTTTAGTTGCTAAGGAAGGACTTCATTGAGAAATTTAATTTCATTCACAGAATTTGCTCTAGGATTCTGAATATTGTGTAAAAGCTAGAGACCAAAGGAACAGACAAAATGAAAAGCATTAAGATCATTGTAGTGTTATGGATCTATTTTTGAAATGTAACTTAGTGATTTTTTTTTCTCCCCAGGAACACAAAGGTTCGCCGTATGTTCAGTGCCATTACTGTCTGTCAGTGAAGACCATCAATTCATTGTCTGCGTATTCATTTTCTCTACGAATGTTGCAGCATCTCACGGTATTGTCCTTTATCATTTTTTTACCGAGTAATAATTTTCTTAAGAGTGAACAAGAATTAAGTAAATTGCACAAAGTTTCCTCTTCCCAATTTACATTGGCAATAATATAGTGATAGCTGGTAGTAAATGTTACATTTTGATAACAGCTCAGTGCCTGTAACTTTGTACTATTCTGTTTCTACTTCCAGAAACATACCACTCAGCAGGGAAAATGTAAATCATGCGTTTTGACGTTCTATAGCAAATATTTGCTTGATGAACACAAGAAAAAGGACCACATTAGTCGAATTAATGTTGTAGGTAAGATATTCCAGCCCTTCGAATTCTTACGTTAATGTTTTCATATCTATTTGTGATGAAAAATAGATATAGTGTCTTACTGATATACTTACAGAGGTCTTAAAGTTCCTGGGCTGTCATTCTCCCATTTACTTATTATTATTATATATATATATATATATATATATATCTATATATATATATATATGTGTGTGTATGTATGTATGTATGTGTATATTATATATATATATCTATATATATATATTTATATATATTATATATATATATATATAAAGGTTTTTTGCCACGAAGGAAAAAAATGAAAAAGCGAGATAGCCGAGTACTTTCGGCCCTATTCGAACCCTTTACTGAGTTTGCCTCAGTAAAGGGTCCGAATAGGACCGAAAGTACTCGGCTATCTCGTTTTTTCAATTTTTTCCTTAATGGCAAAAAACCTTTTTATTTATTATACATAGCATCACGTTTTATATACTTCGTGATCAAGTTATTCATATATATATATATATATATATATATATATATATATATATATATATATATATATATATTCTGTGTGTGTGTCAAGTTGAAAGTCAGCTTGAATATGAATGCAGGAAAGGCAGAATTAGACAAGTCCCAACCCTTAGCCCAAGCAAACCTACCAGACACCTAATATTGCAGTTTACTTAACCCTTAAACGCCGAAGCGGTAAAAAAAAAATGTCTCCCGTGTGCCGGAGACGTTTCAGAGTGAGCGCGGGAGCGGAAAAAATATTTTTTTCAAAAAATCATAGCGCGCTTAGTTTTGAAGATTAAGAGTTCATTTTTGGCTCCTTTTTTTGTCATTGCCTGAAGTTTAGTGTGCAACCATCAGAAATGAAAAAAAATTATCATTATCATATATAAATAATGCGATATATGATAGCGCAAAAACGAAATTTCATATATAATTGTATTCAAATCGCGCTGTGCGCAAAACGGTTGAATGTAACAAGTTACTTTTTTTTCGTTGTAATGTACACTAAATTGCGATCATTTTGGTATATAACAAATTGTAAAACGATAAAAGCAACACAGAGAAAATATTATCACAAAATAATGCATGAATTCGTAACGCGCAGACGTAAACACAATATTTTTTCAAAAATTCACCATAAAATCTAAATATTGTCCTAAGACTTCCAATTTCTTTCAAATGAAGGACAATGATTGAATATTACTATACTGTAAGAATATTAGCTTACAAATGCAGTTTTCGACCATATCTGACGAGTTAAAGTTGACCGAATGTCGAATTTTTTGTATATATATTTTTTTATATGCAATTATTTCGGAAATAAGAAAAGCTACAACTTTCAAATATTTTTCGTTTTATTCTACATGAAATTGCGCACATTTTCATATATAAAACTCTATGAAATGCCTAATATGAAACGGAGCAAATATTCCGAGAATGGGACTTACGCATTTCGGAGAGTTTGTGGCGGAGAATCCGCGCGCGGAGGGAAGGAAAGTTTTTTTTTTTTTAAATTCACCATAAATTTAAATATTGTGCTAGAGACTTCGAATTTGTTCAGATGAAGATAAATGACTGAATATTACTAGACTGTAAGAGTTTTATCTTACAATTGCGTTTTTCGACCATTTCGGTAGAGTCAAATTTGACCGAACGTGGTTTTTTTTCTATTATCGTGATTTATATGCAAATATTTAGAAAATGAGAAAAGCTACAACCTTCAACTATTTATTGTTGTATTATACATGAAATTGCGCACATTTTCATATATAAAACGTTATGTAACGGCTAATTTTAAAATGGTGCAAACATTACCACAATCGCACGTATGATTTTTCGGAAGAGTTACCGCGCGGACGTAAAGAAAATGTTATTTTTTTCATAAATTCACCATAAATCGAAATATTGTGCTTAGAAGAGACTTCCAATTTGTTGCAAATGAAGGTAAATGCTTGAATATTACTAGAATATAAGCGTTTTAGCTTACAATTGCGTTTTTCGACCATTTCGGTAGAGTCAAAATTGACCGAAGGTTGAAAATTTGTCACTTATCATTTTTTATATGAAAATATTTCAAAATTGATAAAAGCTACAACCATTGGTTGTTTTTAGTTGTATTGTGCATGAAATTGCGCACATTTTCATATATAAAACTTTATGTAACGGCTAATTTAAAATGGTGCAAACATTACCACAATCGCATGTATGATTATTTTCGGAAGAGTTACCGCGCGGACGTAAGGAAAAAGTTTTTTCATAAATTCACCATAAATCGAAATATTGTGCTAGAGACTTCCAATTAGTTGCAAAATTAAGTTAAATGATTGAATATTACTAAAATATAAGCGTTTTAGCTTACAATTGCGTTTTTTTACCATTTCGGTAGAGTCAAAGTTGACCGAAGGTTGAAATTTTGGCACTTATCGTTATTTATATGAAAATATTTCAAAACTGATAAAAGCTACAATCAAGAGTATTTTTTTGTTGTATTCTACATAAAAATGCGCACATTTTCATATATTATAGTCCATGTAACGGCTAATTTAAAATGGTATAAAAATTATGTCAAAGTGACGAAATAATTTCCGAGATGTGTCACAGATACTTTTTAGTGCGGCAAGAAATTCGCGCTTGTGCGCCTGCGTAACGATTGTAAACAAAACAACACCTTGATCCGTGAACTCCCAGCATCCCCCAAGGCGCGTGATTCAAGAGTTTTCGGCTGGTAGGCCTAAAAGTATTTTTCCGCGAACTTTTTAAAAAACTTTTGTATGTCGACATAAAATACGTCCAGTCGGCACCCGAGAGACAAAAAATGTCGACGTAAAATATGTCCAGTCGGCGTTTAAGGGTTAACGTACCATATGGAAATAAATTTCAAGTCTGTAAAACTAGTAGAATCCTCAGAAGCAATAGTATATAACACTTTTATGTAAATACTGTCTATTTGAATAAACACATTTTCCTTGAAATACATCCATAAATATTGTACTGTATGAGGTGTGTCTGTCAACATACAGTGTATTTTTGATAATCTGGTCACACAGACATAATTCTTATACATGAAAATTCAACTGATGTCCCATTCTAATTTAATGTAGAAAAGTCTGTTCTGAAAACAGGTAAATACCACACAAGACAATGAAATAGGGGGACTGGGTCTAGAACAAGGACTTTAATTGAAGTTTTATATAATTATTGCAGGCATGCAGAGGTACAAAATCCCTGAAGGACATACTCGCATTATGTTCCGCCCATGGGTGAAACGAGGTGCAACTAGTAATGCCCCAACAGTCCACATGCAAGTAACAAATACTGTTGCAATATCCACAACATTGCAGAGACTAGAGAGCTTGGTTGTTGATGTAGAAGAAGAAAAGAAATATTATTGCATAGAATGTGATGGAAATCTCACGTTAGAACACCACTTCAGGTATAGTGTTTGTTGTTGTCTTTATTTATATGTTGTTTAAGATTATTACTGTTTACAAAATTATTTATCCTGCATACATGGTTTCCTTTTAAATTTGACTCATTTTAATTTTACATATTTTATCCTGCTTACATGGTATCCGTTAAAGTTTTACTAATTTTAATTTTACATTTGTAAAATCCCAAAGTATCATCCAAAACTAGAATAATTTCAACCTGAATGATTGATGATAAGTTAAAGGAAATTCAGCTGTAATATATAATACTTAAATTATGAAGCCTTTTGAGCCCCATAATATCAGTATCTTAAGATTTGGATGTACATAATTATGCTTGATCCCAAACCTTTACATGACTAGTGAAATACATATTACACATAGGCATGAATATAAAAATTCTGCTTTGGAAAAAAGATAATTTAACCTTAACTAGCTCCAATTTTTTACCTCTTAAGACCAAGTCCTTTATTGAATCGTGTTAAAGCCTAGAATTGTGATTTGGAGTGTCTGTTTAAACTACATTATTATTACATATTACTACAGGGCATTGATTTTATTGGTTGTTTCATTGCTGACCAAAAGAGAATAAAATGTATAATTGTATTTGTTATTTCAGGGCTTACCAAAAGTGCACAAAATGTACATATTCAACTTGCTGTCGCAACATGGTTAGTAAGCATGCACAGGTGTTCCACCCTAATGGAAAATCAAAGAGTGGCTGTTACAGAATTGGTCCTCCTATCATTATGCCTGAACCAATGTACTGCATATGTGGCTTTAGTACTCGTAGTGGTAACCATCTCGGTAAGTGGATATTAAGTGGACTTTTTAATATTACAGTTCCCATATTTTAAAATGTCTAGTTTATTTATAGATTACAGTAAATATAATAGTTTTTTAGCTAGTGAAGGCTGAATGGTAGACTTGATAAAGAGAAGAACTATGTATTTCTGGCTTACCTTCTCGTGCCTTGTTCAGTTTTATATATTCCTCAGTCATTTTCTAGAAAATTTTGCAGGTAGAAAATTTATTTTTAAGCACATACACTTTCTCATAATGACTATTACATGGATTTATTTTGTCATACTGAAGTGTACTCAAGTTTCGAAACTTCAGCAAATATGGGTGGATTTAGTCTATGTATTTAAGTGAAGAAACTATTTCTTACAAAGCCAATTTCCACAATCTATGGGTTTCACGGATGCTTTTATTGGCAGGAAGTCATGTAGTTCTATTATTTTATTGTTGCATTATAATGTTATACATATCTTAGGTTTTAATAATCCTCTTTAATGGGCATGTCAGTATGCAGTACTTCTGCAGTCATTTAAGTATCTATTAACCAAATATAATTTCAAGTCTGGTAATTTGACATATATTAATGAAATTTAAATTATAATTAGTAGTGATTGAAAAAATTGTAAATAGTCCATTGTAAACAATACTATAGATTGGTGGTAAAGTTAGTTATTTATTGAACCCAACTTTAAGACTTGTCATTCAGTAGGGTGAAGTTCATGAATGCTCTTTTCTAGTGGGAGTGATCTTTGTTTAGTCAGCATTTCCAGGCTTGGCTCCTATGCTATGAATGACCTTGAATGTCTTCTTATACTTACTTACCCAACCCAATTTTTCTGTCAAAAAAGGCACATGTATGCATGACAAACTACAGAATGATTAAAGAGATAGGGTGTTGGAAGAAAAAAAATGAAATAAAGGAGTAATAATAAGTAATTAAATTAGGAAGAAAGAAGAGAAATATGAATGATGGTTAAGTAAAACTTTTATAAGGAACGCTGATAGAGGTTCTAAGAAAAAAAAAATTAATTAAATTCCTGTAGAGGCTGAAAACTTAGTGGACATAGCAAAATGCTGTACTTCACTCTCTATAGTGTCCCTTTGGCATTGGTGCAGCACATTGTATACCCAGCACTTAGGATCTTGTTTATGTAATGCCTTAGGACAAAGTTCAAGACCAGGGTCTGAATTTGTTTTTCTACTTATTTTTAGTACGCAATTAGCATTTTGTATTATTTAGGTTTGAAGATGGGGCTTTGTCATGGATAATGTATTTGCTGTATGCATTTTGCTAATGCTGTAGTAAGCATAAGATGCATTAGTTTGGATAATTGAAGGATTACTGAAATAGCTGAATGCGAAAGATTTACCACTTATATTCTATTTTTTTGTATATATATATATATTTATATTATATATATATAATATATATATATTATGCCCCTGAGCTTAGCATTATTTAAAATATGTGTATATTAGAAATGAAATTTTGCATTTTATTGGACGTAATGATTGCACTCTTCATGCATGTGTATTTAGATTTAAAAAAAAAAAAATTGTATTGGTGATGGAGTTTATCTGTGATCAAAATTTCTGAAAAGATGAATTTGTTCATGAAACTTACCTGTCAGATATATATATAGCTGTATTTTTCCGAATCCGACAGAAATTTAAACACTTACGACACACGCAGTGGGAGTCAGGTGGTTAGTACCCATTCCCGCCGCTGGGAGGCGGGTATCAGGAATCATTCCCATTTTCTATTCATAATTTTTCTGTCGCCGGTGCTGAAAACACCTGTTTTCAGTACCTCCGTCTTAGGATTTTGGAAACTTCATTGTCGCTAAGTATCCTAATTGTCTTTTGATTATTTACTTGGATTTGTGGCTAGGCATACGCTATCTTAAATTGATTTGAATTTGATTCATTTTTGCATAAAATATCTGAATCTAGTTAGGCTAGTTTCAGACGGGGTTGTCTGCAAAGAGAGGGTGTGGCTACCGAAAGCTTCGGTAGATTCGCACTTGGTATGTACGAGGGGTATGGGTCTTGCTTCTTTGTTGAGATTTGTCATGTAAGGAGTTGTAGACTTGTCCATTCCGTATGGAAGACGTATGATTCGTATGTACGCAATTAATCAGTAAACATGTCTAATTCCGTAAGGAAGACGTATGATTCGTATGTACGCAATTAATCAGTAACAAAAGTCAGGGTAGTGAACCTGCTAACCTTCCTGTAGACTTTATTTTGCATAACCCTGTAGTATGGCCTACGGGCTATGTATATGTCTATGAGAGGTGCTCGCTCTCCTTCATTGCTGTGAAGTGCTACTTCTGTAATTGTTACTCCTAACCCTGCAGTGTTGCCTTCGGGCCCTAAGCAGTGTCTGTAGAGGAATTGCCCTTTCTCTGATACTCTTTCGATTCGTAACTTAGAATCGAAAGTGCTTGCTTTAGAGAGTAAAAGTGAAGTGCAGAAGTGCAGTGATACCCCTTGTGTAGTGGAGGGTGCGTCAGATCGGCCTCGTTTCGCCTCTAGGCCGGGACCTCTGCTTGACTCCCAGAACCAGGGAGAGAGCATGTCGAAAGCCGAAGGAGGGTTACGAGGAACCCCCACCGATCTGGCGTGCCTTCGGCAGTTTCTGATGAAAAATCCCCAGACTGCCTAAGTGCGTGCACGTGCACGAATCCTGAAGGATTGCTTCTCGTCCTCCGAAGCGTCCTCACGCGAGGGGTTGGAGCTTTCGGATGGACTCGCGCCCTCTAAATAGAAGCTTTATAGAAGAGGACGCTTCACGTCCTCTCTCTCTCTCTCTCGTTATGCGTTTCAGTGAGAAGTAAGAAGGCGAACGTCGCCTGAACTCGTGTCCGTCTTTCCACCGAGAAATACGTAAAAGAAGTCATAGTAGCAGTAAGCTTTTTGAGAGCGGACGCCCAAGCCAGGGGCGCGCGGGTGCACGCCAAGCGCGCGCCAGTTTAGGACGCCGAGCGTGCGCGCAGTGGGACGCCGAGCGCGCTCCAGTGGACGCCGAGCGTGCACCAGCGCACGCCAGGTGTGTCGCCTGGCTGAACGTTTCTGTTGAACTCTTCAAGCTCTTGTTTCAGATTTGGGCTTAAAGAATTTTTACCTCTACCTTCGATGATACCTTCTACCTCACCTGCAAAGAATGTGAAGTAGGCAGTGCTTCGGAGGAAGCTTAAAGTGAACAGACAACTTCTTCTTCGAAACCCAGCAAGACATCGGGTTTCGTGAATTCAAGAGGTGTGTGTCAATTAATATTGCTTTTCGCATAGGTGGATGGAGTTAAGGAAAGCTCAAGGGAAGTTCTCGTTTGCACTACCGCAAGCTTTGCCTTTCTGCCAATAAATTTAAGTTGCCACTACCGCAGTCAAGACTTTGCGATAAGGCAGTTACGGGTTATAAAGGCTCGATGTCCTGCACGTCAGGACTCTCGGCAACGTTCAGTAGGATTCTTGCAAAGGCACTCGTCAAAAGTACGCTCTTCAGGAAAGCGCAAGACAGGACTTCCTTTGCCATACTGCCAATAAATTTTAAGCTTTAGCAGGCATTAGTTGTGATACGGGAGAGGAAGCTGGTTGGAGAGTTTCTTCCTCTTCCCAGGATAATTTTGCAAGCTTTTTAGCCCATCTGAAAGGGCTTTTCAGATGAATAGATTTTTGTTAGTTCCTAGTCGGGGGACTACGCTGCCGAATTGAACATCGTCGTTCTACCTGACGTAAGCCAGTCTCTTAACAGGAGGATTCTTGCCCCTTCCTCGTTTGAGACGGGAATCGGAAAATAAAATGCTCGACTTCCTGGATTACGTTTTGTCAATCAGTGACTTTCCCCCATTGACAATATACTATCGTTTTGTCAAGTAAGTGGGTATCCCCTCATTGACAAAATATCTCTTTGTCCTGTAAATGGGTTAGTTCTCATTGACAAACATCTCATTAACTTGATATTGCGTAAGCGAATAAGCTCTTATTGACAAGATTCGGAAGAGCTCTCATTCGTCATTCGCAGACTCGTACAAGAAATAGACTTGTAGACTACGTCAATGAACGCTTATGTCCATAACATAAGAAGCTTGAGCTGACTGCTTCGATTCTCCTAAGTTTTGTTCATGAAACTTGCCTGTCAGATATGTATGTAGCTGTATTTCCGAATTCAGCTATATATATGTCTGCCATGTAAGTATGAACAAACTTTATTGTGATATAATTTCATATTTTGCCTTGCGTTATTTTATTTCTGGTTGGTTCAAGTCATATACGCTTGCTGTAGTTACCTCTTGGATGGCAACCGAGAGGTCTATGGTCCATTTTAAGGACATTTAATCGTTACTCCCTGCAGCCTTCCAGGAGTTTCCGATTTATCTTTTACCGTTGTATGGTAGTGTTCTGACGACACAAAACACATCTATATATTTAGCGTTTTCTGTTTCGCTTAAATATACCAGCTTGAGAGTCTCTTTATGCTAAAAATAACGGACCTTTTTCTTCATAGAATAGGGTAGCTGGCAACCCAGGCATAAAGTTAAGAGACGACGATGACGGACGATCGTAAGCTGCTGCTGTCACTGTCCTCTCCTCCCAGTCAAACGAGCCAGTACCCAGCTCGTTCGCTGTCATGCGCGGTAGGTTACGTCTCTCTCTCCTGCGGGATGACTGAACTAACCGTATCTCTGTGCTGGCAGTTACGTCTCTCTCTCCTCCGCGGGATTGACTGACTTAAACTGTATCTCTGCCCTACAATCACAGACTTTAGCCTAAGATTGAGGGGATTTCTTACATGAATGAATAAACATTGCATTCGTTTGGCCTTAATATGTCCTACAGAGATGAATCTTACTCCTTTCGGTGCTCGTTACCGCACGGTTATAGGACTACGAGTCTACCACAACATTGCACTATTATATGCTCTCTTGCTTAGGCAAAGCGCAGCCTTATTAGGGAAGTAAACATACTGTGTGAGGGAATGGATGAGCTTGCTGGGGACCATTTCCTTCCTAAAGAAGTTTGTTTCCCTGAATAGACTGCAATTCAGACCTCTACAGTTTTTTCCTACCGGGAAACTGAAATTTTATTAAAGATCTAGGAATGATTTCTGAACATCTCTCGGTGCGTTAAGTATCTCTTGAGGTGATAGAAAGAAGGTGCCGGACATCTGGAGAGGGTTTCAGATGTCCTGGATCATAATCTGAAAGAAGTGGGAAGCAATTCAGTCGTCCCTCCAGTCCTCGAAACGAGTTTTTGGAACCATGGTCCATATCAACTCTTGATCTTCCACAGCTCTCTCATATCTTAGGAAGTATCTCTCTCGGTCCCACGGTTCGGGTTTACGAGAAAGAGCCTATTATAACAACAGGCGTAGAATGGAACGATCCTCTAGAGGTTCGTTACAGGATTGCAAAAGTCCGTACGAATCGTCTCGATCGAAGGCAGCAACTACTGACTTCCGAGTGGAATCTTTCTTTAGAAGTATGTTTAGAGTGTGGAGACTTTAGGGACGTCCTTTCATTCATCTCTTCGCTAGGTTGAGGACGAAGAGGCTTCTTCTTCTCTGCTCCCTTATTCTCGATCCGGGAGCGGTAACATTAAACGCCATCCTATGATATTGAACGGGGATGGATGTTTAGTCTCTTTTCCCCTTTTTCAATCGCTTAGGAAATGTAATAAGATGATTTATATCATCACAGGAAGCGACAATGACGCTAATCGCCCCATGTTGGCCATTCAAGATCCTAGATTCACAGAGGTCACGTCCTTCCAAGGACCTTTTCCGAGAGAGTCGGTCTCCTTTAACACGAAAGGTACCTATAACCTCTCCGCTCTGAGTCTGACTACGTTCAGACTATCGAGATTTTGACAGCATAAGATTGCAGTCTTCCCTTTCCGTTTGAAGAATGGGATAAGCTGGCAGTCACAGCTATTAAAGAATACGCAAATATGTTGTTGACGGCCTTTGGGCTCAGAGATTTGCTTCTGTCAAACAACAAAGCCCTTCACGATCTTTGAGTTCTGTGAAATCTCGAAACTCGCTCACCATCTACTTTTTGTCTCACCTGTTTTCTCGGAGTCAGACACTCGTGCGAGATCAGGAGACATATAGTAGCCCTGAGTTTCTTGTTGACGAAGTCGGTTGCGTTTATACACCCCGATGATCGTTTAAACATGAGACCAGGTTGGACTGTCAGGCATTCGTCCTTCGGGACTGAATCGCCTTTTTGCTCCTCGCTCCTTTCTCCTGGCACCAGAAGCTCGAGTCAGGAGTGGCTCAGGAGTTGATTCGCTAACGACGTTGGGTTGCGTTGATACACCCCCCAAGGTTTGCTTAGCTTGAATCGCCCAGGCAGTCCAGACACTCATCCTTCAGCGAAGAATAGTGCTTTATGTTCTTCAGGGTACAGCCTTGCTGTCCTTGATTCGTCTGACTGGTCAACTGGTTGGTCACCTGACGTTAGTACAGACGAACTGACTGTGCATGTCCAGATCGAAGCTTTCAATATGGAACTTAGACATAGTCTGAAGTTCTTGATGTCAAAGCATTCGAACATCTCCTACCTGTTAACTTCTTGCATGTGATCAGGAAGGCATTTTTCTAACCACCCTAGATACGACAAAGAGGGTTAGTGAGATTTTAAGCCATCGTCACAAGTTTTGGCTTTAGAGAACACAAGGCGGTGTGCTCTCTAAGCTTTTCGTTATGGCCTAAGAATGGAAACCCGTTTTGTCCTGGGCCAGGAGCTTGGAAGCAAGGATGGCACAAGTTAGTGGGCAGGAGCCAGAGAGAGTCCTGTGCCCTGTCAGGTCTCTCAAGTTTTATCTACATAAAACTCAAGAAAGTCGAAGTCGTACGGACAATCTGCTGTGTTCCGAAAGACCAGACTTGCCCATATCGAAGAACACCCTGGCTTTATTGTTAAGGAGTTCTTTCAAAAAGCTCCTTCTTTGTGTTTGCACAAAGATTTGAAATCTTTTGATTTGAATGCTCACGAGGTGAGGGCGCGGCCTCGGAAGCATTTCAACAGAGTATGGCACTCAGCAACATCCTGAGTACCATGTTTTAGCGAAGCAACTCTGTGTTCAATTCACACTCCCTGCGAGATGTGAAGATGGCATATGAGATCTGCTGCTCGCTAGGGCCATACGTGTCTGCAGACACAATCTTGGGGGCAAGAAGTACCACTCATCCTATCCTGTAGAAAATGGTTTAGGAAGAGCTCTTAATTTAGTAGTTGAGTCGCCGACAACGGTGACTTCTTAACTCTTAAGCCTTAGTTAACACACCTTAACTTTGGCTAGGTGGGTCAGGTGGTGATATATATTTTATATATATATTTATTTTACTTCTTAGCCCTCATGGTATGGTCAATATGGTCTAGTCACGTCGTGGTCTCGCCCCCTGTTGACAGATCATCTGGAGTGCACCAGCTATATAGCCTCTACCCTCGTGGCAACTCTAGTAGCACAAGCAGACTTACGCGGCAGTAACCACGAAGTCAGCTATGCTAACAGGTAAGGAATCAAGATATCAATTATCTGCATATATATGTTCCTAAAATCTTCTATTCTGTCTACTCCCACCACCAAAGGTGGGATTCAGCTATATATATATCTGACAGGTAAGTTTCATGAACAAAATGATATTGTAATGATACAATTAAGTTTGTTCATACTTACCTGGCAGATATATATAATCAAGTACCCACCCACCTCCCCTCAGGAGACAGTGGAATAAAAATTATGAATAGAAAATGGGAATGATTCCTGATACCCGCCTCCCAGCGGCGGGAATGGGTACTAACCACCTGACTCCCACTGCGTGTGTCGTAAGTGTTTAAATTTCTGTCGGATTCGGAAAAATACAGCTATATATATATCTGCCAGTAAGTATGAACAAACTTAATTGTATCATTACAATATCATATTTATAATATAGTACCATCTTTGCAGCCTATCACTTGTATGTTTGGACATACAGTATTAAAAATAGTTAATAGAGTCACTGCTTTTTGTAACACTCCTTAGAATCTTATATAACTGCAGTATTAGTAACTAATTGCCCATGACGTGCATTTTATGAGAAAAATGTCCCTTTGTATAGACTGCAATGGCTGTAGTTCAAATAACTTGTTAGAAGTGTATATAATTTATGATGGCAAAATATATATAAAAAAAAAAAAAAAAAATTAGTGTAGAGGTTTTTAAGTACCTGAAACACATTTCCTTGGTATTCACAGAAATTTGCTTTCTCCACATAATTACCATACAAAAATACCATGCATTTCATGAATATATGTTAGTTCCTGTTTATGCTGCAGATTTCAGACTGTATAATTGTACTTGTTTTTTTTCAGTAATGTTGAGACCAACCTCATAAAGCAATACCTTTTGTAGGAAAATACAATCTTGTTTTGTAAGTTTAATTTGAAATGTCTTATACCAATAGCTCGACATCTTGCGCTGTGTGAGGGGTGGGCGTTTATCAGCTTACACCATCAATGCTGGATGCAATGGTATACCGTGGTGACCCAATGACTCCCAGTGCTTTGGCACTATCAACTTTAGGTTTGAGTAGGATGCTGCCTGGGAGTGTAACACCTGCCCCTCCGCCTGCGCAAGAAACTGGGGAACCCTCATTTGATATGACTCACTTTATGACCATGAGTATGGATGTAGATGAAGAAAATGGTGAGTCCCAGGTTGCCCTATAAATTAAAAATAAATAATAAGCATTTATTTTAAATATTTAAGTTTACAAGTTTGTTTTGAAATAATATTAAAAGCAAAATTTTAACATTGGGGAAACCTTTATCTAAATTTAAGAGATTTTTTATATATAGTTATGTAAAATATCTCGTAAATTTCAAATGAAAGTAAATCTTTTGTAGCAGAGCCAAATTACTTAACATTGAAATATTCAATTCTATTGTGTACATACTTATAACATGACACCTCAACATGCAGTATCCTGGAGCAACTTGCTTAATGTATATTGTACAGGAATTCATTAGAAACCTATCCTAACTTTGCCTTTCAGAGAGTTTTGTAATTATGAAATGTGAAAAATAAAATTTATCAATTCAGGGTTCACTGAATTTCAAGGAAAAATAAATAGAGTATGCTGGTACAGTACTACAAAATGAGATCCATATAATGAAATGCCATAAGGGCTTATGTAATAAATACAAAAAGAAAATCCCCATAAACACGAAGCATAATCAAATTTGAATAATTTATCCCATGATCACTGTCCAGGTAAATTTCGACTGATGGTTTTGAGGATTTGAGTGTTAATCATTTAAAAAATAAACTTGTAGAATTGAATTGTGTGTATAATAGCTAATCATTTTTTTTTTTGTTTTTTTTTTTTTTAAGTACAGGTGGTTTTACATACTGTTTCACTTTACTCCCTTAATGGTTTTATAAACAATGCGATTGTAAAGCCATTGTTGTCATTAAAATCTTTCTACTCAAACCCCAAGGTACAATTTTAGACTTGTAAGAATGAGTCAGAGGATCTGTTTTCTGTTAAGTTATGGAAATTGGTGCAAGAAAGTGCCACCTAAAACAGGGAAGGTTAGACATCATTAAACCCTGGGCACAATAAGATGCCTGAGCACACTGGAATATGTACCAATCTAAACACAGGTATAGACAACTTAGTGGAGTTAATACATCTCAAGATGCGTCAGTTATGTCATAAGTTGAGTTGATGAAGAGGAGTGGTTTTCTTTGTTACACTGACTAGAAGGAAGCAGATGCTGATTGTTTGCCAAAACACAGGATATCAACTTGAATGTAGACCATTTTGATCTATGGAAATCCTAGTTGTTCATACACGAAACAAACCTTCGGTCTTAACATTAGGATTTACTAGCGCCAAGCTGGAAACCGGTAGAATTAAAATTACACTTGTGAGATCCAGGGACTAATGGCATCTATACCAGGTCACGGGGCATGTATACCCAGAATGCCCACGGCTACCTGTGACCCATCAGTTATTTTTCCTACCGCCTTTAAGATAAGACGTTCCGTACTGTCTATCTCATTTAAAGCCGGCCGTTTTTTCAGTTTGCCCGTTCTTTATCCATTTCATTTTTTTATTTTTCATTCCTTTTCTTTCTCCAAGTGTGATCAGTGTGTGGTAAGAGTGTATACGTGGTATGATGGAGAATTTTGCATCAACATCGGGATCGTCTACCGCTTCGAAGAGGAGACAAAGGAAATGCCCAGGAGTCAGTGGCTTCCCTTGTTCTAGGTTCCTAACCTCGGTGTCGACGGATCCTCATCCAACGTGTAGTAGGTGCAGGGAAAACGTATGTACGGTTACTAATCCGTGTTCTGTTTGTCGCGGTTGGTCGGTGGAACAGTGGAAGAAGTTCTATGGGAAAAGCCAATACAAAAGAAAGGGGGTGACGCCATCTTTGGATGACCAAACCTTACCGGCTTCTTTTGTATCGGTAATAAAACCAGGCTGCTCCATATGTTTCTCCACCTGCTTTTGAATTGTCTCATACCCCTTCGGTTTCTCCTAGCGGTTCTGTATCGGAAACGTCAGGAGGGGCCTTGGGTAATTTTATGAATAATTTGCACTCTCCTTTGTTCCCAGCAAGTAGAGGGGGAGATCCGCCATCTTTGTTCCAGGCTCCTGCTACGCAAGCGCATAGGTTAGATGGTACGTGGTCAGCGCTAGGCCCTACCAGGCGTACCAACCTTGGATGGTCTGCTTGCGCATTATATGACGTCACGGTTCCAGCAGGGTCCGGCAGCGCTGAATGTTCCTCATCCCCCGGGCTTGCAATTTATGGGAATTAATGCCGCTGCTTCTCCATCCCACTCAGTATTTACAGCGATGCAGAACGTGGGAGGTAATTTGGCAGCAAACGTGCGGTTACCAGCAGGAAACCTCTCAGTCTCTCCCTACGAGAGCGATGACGTCACAACATACGTCACACTCTGAGATGGCAGGCGTGATGACGTCACAGACCGATTCTCGGCCTTTTTCGCTGCACCCAGACGCTAATACGCCTTCTGATCCGTCAATGCAAACTGTAATGCAGAAGTTACAGGATATAGAGGAGAGAATGAATAAGAGAGACAAAAAGAAAAAGTGTGATTCGCCTTCTTCGTCTTCTTCCTCTAGTTCGGCGTCATCGCTAAGTCCGATAACGTCACGGCGAGCGCCAGTCAAGCGTTGGAGGAGGATTCGGGAGTTCCTAGCGGATCCTCGGGCCAAGAGGAGAAGAATCAATTCTTCCTCTCCTTCGGACGAAGACTGTCATTTCCAAGTCAGCAAGAAGGTCGGAAAAATCAGTGGCTATTAAGCACAAGGTTGCCAGACGAAGCCGTTCGCAAGAGTCCGAACAAGCGAGAGAGGTGACGGCCGGCGAGCTAGCGGCCGAGGCGGAGTTGCCAGTTCGGATCGCAAAAACTGCGATACCTCTGGTAAAATCGACGTTGGCGGCGAAAGGTGCAGCAGAGGATGGAATGCAGATCCCAGTTTCGCCCCGTAAGGCCGTTCAAAATACGTACGAAGGACGATAAGGCTCCTATTAAAAGTACAAAAAAATAGAGAGTTGGCAACCTCGGCGGATACGTTCGTGGAAGGCAGTGTCCGTCTGGATAGAAGGCGAGGCCGGGCTCGCCGACGCTCGAAAAACGATGCCAATGCAATAATAAAGACGAACTTACCTCTGTCTTAAGGGAGCCTTCATCTTGGAGATCTAGACGAGATTCTCGCTCTAGATCCGTGAGCAGAGAAAGAGTGAGACGTTCTCGTTCCCCTGCTGACTATCTGGGATCGAGCCAACAGCGGCCAGCAAAGATCAAAGAGGCCGCGGCCGTAGGGCAGGCGCCGTGGGAATTCCGGGCCGTCTGTCAGAAGATAGGGGCGAGACAACATCTCTCGTGACGGAGAGTGGTACACTAGAGCCGGAGGAAGGAGAAAAACCAAGAGTTTCTGGCCCTCGTATGCAGAGGTTATTGATTTGATTCGTCAATTCAATAGCCTTTCGGAGAAGACAGAAAACACCGGCCAGTATGCTTCCTTCCTGGAATTGACATGGCGTTTGGACTAAAGAGGGATACCAAGGTGTCGTATGAATTGCCTTGTTCGAGTCATGCGGAATCGGTCTTGCAACACGTAAACGCAAAGATTGCAGGGAGGGATAATTCCTTAAGATCTAATAGATCATTTAAATTTATTCCCCCTCCAATGATAAAGCAAAGGAAATATTATACGACACCGAAGGTCCCCTTTGCTGTCTAGACAAATGAACCCTAATGTTGTAAGGTTAAGGCCTGGATTAACCTTGGATCAGGTTAAAATGGAGTGCCCTTCGATGACGTACCAAGAGGCTGCCACGTTAGAAGCAACAGCTTCTTCTGTCTTTCAGGCTGCGTCCTGGTTAGACCTTTGGTCAACAGCAGTGGCGAAAAATTGCATCCTCGGAAGCAAAACAAGGAAAGTAGTAGATGAACCCATTGTTCATTAGATTACTACAGTCAGGGTCCAAGGCGATTGCGTACCTGACAAACGTAAGTGCCAATGTTTGGGCAAATATCCTGCTAATGAGGAGAGATGCAGCATTGGCTAGACTAAGCCGCAATGTGGATTTGGATTCCCTGTTAGCAATGAGGAATGGGGATATCTTGGAATCGCAACTACTGTTGCCAGAGGTCATACTGGAAGAAGCGATAGATAGAAGAAGGATGGACACTAACGATAGGTTGGTGCAACAGGCAGTTAGGAAAACCTCTAACAGTCAAACTATTCCTTTGGAGGGAAGACAACAGCAGATGTCTCGAAAGAAAAAAACCAGTGAGACATAGCATCCTAATAGAGTCACAAGACCCTCTTCCCCAAAGAGGATAACTCATCGGCCCTTTCACAATAGAAACAACAGAGGAAGGGGCAATAGGGGAAGGGGGAGAGGCTCAAGAAGATAGGATGGGCGCCTCCCATCACTCGGCCACACCAGTGGGGGGTTGCCTGGCAAATCACTGGAAGGTGTGGCAGGAACTAGGGGCAGAGCAGTGGGTGGTGGATGTTCTCAGGATCGGGTATTTGATTCCGTTCGAGGTAACCCCGCCCCTGACAGATCAACCATTACCCCACGTCACTTATGCCCACAAATCTCAGAAGGCCACTATTCTGCAGGACGAAGTGAAGAAGATGATGGAAAAAGGAGCTGGTGCAACAAGTATGCAGTCCGACAAAAAAGGCTTCTACAGCAGGTTGTTTTCCTGGTACCCAAAGCCAACGGGGAGTGGAGGACAGTAATAGACCTGTCAACGCTGAATCTGTTTATAAGGAAAACCAGTTTCAAGATGGAAAACTCCGAAAACGGTTCTACAAGCAGTCAGAATCGGAGACTTTATGCTGACAGTCGATCTAAAGGACGCATACTTTCAGATACCAGTCCATCAGTCTTCAAGGAAATTTCTCCGATTCAGTCTTGCAGGGAAAGCTTTCGAGTTCAAGGTCCTGTGCTTCGGATTGACAACGTCTCCTCAAGTTTTTACAAGAGTGTTCACCCTCGTGTCGGCATGGGCGCACGCTCAGGGGATCAGGCTGATAAGATATCTGGACGATTGGCTGGTGATAGCAAAGTCCAGGGAGAAATTACTCAGGGACAGGGCGGCCCTCCTGCAGCTTGTCACAGCCTAGGTATTGTGGTGAATCAGCAGAAGTCGCAGCTGGATCCAAGTCAACGTTTGGAATATCTGGGAATGGTGATAGACACAACACAAGCCAAAGTATTCCCGACAGACCAAAGAGTACAGAAATGCAAACAAGTGGTGAATGCCTTTCTGGGAAAGCAGACACAGCCAGCAAGACAGTGGCAGGTGGTGCTGGGGAATCCTAACCTCCCTGGAGAAGCTAGTACCACAAGGAAGGCTACACCTTCGGTCCCTACAATGGAGGATGAAGGAGTTTTGGTCACCAACAGTAGATCACCCGTACGAGCAAATTCCCTTGTCGGCAGAAGTGAGGAAAGACTTGCTGTGGTGGGTGGACGACGACAATCTGACAGTGGGTGTCCCCCTTCAACAATCCTCCCCAGACCTCTTGCTGTTCTCGGATGCATCACTAGAAAGGCTGGGGAGCCCCATATGGAGGAGTTGATGGTGTCAGCAAAATGGAGTTGCAAGGACAGAGAACTCCATATAAACGTGCTGGAGTTGAAAGCAGCTTTCCTGGCTCTACAAGAATTCAGGGAGAGAGTAAAGGGACACTCGGTGGTATTGATGTCAGACAACACCACAGTAGTAGCTTATATAAACAAGCAAGGAGGCCTAGTTTCTCGGCAGTTACATGTGATGACAGTTCAACTTCACAGTGGGCTATAGAGAACCTGGTAGACATCAAGGCCAGGTATATTCCGGGAAAAAGAAAACAAGAGTGGCCGACAAGTTGAGCCGCAGGGATCAGATTCTGGGAACGGATAACGGTGGGGGGGGGGGGTCCCTACACCAACAGGTAGTGGACAGGATGCTCATGTTGTGGGAAGGACCGATCATAGACCTATTCGCAACCAGGTACAACAAAAAGTTGGAAGTGTATTGTTCAGTAGTCCCGGACGCAGAGGCAGCAGCAGAAGATGCGCTACAACACCCCTGGGACAATCTGGACGTGTACGCATTTCCTCCATTTTGTCTAATCCGTCAGGTTCTGAACAGGGTAATGCGGTCTCAGAACCTCAAGATGACCCTGGTAGCCCCGTTATGGCCGAAAGCAGAGTGGTTTCCAGACCATACTGGAACTCCTAGTAGATGTGCCAAGAGAGTTACCTCCATGGAGCAACCTTCTGTGTCAGCCTCACGTGGAGATGGTACCACCAGTCGGTGAAGTCCCTATCGCTTCACGGGTGGAGACTGTCAAGTATCTCCTCCGAGAGCGAGGGGTTTTCGCAGAAAGCAGCAACTCAGATGGCAGGTAATATCAGAAAATCATCTGCGACAGTATCCAAGGGAAAGTGGTCAGCATACTGTGATTGGTGTCGTAGGGGGAACGTGTCTCCACTCGGTACCACTATTCAGCAGTTAGCAGACTTTCTGATATATCTAGAACAGAAAAACATATGTCTGTATCTGCAGTGAAGGGGTACAGGGCTGCTCTAGCCTCAGTCTTACGAATGAAAAGGAGTGGACATATCGTCTTCATGGGAGTTGGCCATGCTGATGAGGAGCTTTGAACAGTCATGCCCACCAAAGGAGCTAAAAACCCAGATTGGGATCTGACCAAGGTACTGAGTAGTCTGACAAAAACCCCCTTACGAACCACTAAGGCAGTCCACGGATAGGAGCCTGACCCTGGAAGACAGTTTCTTCTTATTTGGCCCTGGCTTCAACCCAAAAGGGTGGGGGAGAGCTATATGGCCCTCTCATATCTCATAACGCACTCGGAGGAAGGTTTGGAGATCAATGGTCTGTGTAGTTGTCCCAGAATTCGTGGCAAAGACCCAAAATCCAACAATAGTAGACGGCAGATTCGACTCCTTTACCATACCTTCCTTGGCAGACTTTGTAGACAGCGACAAAGCTGAAATGCTCCTGTGCCCCGTCAGGGCACTAAGGGAGTACTTAAAGAGAACAAGGCACCTCAGGCCGGGGTGCCAGAGGTTGTTCGTAAGTACAGGGACGGAACAAGAAGGAAGTGTCCAAGAATACAATATCATTTTGGCTAAGGGAGACAATCAGAAATGCTTATACTGCAGAAGACAGAGGGTCAGATAGCCAGGTGGGAGCTAGAGCTCATGACATCAGGGGTGTGAGTGCTTCCCTAGCATTTAAGAAGAACATGTCTGTGGATAAAATTCTGAAAGCTGGCGTGTGGAAGCGCCAAAAACAACTTTCACCTCATTTTATTGAAAGATGTTTGCCCATAGATCCTTGGACACCTTTTCCTTGGGTCCAGTGGTGGCGGCCCAACAAGTGATATAGTTCATCCAGTGCCCCTTCCGGGGGGTCAGTTTGCGTCTAGTCTAAGATGAAGGTATGAATGTAGAATGAATGGGAAGACTGGTCTTTTTTCTTTAATACTTTCTTCCTACTCCTTTAAATCACGGGCAATATGAGGAGAGTACCGTCATGTGCTGGAACGGACTAGATGCAGGTGAGATGGTCAGCCATACTGTGAAGCTATCTTAGCTGATGATTATACTTTTCAGTAGCAACACACCCTCGGATAATAAGGAAAGAGGGGTGAAGGTGGATCCAGTCGCAAGGGACAAGAGTAAACAGTAGAATGGTATCTACACCCAGTGGGAGGAAACCAATAGATCCGCTTATATCTTTGGTCCTAGGTTCATTGGCCATTCTCTAGAATTTCCCTATATATTCGGAAATGGATAAGGTGGCAAACTTCCAGTCAGTTGTAGAGACTTACCTCCCTCCAATAGTAAGTCTATCCCTAATGTTAAGACCGAAGGTTTGTTTCGTGTATGAACAAATACCAAACTTGTAACTTAATTTGTATTTTTCATAACTAACAAACCTGAGGTTCTTACCAGTTAAAGGCCCACCTCGAACCACCCCTCTAGCAGTCTAAACTGGGCTTAGAAATATAACTGATGGGTCACAGGTAGCCGTGGGCATTCTGGGTATACATGCCCCGTGACCTGGTATAGATGCCATTAGTCCCTGGATCTCACAAGTGTAATTTTAATTCTACCGGTTTCCAGCTTGGCGCTAGTAAATCCTAATGTTAAGACCTCAGGTTTGTTAGTTATGAAAAATACAAATTAGTTACAAATTTGGTATATTCTAGATATGTGTATGAATTCTTGATACACTGACTATCAGCTGG
>NC_087218.1:7457193-7494693 GCF_015104395.2 Macrobrachium nipponense
CTATCAGCTGGAAGTAGTTACAGCCAAGATCATTGACACACCTACTGTCATTCCTATATTTCCTTACTGCTTTAGATATGGGGGAGACAATTATTATTGGTCTAACGAAATACAGGCACATACACCAAACAGTTGAACAAAACTGGACATATGGAAACTATACAAATCAGACCAGAATTAAATAAAAATATGTAAATGATCACAGTAAAAAAAATTGCCTGACTAGATTGTGAGATGGAGAGGGGATCCTAACCCTTCCTATCCATTCTAATTTATGCCATCCTGTAGGCTTGGCTTGACATACAAGATCTATGCATGATAAAATGAGACCACCCACACTATTTTCAAGTGAGGTGAGAGAAAGCTATGGAAATCAGTAAAAGATTAGGATGGTTCAAAAGATAAGTAAAAATGTTCTACCATAAATATTATTTATATTAACTCAAAAACTATATTTGCCCTGTGCCGTATAAAATGACCCTACCGCATCGACCCCCACCAAAAAGAAAAAAAATGGTCTCACAATACATGCCTAGTCCACCATCCACTTCCTGCCAACCAGCACATCTCATGTGAGTGAGGAGAGGGAAATAAAGTAATGAAGATGTCATATCATTGTAAAAATACCCCATGAATCATAACAGCCTGAATTGCAGTTTAGGAGAAAATATGGAGCAGAAGAGCCACTGAAGAAAATAGAAGACTCGGAAGTCAAATCCCTGTAAGTGAAGAACCACAAAACTGAGTCTCAGGAGTCAAGGTAGCTCTCCTATGTAATGAATGCACTGCAAGGGGAATCACATCACCAAGAAAATGCACAAGCCTTGCACCTGAAGCTTAAAACCTTACCTATGCATGTGTGACAGGTATGTAGTTCCGAGCAGACTCCTTAACCTGTCTGCCATAACAATCAGAATGCAGGAACCATCCATGGATACAGCACTAAGTGTAGCTGGACGCATGCAAAAGAAACTTCCCACCAATGAAAAATGACTGCTTTAAAGATAGCACAGGAGTTCCCCTGGTAAAATTATATAGTAAAGAGGAATTTATGATCCTTAGTTGAGTGGAAGCCTCCTAAGAAAATATAAAACTATGCATAACCAGGAAATCTGTTGGAGCCTACATTGGGGAGTGAATTTTATGATTCAAAAGAGGACAGTGCTATATAGCAAGTACAAGAACTTTGGTCTTCTCTTTCCTAATCACAATAGACCATGACAAAAGTTACAGGGTATAAGTCAGATGCAGCAACTCGGGAAGAGGTCACAAAGGCAAGGGTTGCTGCAGACTATCATCCAAGTCCCAGCCACTCCACTCCCTTGAGCAGACAGACTTTGTTCACATTCCAACAAGAGGGACAGCAATGCATGCAACCTTGTTCAAAGTGCCAGGAACATGTATACAGACCAAAGCAAAGGACATGGACCATGAACAAGCTGCCCCATCAAACAAAGGAAAGATACTTGTGAAGTGATGGTTGAGTGGGATGTGCAAGTGTGCATCCCTAAGGTCTATTGAAGCAAGTGTGTTACCTCTGTGGACAGGCTCTACAGTCTCATCCAAAAGGAGGTCAAGCGAAGAAACTTAAGCTAGTCAAGATCTATAATCGGCCACCACATACTAAGGTGTCCAAGCACTTGTGAGCGACATCTCTAAGGTATGACAAGGTACTGCAATGTTGTCTGGTAGAGACAAACACCTGAATAACTGAGGCTGCTGAACACCAACAATGGAGCAATGCCCTCATCTTCACGAGCCTTGCCTTGGCTATAGAGCAGTCACCCGCCAGAACAAGGCTTGTGTTCTGGGGTACCCCCTTGTGCCTGACAGTAATATTAAACCATCACCAACAATCTGGGTGTAAATATTCAGTGCTGTGAAGGTAGTGGAGCAAAGCTCTCACTGAACACAGCAACATCTAATAATAAAATGTCTCGAACTAAAACTTCTGACAAAAGAAATGCATTTTAATTTTGATATATTGTACTAGGGCTTCCTCCATATTTATCAAATACAACCAAAGTGACCTTGTGTCATGTGCTCATAGTTTTGTAGATTTACTTTTACAGAATCCAACCCCAACAGTCCTTTTTGACCCATCACTTTCTGAAATAGTATAAGTATTCTGCTTTTAAATTATACCAGAATGAATACCATAGCATGAACAAGACTTTACAAACAGCAAACAAGGAAGAGTATTGGTAAAATTATTTCTGGTTATGTAACAAACTCAAAGGCATAGTTAAGAAAGACTGACATTTACCCTGAGTTACTTGCTATATGCTTTTGAAGAGTTTAGAGCATGAAGTTTTTAACTTAGTATATACTAAGGTCTATACACAGTGGCTCATATGCAACAAATTCAGTGATATTGTTAATAAGAGTTATGAAAATTTAATTTGAATGACTTATTTTCAGATAGTTAAGATGCTGTTATTCCTTATGGAATTATTGTCATCCTCTTCCTGACCATTGACCAGAATGGCCTAACATTGTTCCTGCTATAGCAGTTACTCTCATTTTTTTACTTGCTGTTTGTATGACAACATAGTTGTTGTAATATAATGGGTTGGAGTGAAGGTATTGAATTACTAACTAATTGTAGGTCCTGGTCCTCATACTTTCATAATATATTTGTTAACATTTCCTCTTTCTCAAGTCTTCTAAGTATTTAATGTTTTTTGATGGTCAAATATACTCTTGGTATGTTTCAGTTTTCTCCTTTTAATTCACATGTATATTTCCTCCTCTTTCCAACAAGTTTTCCTTATACACATTTGACAACGGGCTGTAGCCAAACGTACATATTACTGTATTGGTGATTTATCATGATTTTTACTTCAAAAAGCAAGAGTGATACTTACATTTTTTTTCTTTTTACAGAGGATGATCCACCCATGATGCCAGTGTCTGTTGAATTAAATGAATAAGCATAAACATAGTAAGAGAGGATTGGAGTCGAAGGGATGTATTACTGATCATGTTAAATTCTGTATGCTACTATAATTGTATTTCATTATGGAATACTTGCATAAGCTGGGAGTGAAGTGGAATGTGCATCATGCTGAAAAGTAATAAAAAATGGGAGTATATTAATATAATGTATATTGTTTAAAGCCTTAAAAGTTTTATATTGGTAAGAGGATCAATCCATCTGAATACAGGAATTTGTTTTGCCACTACTGTAGTGTAAAATTCTATCTAGTTTTCCATTTTTCCCCTTTTAAAGTATTTGAATAAATCTTTTACATATTGCTTTTGCAAGCTATATATGTCATACAATGATTTTGGAAAGTATCATTGCTGAAAGAGAGATCCTGTCTCCTATTGCTGCTGCTTTCTTCTCTTCTCTTCTCTTCTCTTCTCTCTCCAGTGATTTTGAAAAGTATCATCACTGAAACAGAAACATTTCCTCATAAAGTTCCAACTTCATCACTACACCTTGACACAATGGTTATGCCGTCCATGATGGGGAATCCTCTATTATCTGCAGTCAGTGGTTCTTTCTAGAATTTTTTTTTTCCTTTTTATCAAGGAGTTTTCTGGTGCTGTACGCATTTCCAAATTGCTAATGTATTTTGCTCAAAAACTAGTAATTATTTTTTTTAAATTACATGCGTTGTTCACAACAGAATGCAGAAAGTATTCTTAAGTTTTTTGTTTGTTTTTTCAATCCCTTAAAATTTTGAGCTTCATTTTGGTATGGTGTAAGTACTACTCTGTGGTATGAGGTTGCTGTTTACAAATTCTGTTTGGTAAATGTTATACTGTACTTTGCCTACTGTTGTGATCTGTCTTGTGATCGTTGCAGGAATATTAGAAACCTCTGAATAGCTTAACATGTCATCAATTATTTAAGAATGCTGATATCAACTTTTATTCTTAGTCTTAAAACATTAGTTATAAGATTGGTTTTTAAAAAGGTGACCAAACCATTAGTTATAAGATTTGTTTTTAAAAAGGTGACCATGGCTAGTCATTATGACTTAGTATTTTTGTTATTTGCTTTGCTTAATGGTAAGGTTTGATGTTTCGTAAGAAAGAAGAAAATTCAAGCAGTGTATATGGCTTAAACATCTAAAATTTTCATTACCTGGAGGAATATTTCTTAAGTGATGAGATTTTATTCAATTCATAATGTCATATATTGGCAACCATGCCATTCTCTATTTGTATACATAAATTTATTGCTATAAATATATTTTTATTTCAAATTTTAAAATGGTTTATAAATTCAAGGAAAAATACATGTATAAAGGAGACCAGATTTGCAATAAAATCTTTGCTCATGCCTGGCATGTTGGCAAAAAAAAAAAAAATCCACTATATCTAGAACAGTTTTAGTTTAATCCAGTCCAATTGCATTATATGATCAATGCTTTTGCACTGGACTACTAACCTCCTCATATATTGTGAAGGTGCTTAATTCAGATAGAGCACCCCTACCCTTAAACTTCAAGAACGGTTGAGGGTATATCTCAACATTCCTAACACCATGCGAGTACAATAACATTAGGGTGTCACAAAACAAATATCTTTTATCGTGTTAGGTTTCCAGCTTAGTAAAAGAAAATAAATATGGAAAAATTTTCCTAGGTACCCAATTCCACCTAAATTTTACAAGTATGTACATTTGATTACAATAATTATTGTAGCAGAATCAAAGTGATGCAATGCAAGGGGTAAGAAAATAAGTGATCTTGGGGCATGCATTACGTGTGTAAATGAATATCATAAAGGATACCCATGAAATTATATTTATATATGAAATGCACACACTAACACAATTCATTACCATAGCACAATCTCAGTAGATCATAGACCTTTCAGAGACAATAGTTGACACACAAACAAGATGATAAAAATTCAAATCCTTAAATACACACTTATTATCTTCATCACTCACGATGCCAAAATGCATTCACCCCAACTTATCTCAAATTTGAGTCTCCAAATAGCATTACATAGCTATCTCATCCCGATCAGTTTAGGGCCCTAAATCAGCATTTCATTGTGTAACCATCACTGAAAGTTTGATCAGTTACTGCAAGATTGTACTGTTTAGTTGTATAATGCTTAGACAGGACGAGCGTAAAAAATTAACTACAAAAAGACCTAATTTCAACTTGAGTACAAAATTTTGGTAATGAATTTATCTACCTCAAGAATTATGCAATGCATAACCATTCAGGAGTAATCCAAGCCCCTTGATTATGATATACAGATTACAACCCAAGTTACTCAAGAATCCCCATATAGGTTGGTGGTGCACTGACCCTGTCAAGGAAAATGTTAAAAGCTACATACACCACTTGGAACAGTTAAAAGTATTTGTTTAGCTTAAAGCAGTCAGCTCTCCATCAACTTCCAATATTCCTCTTGAAAACCTGACAGGGTACTACTAATATTCAGGTACAGAATATGAAAATGCAGGGTTTTAAGTTAGGTGGTTTAACTGTACTGTATGTTTACTATTTATATCTGCCTACAAGGTATATCATAATACAGCAGGCAAGATGTTTTCGTTACAGCACCAACACAAGAAAAATGAGGAAACAAAAATTAAAGAAACTCATAATATATGAAAAAAGTAAGCATTATTTAGGATTAGAGGTAGGAACCTTAATCACTTGGGTTACTCAACACTTAAAAGCCCTGTAGCATTCAAATCTATTGAAAGAATTGAAAAGCATTACTTGTTTTAGTGGAGAACCTGAGTTCAGATAGTGTAGAGATTTTTAATACAGTAATAAAAAGACAAAGCGTTAGTTGATAACGACTGCTGGTTTCCCCCAAAAGTACTATGGCTTAAAAAGTAAGGTGGTGTTTCCTAAATGTGTAATTGAAATAAAAATATATTTTACTAAGGTATCCTAAAAAATCTTGTGTTAAATCATAAGCAGAAAATTATGAAAATGGAAATTTGTTTGGAATAATTTGAATAAAAGCATTGAGCAGCAACTGGCAGTCATCAAAACATGGGAAAATAATCTACCTGTTCATAATTGTTAGATTTTCCTTCACCTTATTTGGCTCATTTAAGATAAACTAAATATTCTCATGTTACAGCTTGAGTCATGATTTACTTTAAAAGTTACTTATCTTGGACAAAGAAGAATGTCAAGTAGTATAGAAAAATTCATCATTTTTATATTGGTGCATACCTTACTAAGCATTATACTAGTTTTTCTTTAAATTCAGATTCTCAGTTCATATTGGGTTACTAGTTTTATCCATGAGGTGACATATCGGGTGAAAAGGAAGGTGAAGGCTAACATTCACAGGTGCAATTCTTCATAAAATTGAAAAGACAACCAATTTTCCTCCACAAATTTTGGAAACATGCTAGCTAATTAATCAACTAGCAAACTGTTCACTCCTTTGGTCTTGAAGTGGCAGTGCTTGCCAACATCAGTACTATCAAATAGGTACACATACTAAAGTAAAGAACCATGCATACAGACATGCATTCTATCACAAGCACTTGTAACTTAAAAGGCAGCTTTCAAACGCAGCAAATGTTTTCTTATTAATGAAAAGGTTAAATTCTTGCTCCTTGACTAAAGAACTAATTGATCAGTATTTTATGTTTTCTCTAGAAGTAAATCCATTAATATTTTTAAGGATTGTTGACTAGTCAGTAGAGGCTCCCCATTTGGCAAGATGTGTCAAGGACAGTCAATGTGTTACATAATGCTTCAGTACTAAACTGCATTTCTTAACTATATGGTGGTTATTTTCAAAGAATGAGATCAATTACAGAAAATGATCCTATAATGTGTTTCTTCTAAAATTTCAACATTCCAATAGCTTTTAACTCTTGTTTATGAGACTTCTAAACTCTTTTATTTGCTCACATCTATATTTGGTACTTTCAGTGTCTTTGATACCCAGGTTTAGAAAATCAATCTTTGTGTAGTTGACTGAAATCTGTGTTACCTTCTCAGCTAGAATTTTTGGAGCATAATCCTTATTTTCATCATTTTTCAAAAGTCGGTTTTCAATATTTTCACCAAAATTTATCACATGCTCAAACCGATGTTCAATAGTCACTAGTTGACTGCTATTTACTTTGTCTTGTAAAACTGTGTAGTACAGTCCAATGTTATTCATATATTCTTATCACAATTATATTATGTAATCACTCTTCGTTACAATTGATTTGGAAGCTAATTTTTTCTCATTTTAATTCATTGGGTCTTAACATATACAGAATAAATTAAAATGCCAAAACAAAGAATTATTGCATTTTTATTTACTCAGTATAAATATTATGACCTGTTTTAGAAAAGTGAGTGTTTTATTCATACACTAGAAAATTTTTCTTATACTATATTGCCCAAAAGAGTAGTGTTAGTAGAGAACAGTCCCATCTGGTCATAAAAATCCTCACATCGGTCATTGAACTCCCCAGACATAATGCAGTCACCCTACAAGTAATACGAATTGTGTTCCCCTCTCTCTCACAACATATAACTTTTTTTATTACTACTGTACATTACTTTTCCCCTCTCTCTCACAACATATAACTTTATTTATTACTACTGTACTTTACTTTTCCCCTCTCTCTCACAACATATAACTTTTTTTATTACTACTGTACTTAAAAGTAAAATACATCCATTCATGGACCCTAGGAATACCTTATGAACTATTAATTTACTGATTATGTGATCCCATATTGCCTCTGCTAAGTAGTAGTACAAGGGGAAAAGAAATTTTTATCAATATGTACAGTAGATAATTTATACTACATAAATTTACAAAACTATTCTCAACTAACACAATGTGGGCAATACAGCATAAGTAAAAATATGGTTGTGTATGTAAAATAATTTCTTGTAGTCAACCTTTCTGTTGTTTTAATACTGTGTACTAGATGGAGACCTATCTTTGGAATTTAATTTGACCAAAATGGCAGAGGCACTTCTTTGTACCACAATTTCTTTTTTTATTTGAAGAGTTACTTTTACTTAAAATGGTAGCAATTTCATTTACTTTTGACATGTTACCTTGTGCAATAAAATACGGAATAGAAAAGTATCCATATAAAAGATTTCAATACTTCACAGACTTTAAGTTTACATTCAGTACCACGTGTATGCGCTGGTATTTTTCCTAGTGGACCTAACTTTTTTGGAACTACATGCAGTATATATGAATTTCTGGGGGGTTTTAAATTCAGAATGTACAGGGTAATTATTTTATTTTCTTCTACTCTACTAGGGATATATTGCCATTAGCAGTTATAAAATAAAAATAAAATGAAAAGGAGTAACAACAGTGGCCCACTAGGAATTAGGAATAAGTTCAAAGTGTGAGGTTGATATATTTTTATTTTGGAATTGTACGAGTATGTATGAACCGTTTGTGTTGGTATTTTATATAAAGATTTATACATTTTGCCATGTTCATTACCAGGTGTACTGAACATACAAGCACAAACTGAGTTTTGTGCGATTCTTCGGCTTTCAAGTAAAGCATTAGGGCAATTTATATCTTTAAAAGTGTTTTCCCTCCTAGTTAAAGAGCTGCCACAGTTAAAGTAATACCATATGAGGGTATTTTGTTTTAGTTGATTGCAAGCAAAGACAACTTTTATACCTGTTGCACATCCTGCTCTTGCAAAGCTGCAAGATAATTAAAAGTTCCATGTTAGCTGGTGACTTAATTTGAAGTCTAATACACTTTATTTACCCATACGTATTACAAAGTTTAAAGTAGTAGGTGGTAGTGTTCTAATGAAATGATGCATACCTTATCCTTCTCCCTTCTCATCCCATTCTTAGTACTGTACTCAACAAAAACATGACTACTGTATGGTTGTAAATGTTAAAGTTCTGTATTAAAAAGAGAAATGGTTATGAGAAATGATTTGTTGTCAAATACTTATATTTACATTTTATAAAGGTTTCATTAACAGAGTTTTAATATGACAGGAAAAAAATCGAATTATTATTTGCCCAAAACATCAATTATTTCCCTAAGTCAATATGAGAAATGGTCAAGCATTTTTCTATGTACAAAGAATAGCATATTTTGTGTAGATTTTAGTGAGGACTCATTGGGAAAGGCTATTAGGGATGGTACAGGAATCTGAATTGGTTTTCCCCTCCAAAAGCAAAATTTACACGTTGAATGAGTCAAAATACAAGAGAAAAGTCATCTCTGGTATCAATTTTCTTCCTGAAGATAATGCCATTGGTAAATATTTTTGCTTATAATTTATTATTGTAGATTTTACATGTAGCTATAGATCGAATACTAAGATAATGAGCAAATTTTTGTCGTAATAATTCAGCTATATTTCATACATGTAGTGTTGCTGGCAAGTAACTGACCCTAGGATTGTGCTGGTTTTATCAACTAAGTGTACAGAGAGTGTATTTGAGCCTGGCAAAAATCTTTGTAATTTGATATTGCAACTCCCAAAGAAGTAGTAGGTACGTATATACTTTCTATTCAAAGCAAAAGTGTGTATTTTTGTCTCATATATGTGAATATTTTGATATTTCTTTCACTGTAATCTTTAGTGCTTTTGATTTATAGAAAAAGACAAGTTTAGAGATTGCATACGGTGTTTCACTCAATGCTTAAACATATGCAGTTATCTACATGCTTTTGAAATGTTGAAAAGATATTTTGTTCCAATCAAACTTTTCCAGTGATTCACAGACTTGAAAAATCTCTTATAATTAAGTTACTGAGTTTATTTCATAGACGTAGCTTATTCTTTTTGTACCAAATTGTATAGTTGCTGGTATAAATGTGTACATTTTAAATTAAAACATTTTTTATGGCTAGTTACATTTGTATCCTTATGAACTCCTGACGAGACCTCAACTAGTTAATAAAAAGGTGAACAGAATTGAAAAATATTTTAACCAGACTACTCACTGTAGTCAGACTTTAACTCTTTATGAACTAGGAAGACCTCGACCAGTTACGAGACCTAATAGTACTGTACTCTTCTTAAAAAAATGCTGTATGACAGGTGAACTGAACTGATAAATGTTCAACCAAGAGATTTCCATTTAACCTAGTCACAAAATGATCACCCATAGATTTTTAACTTCACCATTCACAGCCTGACCCTGATGACTGGGTCGTGGCCAGGAATCCATCCCGACATAAGACACCATTGTCCCTGCGCTCCAAAACTCAGAAACCACCTAGCAAGAAAACGGCAGGGAAGGATGGACCCTTGCACCATTTGTCCCCATGTGAAATGTAGGGGCTTATCTCAATCCTGAGCAAAAATATCGTTGGGCTACTCTCTCCCTGTGCTTCAGTTGAAAACCCAGCTCACCGTATCGTGCATTCTACTATATCTGGAACTCCCCTGCCTGTGGATCCTGTGCAGGCTGAACTGAAGAGATATTTTCATATTGTGCGATTTGTGAGTATACCACAGTCTTGGGGAAGTATCCATGTCAACTTATCCACACTTTTGTTTTCAACAGAGTCAAAAGTTATGTAGGGTTAGATTATGTTACTATATAACATTATCACTAGCTATCACTCTTCAGCCAAGAAGTTTAGCCTAAGTAAACACTTCTAACAACGTAATTTCACATTCATCAGAATCAAATTAAATTGCAAGAGTTGTGCTGGTTTTCATTCATGGGTTGTGGCCAGCAAAAACACAAACCAAAGCTGTATACAACTGAGATTATGCCCCAGTTGGGTCTGCCTTTTTAATAAGGGGCTCCATAACTATTTTCTGCCCATGTAGATGGAGGAGTTTGTTGTGCTAGGGTGTTGGAAAATCAGCCCATCTGGGATGTTTGCAAAACTTCTACTTGAGCCAGGCATATGTTTTATTTGACAAACTGAGTTCCTTATCAAAACAGGAATTTTCTCTAAAGAATGATGGGCCATGAGACAGTACTAATGGATTACGGTTAGCTGTACGAATAATGTAGTGTTTTCCCTGTCTAAGAACCCAGTTTACTAATGCGAACTCCAGATGCAAAAGCAGTCAAGAAGATCACATTTTGCAGCATATATGTTGTATAGGGCCCAGCGAATTGAGGGGTTGAGAGAAGCCTAAGTACTACCTCATTCAGGGACCCAGGAATGGGAGGCCTTGCAGGAGCGGGTCAATGCACAAGACTTGTGAAAGGAAGTAAAAATTTATGTTGGAACCAACTCCGAATCCATAAAGCAAGGGTTCCAGCAATGCTGCCTTGTATGTCATAATTGTTACAACAGCAAAGCACTTTTTTTTTTTTTTTTTTTTTGACTTTTTTTTTTTTTTTTTTTTTTCCAAAAGATATATATACTACAAGGATTTTTTTTTTCCAAAAGATATATATATACTACAAGGAAATTAGAAGTTTTTCAACAGATCTCAATTAGGCTATGTTCTAATCATATTATGCATACCTACAGATCATTATTCACCAAAATATGTTATGTTAAAAAAAAAAAAAAAAAAAAATTCACTGGGACGTAACTGACTTAACCCTATGTACTTTAGCTAGCTTCATAATTTGGATCTTCCATGATGACCAAATATGATCTTGGAGCACTTATACACGCACCAATTCTAGGTGCATCCTCTCATAACAACGACCAAAAGAATAAAAGGCAGTTTGTCTGACAACAGGGCATTGCTGCCACGATGGTGGTTAAGACAAGGAAGAGCCAAGGCATTTGCCATAGACAAGGGAAAGCGTATTCTTGTTTTGAACTCCTATACACTATCAGTGTTAACATGCACTTGCTATATACTGGTCAGGGCCAACAAAAAGAGAATTCTTTGAAACTGGTTGGTCCTTTGAGGACGAACAGAGGCTACGCTATTAAAAATATATCTCGAGCAGCATATAAGTAGTAGGTATGCATCTATGTCTGATTATGTTACATTAAAAACATATACTGGGCAAATACTCTTTACCTACTTATGTTACAACATTAAACTTTCTTGGGCAGCATTTAGGTACATCTTACAATTAGGGTAAACGACCAAATGGCCATCACTTCACTCGAAATGACCACTTTTTTTTCACTCGACATTTAACTGGTGAAACAACTTCAAAGATTAAGTTTCAATCTTTTGAAAGGTATGCTTCAAGATGTAATTGTATTGTTGTCTCACCAATTAAATATCGAATGAAAAAAAGGGGTCGTTTAGAGTGAAATGGTGGCCCTTTGGTCGTTTACCGTTACGATAAAAAAAATCATTTTGGGTAGAATTTGTCTGATTAGGTCCAGTATATATTGGGAAACAATATAAGAAATCTGGGGGAGAAGAATTGTCAGATTGGGTCTACATACAACAAAAACTTATTTTGGGCAGAACTTACATTACTACATCTTTGCCTGATTGTTACGGTACCTAAACCTTTATCTTTGCAGAATTTACGTCTTTGATCAGGCCTAGGCTAGAGCTATTACAAAAGAAATCTGTCTTTGGCAAAAACTACGTCTTTGTATGATTATGTCACATTAAAAATTTATATATTAAGCAGAATTTACAAGGGTCTTAAGTAATTGGTATAAAAGTTACACATACCCTTCATGATATCATGTTAATGCGGAATCGGGCATTGGACACAGCTGCTTTAGGGCCCAAATAGCCCCTTACCCGCTCCCCCCCAGTAAAGATGTGAGGTTGATAATAATAGACCGACAATAAACAACGCTAAATCCTTCATTAGCAACGCTAAAAAGTCGGACACTCCATTTCCAAGATTATAATCTTGCCGAGTAATTACTTACAAAACACCGCTAAGGGAAATTAAAATTGTTATATAATTACCTTCTGCTCCTGTCTTTGCCAACCTCGATTTCTTCCAAATTACGCGGCTATTTGGACGTTATCTTGATTATTCCTTCTGTATGTTTTCACGTAATGGAAGCTGTTTACGAGTGACGTCTTGGGGTTCCGGAGTGATACACAAGGGTTCTTTATTCTTTGCAGGTTCTGGTACGACTTGAGTGTTGACAGCTTATTATCCAGGTGACCCCCACCAATTCCTTAGCACCCTCATGACCCCATCTCTATTATCAAATCAAATATTAAGAGTGTTTGAATTTGCATCATAACATACAACCAGGTCTAACGTAAGACCGCTTATTGCAGCACAGCAATTTATATTCACAAAACGATGCGACACAAGTATAGCTAGATCATTAAATGCTTCGACACTTTCACTTGTTGGATCATCCATCCATTGATCTACCTAATTAAATTACACTGGTTGGATCATCCATCCATAGATTAATTATTGATTAATTAAAGTCACCACAGATCAGGAACACAAACTTTATCAAATCCGTAAGCTGACCAACTTGCAAAGTCTGCGGTCAACTCCCCAGAGCCTACAAGATGCCTACTACCATATCGGGATCTGTATCCTCTAGTAGGTCAGAGAATTAAAAAAATGTTGGCAGTCCCAGTGGGAGGATATTTTAACTAATCAAAAAATGCGTAGTATCGCGTCATCAGTCTCGATCCTTGGTCATATCCGAATATGCCAAGGAGACAAGAAACGATGTTGTGCAGATTGAGGATTGGACATAAAGACTCACACGTGGGTTCTTGATGTCTCGTGAAAATCCACCGTTTTGCGAGAACTGTACTGTGCCCTTGACTGTGAAACATTTGTTGACTGAATGTCCCAGATTCGGGAATTTGAGACAGGTTCCTGTCTTGGGGTCGTGACAGAGTAGGCAATTTTATCCTAACTACAATTCTAGGGAGGGATTGTAATATAGGCAAGTTATATAAATTTATGGGGGAGGCAGGCCTCCTCAACCAAATTTAAATTATACATAGATCGTCTATGTAAGAACTTTTATATATGAACAAAATTTTTATATACATATATTTATAGATATTTGTATATGAAATTTATTTAAAATTTAATTTATTTCGGTGCCAATTACCCAGATGTTGTGACACCAGATTTAATAGACACAATCAATCAATCACTCTATCTCAAACCTGTCAGGCAGTTTCAGACCAAACTCATCTTCCCTTCGGAACGTGAAGGAAACTATGCGTAGTGGGGACAATTCAGAAAGCTTGGCAGTTTCATTGTCTTCCGGCCATGTCTCAGCAGTGGCAAAAATGTCGATTCAATTTTCACTTTATCTGCTTACGGAAGCAGAGATAGTAGTAAAAAACAAACACTTACACACAAACGGGGAATAAAGCTCTACACTACACCCTTCGCTTGAGGTGTAGACTACATTCTTGCAAAGTGTAGTGTGCCCGGAACTGTGTTTGGTGAGCGATCGTTTATGAACCTGGCAAGGGCTCTTGCTCTTCAGTAGCCACTTTTTTATATATAAAAAATGAGCAGTTTACCTGCTTACAGAAGCAGAGATTTACGAGTTTCTCAAAATTCTACAGGTCCGTAACATCTAAGGCATATTTTTGCATATTTACATATGTTCCCCGTTTATTCTCTTTGTAAAATTTATGTTACTGTAAGCAGATAAACTGCTAATTTTTTCATTGTTTTCCATTATTCAATCTTGACTTTGTGATATGCAGTGAATTGGGACCCCTAAATTTAGGACTATGACTTTTATAGAATGTATTTTACACACCTTGCTCTCTCTCTCTCTCTCTCTCTCTCTCTCTCTCTCGTCTCTCTCTTCTCCTCTCTCTCTCTCTCTCTCTGCTCTCTCTATATATCATATATCTAGATATATAATATATATATATATATATATATAATATATATATATATATATATATAATATGCATGTTTGTCTGCGAGCTTTTCAGCCTATTCCTTTCATGCCCCGTTACCACTTGCACCAGAATTATAAGTTTGTAACAAATTTCAGTAGTTTGGTTTAAATTGAAAAAAAAAAAAAAGGTAGCGACCCTTCGTCAACCCTCTTTTACATGCATGAATATGATACAACTAACCTGTCACGTGTTTTCCCTATTCTATAATAAAAGTCGGTAAGAAAAGACACTTTGTTGCCCAAACATTCGTCACAGGAAATGCTTGCAGACCAATAGAAAACAACAAGGGACATTACTGAAACCATTACAACATGGTTGTCAGTCAGAAAATTTTATGACATGGAGGGCACTTCAGAAACACAACGCAACGAACGGTGCATAAAACTTGCACAATGTCCCTAAATATGTAGTGTGTGTGTGTGTGTGTGTGTGTGTGTGTGTGTGTGTGTGTGCGTGTGTGTGTGTGCGTGTAACCACGCTACGACTGAATGTGGTACTACGGCTCATCAAAATTTAATCCATCAGAAATCACGGAATAGTATCCAAATAATTTTCATGTTAGCTCATGGCCTAGAATACTACTATAAGTACTATCCAACAGAGATTGTTCATTAGAGAGCCTACAACTCCCTTCTAATGAATATTGAAGGGGTAACAGGCCTTGACTCTTCCCAGTCAACAAAGACATTACCAAAGCTCGCACTGCATCACATCTCCACAACTTCATGATTCTACTATGACCTGCAATATTCGCTACGATCTTGCGACGGGCTACGATCACATCCCATTACAGGTGTCATTCAGGACCCCATCCCTCCCTACTGTGAACCCCCTAACTGACCGGCCACCAGCGGTAAAATGGGATTTTAAAAACCAACAGAAAACCAGATACTTTAGGGCGACCACGGAAACCAGGTTGCGGTCAATAGTTCAACCGGCAGACGCCTTACTTTGTACTAACAAATTGTAGAAATGACCACTACAGGAGGGATCTGAATGAATTCTATTCGAACACAATCTCCCCTATGCTTGCTTCGGGCAGGGCTGCTTATAGATTTCGTCAAGGTAATTCTCGTAATATACTTGGATGGAATGACTTGGTTAAAGATCTGTATACATACTCACGAGAAATGTTTTTACTGTGGAGGCAAAATGGTAGCCCGAGGGAAGGACACACCGCATTACTAATGAGACAAGCGAGATCGCAGTTCAAACTTGCTCTTAAGCACTGCAGATTAAAATGAAAAACAACTAAGAGCCGATGCAATGTCTAGAAACTTAGAATCTGGTAATTATCCTCGTCTTTGGAAAGATATCCAGTCCTTAAATCCCAAAACTAAAAAGCTTTCACAGAGAGTAGGGGAAGCAGTCGGAGACGAGGCTATCGCAAGTATGTGGGGCGATCACTTTAGCAATATCCTGAATTGCATAAATGATCAAGATTCCCGGAGGGAGGTAGATAAACTGACAACATTCAATTTCATTTTGCAGACCGTATTACGCCAGGTAACATCAGCGATGCCATAAACAGCCTACTTAATAATAAATCGCCCGGCTGTGATGGCCTTCCCGCAGAGCCTTTAAAACTCTGCCATCCGATAATTTACATTTTGCTAGCTGCCCTATTCAGTGAGTGCATAAGTCACCAGTTTCTCCAAACTCCCTACTCTTAGTTCACTCGATACCATTAATCAAAAACAAGCTAAAGGATGCAGCTGACCCTGGCAACTACCGGCCGATTGTTCGAAGATACTTGAGTCGGTTCTTCTAGTGAGACTTCTCCCCTTTCTACATACCACTGACAACCAGTTCGGGTTTAAAGCAAACCACTCAACCGACACCTGCATCTACATATTGAAAGAATTGCTGAACTACTACCTATCATCAGCCTATCCTGTTTCCCGTTGTTTTGTGGATGTGAGAAAAGCATTTGACAGAAACTACCTGAAGCTCTTCCTGAATCTGCATAAAAGAGGCACACCCCTATATCTAATTAGCATTTTACATTGCTGGCCCTCCACACAGCAATTCTGTGTCAAATGGGGTAACGTCTTATCGTACACCTTCGGCTCCCTAAACGGGCTTCGGCAACGGGGCATTCTCTCTCCATATTTGTTTGATACGAAGATGCCTTGAATGTCAAATTGAACTCACTCCCAATCGGATGCACTGTCAATGAAACAACTATAAACAACCTCTGTTACGCCGATGATATAGTTCTGATTTCCCCATCAGCACAAGGTCTCCAACGACTCATCGACACTTGCCGCCAATATGCAGAGGAATTTGATATAATTTATAACGAAACCAAGACCCAGTGCATGTCGCTGCTCCCGAGATCGCTTGAGCATATTGCAGAACCACAAATTTTCCTCGGAAACCATCGGCGGGAATTTGGGCACGAATTTCTGTATTTGGGTCACATTATCACCGACGACCTAAAAGATACGGTGGACATTGAACAGAGGCGTCGTAAGATATGTGCAACTGGCAACATGATTGCAAAGAGGTTTGCCCTCTGTCACCGAGACGTGAAACTGCTGCTCTTCCGATCGTACTGCTACAGTATCTATTGGTGTTCCCTCTGGACGAATTATACCCGAGAGACCATGAGACGCATCACTGTTGTGCACAATGACATTTTGAGACGCCTCACAAACACTACCCGTTACCACTCCGCCACACAGATGTTCATAGAAAACCATCTGGACAATTTAAAAATCATTGTAAGGCGAACAATGTCCAGTCTGGTAACCCGAGTGAGAAACAGCAGCAACTCGCTCATACAAAGCATCCTAAGGAGTGAAGAAAGATCTAAATTGTGGAAAAGATGGAAAATGAGGCCTTAGTCCCCTAAAGGACTTAATCCCTGTATTGGCAAGATGTCATCTGCAGATTCCGTCATTATTATTATATTTATTGCTGACATTTTACTTTTTCATTATTGCTGTGAATACTATAAAATTAAAGTTTTTTTTTACATTCAATTTTCGTATTTAGCTCTCTGGACCTGACTACTGTAACCACCTAAGGTCTCTAGTTGAAATTTAAGTTATATAATATGTGCACTAACTATTATAACTCTCAATGCATTTTTTTTCTCACCAATATTATTACTGTTATTACCAGTGTTATGATTACTATTTATCTTTTATACTACCTCAGCTATTTTGTGAATAAGTGCCCATTATTAAATTTTTTTATTATGTTGTCTCATGTATCTAGATAGTGTATGTTACTGTCTGTATTTTGTATATTCCATGTATATGGCCCTGAGCTGAAATAAAGGATATTAATTATTATTATTATTATTATTATTATTATTATTATTATTTGAAGGTAGGAGACCCTCTCTCAAACATGTTTTGTTAAAGATGAGGCAGCATCAGTGGAATTGATTTTATATATGGTCTTTTCAATTCTTCTTATTATTCTCTTCTCATCAGGGCTGATATTTGCTAATAGCTGGCCGATGTTGATATCTTGGTTAAAGAAATGTTTTCTAAAAATGCTAATTTATTGATATGATAACAAAAGTGGCGTATGGTCGCCGTAGGGTTAACAAATCTTGGTCTGAGATTTGTTAACCCTACGGCGACCATACGCCACTTTTGTTATCATATCAATAAATTAGTATTTTTAGAAAACATTTCTTTAACCAAGATATGAACATTGGCCAGCTATTAGCAAATATCAGCCCTGATGAGAAGAGAATAATAAGAAGAATTGAAAAGACCATATATAAAATCAATCCCACTGATGCTGCCATTTTCTTTAACAAAATGTTATTATTATTATTATTATTATTATTATTATTATTATTATTATTATTATTATTATTATTATTATTATTATTATTATTATTATATAAAATACTTTATACACACGAGTTTGGTGCAAGCGGCACGGTGATGGGCTGAAGGTCATCAGAGTAGGTATTGTCCAGTTTCTTAATTCTTGCGTAAAATACAGCACGGTGAGACAAGTCAAGATATCGATGTACGGATGTAAGGCATGTCGCGACAACACAATTAGCAACATTCTCCGGATGTTATGAGCGTTTAAGTCGAAACTGGATAACGAAATTTTCGCAACCATTTTCAAGTTCAACTTGATAACTGTATGGGTTTGGTCTGTGAAGGTCAAAAGGTTCGAATGTACTACTGGTCTAGGCTACATCAAAGGAATGTAATTATTTCAGCACAGATCCGTGACACATGAAAGATCTTATATCTTTTGAATAATTCTGTTAAAAAGAAACCTTATTTGACGTATATGTATGTATCTTATCCATAAATCTGCCTAGTTCACTCGATTTTTCTTCTTCCATTCTGGACAACGAAAAATGGGCTTATGGACGCTGGACTGACAATTTCAAGCTAAAGTTCAATGCTAGCAAACTTGCAACATACCTCACGCGTTTCGTATGAGCGGCAATGAGTTGCATTGTAATGAGATCCAAATACCAGTGAAGAGTAACCATACCATGATTATAATTAGGTCTAAACTTGGTAAGCGATTATGATCATGTGGAAAATTAATTTACGGGAGCGAACGTCATATATTAATTCATCGGTGACATGGAAGGTCATCGTTGCTTGAGGCGAATAGAGTCACAAAACAAACAGAAACTTCAGTGCCTGAAGTTTTCCGGAACCATATGAATGTGCCCAACTTTACTGAGAATTGGAAAGCACAAGACTAACCAGGTCCTCCAGATTTCTGGAAGTCCATATTTTCTGTGACTATCGTTTTCATTGAACTGTACTTACAAAGTAATAAATAATTATTGTTTTTTGTTAAGTCAAAGTATATAACATAACAACAAATAAAGTAATATGCATGTTATTGTTAACATAATAAATGAATCAATCAATAAAACTGAAGACATGTTCTTGAATTTCAGTGCAAACTTTCAACATTATAAGTAAAATTCTGTTAACCAAATTTGAATAACATCTATAATCGGGTAGAATGGCATAGACCGCATACCCAATTTTTCTTCTTAATATAACTGAAATAACATTTTCGACTATTTCATCTTGTATATACCTATATATGGAATGACATTTATAGAAGGAAAGGTCCAGTTTTGGGAATAACGACCCCTCCCCCATAAAAAAAAAAAAAAAAAAAAAAAACTGTAGGTACGAGCATGCTATACCACTAAAAATATTCCAGTTGAAAGATACAATTCGTCTGAAAACTTGAATCATCAGACTCTATGCTTCTAGAACTGAAGCATCTGTCAGCCTCAACAGAAACGAAACATGGAATACTGAGAAGCGACGCTATCAGTGAGGTAGGCCTATAAATCTCAGCATCGGCTTTAGTCAAATCAAGCCTTGACCTGACTAACAGAGATCTTGTATCATGCATCCAGGTCACCTTTACCTGTGTATTGGTAACATTCCAATATGAACTTTTGGCTACAAAGACTTTCAGAAGCATTTCAAGCACTGTACTATACATGCCAGGATTAATCACTCTGTTAATCCTGCTACGTGCCATCCTATAGGCCTGGATCTCTCTAGCAATACTTCAAAGAAGTGTATGAATTGAAAATAAGAAGCAACAACGTGAAAGTATGCCTGATCAGAATGTGGTCATTCTCCTTTCCGTCGTACCTATGTTAAAGCAAGGCTGGGATTTCCAAATTGACCGTTTGGATTTTACCAGTTCCATTTCATACGAACGCCGTTCATCGGCACAGTATGAATAGTCTCTTATTTTGAGTCTACGAGTCATACGAGGACAGGAAGTAGGATTCTTTGGTTTTTCCGTATTCGATTTTTCATGTTTCCATTCCTATAAACGCTAACTGTTCGTGTTGCCTAACATACACCGATGCACAAAATATGCAAGTCATCGATCACATACCTAACAGAGGAGAGAAATCTCATCGTTGCCACGACTAAGGTTAAAATTTAATTGCCTCCAAAGTTCTTCGTAATTTTGCAAGGATTTATAGGATTATTCACATAAATAACATGTTCTTAAGTAAAATGTCAAATTCAGTCGATGCAGAGGTTTAAAAAAATTGAAGATGAAAATATGGAGGATCTTGGTCCCGAATAAAGCAGTTATTACCGCCGAATAGTACCACCTGAGAGGAAAGCGGTTACATGAACACCGGAAACCAAAACCAGGTGGAAAACCCCAAAAGGTTGGATCTATTGATGACGATCATAAACCTGGCGTCGCAATTGCCATGGTCACCTACGCCGAAAATGATTTACCCGGCATTCTTAAAAGATAAAATAAATACGATTTTTTTTTTTCAGCCAACATCCACTGACACAAGCTCATCATTCATATAACACTGGAAATGTTTCCGCCATTTATAACCGTTTAATTGTATTTGGAAAATGTAATGATTAAGTTTCTACAAACGAAGGAGAATTCTCGACTCCAGACAATTAGTTGATTGTACTGGTCTTATGCCAGCGAGGACTCTCTCCTAGAGCAGCCAGTAACTTCATAGTGAAAAGAGAGAGAGAGAGAGAGAGAGAGAGAGAGAGAGAGAGAGAGAGAGAGAGAGAGAGAGAGACTTTTACTTTGAACCATTCACAGAAAGTGAAATACTTTGTGGTTCGTATCGTCTGGTTGGGACGAGCTCTTAATTAGTTTAGTCTAAGATCAGCTTAGTTGTACCAAATTAGAAACTAATACCTTGAGGGCTTCAAAAGTAGGTGTGTGTGTGTGTGTGTGTGTGTGTGTGTGTGTGTGTGTGTGTGTGTGTGTGTGATATAACGCTAAACAGGTTCAGGGTGTGTGACATTGTAGTCATTGAAATCCCGTCAATAGTATTTCCGTTTACGTCAAGAAAATACTCAGACATAATCAGGAAAAAATCCTCGTAACCAAGTATTTTACGTCTAACTTAATCTTTTCTTTGTATTTGAATCGGATGGGTCTTCATTGGGCAGCGGAGTGGGCACCTATATAAGGCGGGGCGGTGCAGCTGGCCCTCAGTAAGATTTGCAGTTTAGACCGAGTTGGTTGAAAGTTGAAACAAGCTAGAAAGAAGCAACAAAGGTTAGTATTCATTCGTTAAAAAAAAGGCTTTGTTTCTTTACCGTTTGAAATCGTTTGATTCTCTTACGAATAAGAATGAACCAATCATTCAGACACTTGGTTTTACGTCATTAACTTTTAATCCTTTCTGTAAAGTTTAAGTTAATTTTAGTCTTGTATTGATTTTTACTTGTTATATTAAGAATCCTACTTTTATTTAATGTTCATATGTGTATGTTTTTATATCACAACAGATTGAAGATACACACTGTATGTGCGAAACGCCTCTAATTAATGTTCTTCCATCTTATGTGGTTGTCTGCGGTTTCTTGAATGGTTGTATGCGATATGCCTGCATAGCCTATATATATATATATATATATATATATATATATATATATATATATATATATATATATATATATATATATATATATATAATATATATTATACAGTCGATTCGAAGCAAGATGGGTGTGTGTAACCTCTATTCTAATTTCATTTTATTACAGACAGGAGGCATAATGAACGCTGCATCGTACTGCCTGTTAGTGCTGGCTCTGTTTGGAGTCAGCTGTACATCCTATACGCCCACGGGAGGATATATATCCCGTCGTCAGGTGACGGAATCATGTCCTCCCAGGCTGCCCTTGTCTAAGGTGAGTCTTATAATACGGACTCCATCTATTTCTTAATCGCTTTCTGAAAAAAATGGACCGAATTTTAGTTTACCTAGATATTCTGTTTCAAATTATCCAATCACTGCGATACACGTTATTGTCATTTCCAGAGTTTCTGATCTAGTTGAGCAGCTATTTGGGTATATTTCAATTGATCTCTTTACCGTATCTAATCATACACTTTTTCCTTCCCGTAGATTATGCTGAACCAGTCAAACTACATCCAATACGTCCACTACTTAACGCCGATTCCTGATGTTAAGAGCTTTACCATACAATACTGGTTTAATCTAATCAATACGGCAAGGACTTCCACGCCATTTGATTATACACGTAAGTCATGTGTTTTAAAAGAGAAGTTGGTTTTGATTCAGCTGGCCTTATGCTAGCACGTATCATTGCAACAGTGGCGGCTAATATTAGAACTGTTGTGAACCTCAGGAGAAATCTTAGCAAAAGGTTCGTAGCATAAAAGAAAGAAAACTGGAAAGGATAAATTGGATGCCTATTATTATTATTGTCGTAACATTGTTAAGAAATTCACAATCTCGCGAAGAACAATCTGTGTCAAAAATCCAGACTTTCGAACACCGTCCTCATCAGTGTCGACGTTAAAATGTTAAAATATTCAAGTCAACACTGATGAGGACGGTTTTCGAAAGTCTACGTTTGCTTAATTGTGGATTTTCGACACATTATTGGAACAGCCAAACAAGCGGCATAGTCAAAATTTTTATGCTATTGGGACGTTTCGGCTTAAACACATCGAGCCATTTTCGACCTAAAATAGAGGCAGAACACCAAAACTTAAAATTTTTTACTATAGTAGATTCACATCAACTGTGCATTTGGCGCTAGGCCAGTCCCTTACGACGCTCCTGATTAGCTGTTGGTTATCAAGAGCCAATCGGGAGCGTCGTAAGGGACTGGCCTAGACGCCAAATGCACGGTTGATGTGAATTTACTATAGTAAAGTACAAACGAAAAGAAAAGTCACATTTCTCTTTCCAGGGAGAGGCCCATCCAACAGCACCATCAGGATACAACTGGTGAAAGGTCAGCCACAGAGATGGGTCCTTTACATCAACGAGGTTTTGGTCAGCGACGTAGTGTCTCCCCCTGTCAGATCCGGTCAGTGGCACTTCATGGTCCACTCATGGAACTCCTGGACAGGAACCTGGAGCATTTACATGGACGGCGTCCTCTTAGGAACAGGCGCATCTCCCCAGGTAAGGATTATCTACGTTGTTGTTTGTTTCTAGATTTGGCTAGGCTTTATGCCAGCACGGGCACTTGCGTGCTGCTAGAGCTGCTCGCCAGTGAAGAGGTGCTTTTAAGGTCTGGTATAAACCTATTAATGAACCTATTATGTCAGGTCTTTAAGGCGTAGAAATCACAGTTTCGATGTTACTTCAAACAGATTCCAGAGAGGCATTGAAAAGAACTTTCTCTTTAAAACAGAGATGTAGTATTCTGTATCATCTTTCTGTGTTTTATCTCTGTGTAAAAATTTGGACGTGGCATTCCCTATCCTATCCAACCAACCTTCGCCCCCTAAAAAAAATCAAAGAAGGATATACACTATGGCGTTTAGTTTTATTATTTTGATGCAGACCTTTTTAAATTATCTAATTACAATGCCTGCACTTAAGTTATGAACAGTAGCATGCAGGTTCTAATGAAACTTGAACAATTTCGAAAATTACCTGTTCTGCGCATCGTGGGAAACACCAAGTTATCCTAAATTTTTTCCATATCTATTGGTGATACATATTTGAGAGCACAACATCTCCTTAGGGTTAATGTTCTTGCAATACATAATACGTTTTATTTCCTGAAATGCAGGGAACTGGTCTAGTCGTACAGGGAGGCGGAGAGGCTTACTCTGGGCAGCGCCAGAACACTGGTGACGGCATGGACAGGGGCGAGGGTCTAGAAGGATGGATGTCCCTCTTCCAGATGTCGATCCGTCCTTTACTGAACCCGACCTCGGTAGAAACCTTGAGGATAGTTGCCCAGCTTGGTTCAAGCTGCAACGGCTTGTACAGCGGCGATCTCATTAGCTGGACCGCCACACCAAGGAAGGATTACGGCGGGGTTCAAGAGACACCGGCCCGCCCTCTGTGTGGGAACTTCTAGACCTAGAGACTTTTTTTAACTTCAGTCCTGCCTTTAAGATGTTTGTTTGTGATATTTATTTTATTTAACTTCACGGTGTTAAGACAAGTGATGTGCATGGTTGATCCAAGTATGTCCGGTTTCGCAGAAGTGGTAGAGGAATGTCTTTCGAAACTAAGCAAGAAGAAAGTTAAAAGATATAAGATAAGATGATGTTCACTTAAGAAACCTATGCACTGAGAAGACGGCGTGAAACACAGTTGATGTGTAAAATTAACATTCCAACAACTCTTGTACTTGTTGAACAGTTGTAGACATTTTTGGGGACACCAAAGAATGAATTAAAGAATATGTTTTTATCTATTACTGGTTCTGCCACGTAAATTTGGCTGACATGACAGCCTTGGATTGTTTTATATTGTCTTTTGGGTCATGTACAGTGAAGAACAAATCTTTCATTACCTCTCAGATTAATCATACGAGGAATAAAAATTTCCTTGGGTGAAATAATAAAAAACTAATCACTTCCGTTCGCTTCATTACCCTTCTCAGATGTTTCTATGTTTGTAGTTTAAAATAACATGAAAAATCCATAACCAAAAAAAAAAAAAAAAAAAACAAAAAAAAAAAAAAAAAAAAAAAAAAAAATCTGTCCTGCTCACACTACCTTCTTCGTGCACCGCTGGAGTGGGGTCAGTTGACTGGCCTTAAAAACAGCTTTTTGCCACAAGGGCAAAATGATTATTTGAAATAAAGAATGAGTATGGACCTATGATTTATAATACTGTAGCCATACATTCTTGTGTGGCAAAACGCCATTAACACAGCTATTGTACGTAGGTTCTGATAAACGTAACCATGTGCCTTAGAAAAATTAATTGAACTATTATATAGTCGGCATTTTATTTCTTGATATATAACGAGAAAAAAAAAAATCAACACCATTTAAATATGCTCCGGTTCGTCATGCAATGTCATTATTCATTACTGTAGTTTAAACTCGGCCATTGTATAAAAATAATGGCAACTTTAGTTACGAACTTGTAAATACACATAAAACCCTTCTTGAAAAATACAAGCTCTCAAGTCTCAAGAGGAAATCACGTGGCCAAATGTGCAGGTTCCTTACCTTAGCGATAGTCATCAAATGTCACGGACTTGAATTTCGTTGAAGGACATACATATTGCAAACACCAACCACTTGGATAATCATCACAATTATACACGTGACGTAACAGGTGTGCAGTCCAAGCATACCAGTCAGCAAGAGCTCCGCTTGTTAGGCCCCGTCCACACGACCGAGCTTTGCTCGACTAACTTTGTTCGATGTGACGTCAGAAGTGGAGAAACCGCGGCAAAGTTCTGACTTTTCTCGCTGTTTCTCCACTTCTGACGTCACATCGGACAAAGTTCGTCGACCAAAGCTCGACCGTGTGGACGGGGCCTTAGAGCACCTCTTTTTCGTCCCAAACTACTGGTTTTAAAGTGAAGCCTGAAAACTGTAGAAAGTCAGTTTAATAGAAGACAGTTTGGTAGACAGAGGGTTACTGCTCGTTCCAGAATCTTCCAACACAGATTTCATATTTCTATGGCTACCTTATTCAGGAGCAAATTCTCACGAGATCCCATTATCTCGCAAAATAACTGTAGTCTCATTAAATTTATAATGCAGTAATAATACTCTTATTTCAAAGGAATGCATGCAGAGGAGGGTCTGAACAAAAAATCTAAAGCTTTTCATAGTTTATATATATTTAAATTACATCATAACAGCTGTTCACTTTGTGAAACTGCTAAAGACACGTATCAAAATAATTATATATTTACACTGAAACAAAATTTACAACGAGAGAATTTACAACAATCAACATGCACAGTCCCCAAGATGAAAAAAAAATAATAAAATAAATCAAGGGTAAAATGAGAACAAAAAGGTACGTAAAATTCCTGTTAGTTTACAGAGCATTAAATAAGACATTAAATAAAAGTTGTTGCACATACGTGTAATACATTACATATGACTATGACACAGGGGTAATGGCTGTAACCAGAGACAAGATTTTTCTTCTATTTGTCATGTGTCTAGACGCACTCTACTGAATTCGGTTACTTTTATAAACACGACTATTCCACACAGGCATTTCCTGACCTATGACTGCCAGCTCTGTAGTTAACGAATGTATTTCTGCGTGTATCCAGTGCCCATTAGTATCGTAAAGTACTGCCTTCCACTAGAACATTAATACTGTAGAAATTTCTGTCAAACATACATAGACAAGCACAGTCTTTTATTTGTAAATTATTTTTCTAACTCATTTCCAAATATTTTATTTTAAAGAATTCGATTACTGTAAATAGATCGTAAGTCTGGAACAACCTTAACAAACCAAACACGCACATACCATTCATGAGTATAACATAAACATGCACACTGAATGACATCATATGAAGATTCACTCAGAAACCGTTGTTATACAACAACAAAAAGAGAACTCTCATGTCTTTTGTGGAATATGACCTTTCTAGTTTCTTTGCGTTTTCACTTTCTGTGAGAGTATACATCAATACATTTACTATTTGAGTTTATAGTTAACATTGCACAGTGAGAGCTTAAAATAAAGGGTAGGCTACAAGATGCCTCCAAAGCGAATCCAGAATAATTACGAGATTTATTGTCCTGAACACATCATTATCAACAGAAATAATACTTGTACACAGTAAAGCACTACATACTTCTGAGAGAGCAATTTAAATGAACTTTCAGATTTCACTGTCATTGTTAGCTTGGAAAGATGTTAAAACCTGGTAGTTTTGGCAGGTCTATCTCGGCTGAAATACACGTACTACTACCACTAGAAAATTAATTTGAACTCTTTAAAAACAGGCTTTCAACTATTACTCATGACATATACTTCATTATGGTTAATCCATTACGTATTTTCCAGAGGAAAGGGGCTAGAAAAAAAGTATTAGAAGCATAAGTCAAAACCACAGATACTCCATCCAACAGCACTTTATTTAGGGACTGGGAATTTATGGGAATGAAACAAGCTGACAAATTGTAAAATACAAATATATCACACTGAAAATGTTTTAAATCAAATCTGTTCATTGCCTGCAAAATAATCAAACCTCATACAGATTCCAACGTCATTTAGATAGAGATTAATACTGAACTTAATCACAAGCCATCTGTTGCTTTTAGAAACTTAGAGAAGTACAAAATATTAACTAATTAATCTTACAGTCAATAGACCAACGAGTATTGAAGAGTATCACAGCTTTGGTCATATGCTCTAAAGTCAACTATATCCTGCAAATTACTATGCTTAGTGAGACTTTGATAATTAGTACATATCAAAATATACTACATTACAATCAATAACTCAAGGAATGAATAATATGAAACAAACCTAAAACCATATAGTACTAGTGCCAAAATAACTACCTTTAACTCGAATTCCTGAAAAAGCAAAATTAACAAAATATCTGGATGAATTTTCTTTATATTTTAATCCTTATTCATAACTAAAGAAAATTGTTAGCTTTATCATGTATCACAGTAACACACATGATCCATTATCATACATATTTCCAATTGTGAAGTAACACAAAGTTCCACTACCACATAGTTAATTGTCAAACTCCAAATATCCTCCATAAGAAAAAGAGTGCTTGAAAAATAGCAGAGTATTCTTCCAAGTTTTAAATTTCAGATTATTTTGCCAGGTTTTAAATTTCTCTTACAGTACAGATTAAAAAATGATCTATTCAATTTTCAAATATTCACCACAATAACCTCACATCAATATACCAATATCACACAACTTTTTCTAACTTCACCTTGGGCTTGGAATCAACATACCATTACACAACATTTCTAACTTCACCTTGGGCTCGGAAAAGTATCTTTACAGGGTATATCCTCCAAGCCAGCCCTATGAATCTACAGTGATACTAAAACTCAGTGGTCGGGTTGAATTACTATACTTCACAACAACTTTTAAGTTTTCATGGAATACATACAGGCATCTAAGACATCACAAATTTAGGAAGCTCTTCAATCAAGCAATTTCCGATTTTAATTCAATGACAAAATTGATTATAGTTTAATCAAACCAAATACTTTATCAAAAAGTATTAAAACCAATACCAAGCCATACTATATGATATGATGCTCTTTCTAAAGTCTTACAATTTCAGTGTAAGAAAATGAAATTTTCTGATCAAATATTTTACACTCGAGCTCAATCAAACTACGTATTCTTGGAAACGAATGTGTCCCACATGTCAAACCACAGACCAATCTCTGAAACAAACATTTATCAAAACCAAGTTCATCAGCAGAACTGAAATGGACACATGACAAAAAGAAAAATGGCTCTAATCTGTTTTAGATTAATATCACTCTTGCTTGTCAGGCTCCTTCTAAGAGCGAGACAATTTTTGTGCTTGTGCTCAAGCTATGTATTTACAATGATTACAATACTATTCAATCAGATTTACATTATGTAATGTACATATGTTACTCTATCAGAAATTAAGATTTTTGTAGTCAAAAAGAGTGATAATTTTTAAAACTAAAACAGAGCAGAGCCCAGTGCCTAAAAAAATTTAGACAACAATAAACAAATAACATGAGCAGTACTGTAGCAGCCTGTGTGGTACACTAAAAGAAACTAATGCCATCTATTGTAGAACTTTTAGGGCTCTAGAGCCAACAAATACCTGAGTAAATGGATTAGGAATGATAAAAACGGCAGCTCTTGCATAAGGCGAACTGTAAGAGATCGCAGTGGTGTGATGACTGGATCTATTTGTTGATGTTTTTGTCCCTCTTTTTAAATCAATGCAGTATTCTGTATCATCTTGGGAATTTGAAATTAAACTTGAAGTAATCAATGGAAAGACTACTTACAACAGATTTTATGACTGTATAAGATTAGTAAAGTTAACTTATTCAACAATTGTTATAACTTTAGTCTTATACTTTGAAGAGTCAAATCATTAAGAGCCATGGGATGAGCAATTAGCACACACACCAGTAATTATTTCACAAATTAAGGATTAAATATAAAAATGGCTACATTAAATTTCCATATTAAGCAAAACACCCTGTTAAAATACAAAGGTAATAGTATACCATCAAACCAACTGCCTTGCAATTATTCTTTAAAATATTTCAATAATTTTCAGTCGATAAGTCATAGTTTCTAATCTTCATAAAGAAAGCTGTTAACATAAAAAAAATACTTTTAACAATAAAAGTGTTACAGATAATCAACAAATATCTAATCTCTGGCTCTCTCTGATAATTTATAAGAGGTTATAAAACATTAAAATTGGCACTTAACCAGTAATTCCAACAATTTTGGATGTGCTTGGTCCAATCTGTCTTTGGCACATAACAAATAATCAACAGGCCTGCTGTTAGATATTTTCCACAGATGCAGAAATTTATGGTCCACTATCAAGCAACATCCTTATCATATAACTGACTATCAACTTTTCACTGAACACAGTAGTACATCATGTCTCCTGGTGTCACTTTGAAATAAATACTCACAACTTTTATCTTTGTACTTATCATGTCATAATTTTATTACTGCCAAGTGTCTTCCAAACATGCAACGTCACACTTCATGAGCTAAAGTCAAATAAATTTAAATAATGGCACATGCAGGCTAATAATAAAAAAAAATTACTTTCCTTTATCAAAAAAGGGTGACCACTAAAGTGTCCTTCTGAGTTGTTCAAAGTTGAACTTAAAACATCAAAAGTATTGGCCGATACTTTTCCATGAGGAAAATCTTAAATGTACTTTGTATACAATTCACTGTCATGTACAGAAATTTCGAGTGTCACTGAATACACATTCCCATTCAAACTGAACATAGCAGCAGGACAATCACAACTTTGTTTCATGAGTGTTGGCCAAGTTTCTGTGAAAGGCTGCATGGATACGAGCCCTTAACGGATGTTGCGGATGTGGAGGGGATTCTGTGACGTTGTTGGTATGGTTGTGAACAAAACTATGATGATGATAGTGGTGATGATGGTTGTGGTTAAGATGGAAATGAACAGCATTGTTCAAACGACTAAGACTTTCTTCCAAATCCCCTTCATCACATGAGTCAACATCACCTGCAAGGAAAAAGATATGAGCTTTCTGGAAATCAAGTAAATAAAACTGACTTTTCACACAACAAGTAAATAAAAATTACTTTTCACACAACATGTAATACAAAATGTCAAACTTTGCAAATGACAAGTAGCCTTCAGGTAAGCCTACAAATTAATACTTCAAGCGAGTCCTGTATGAATCTATACATTCTAGTCAATGTTCTAATTAAAGTACCTTAAAAAACAAAAACTACAACTGTTTACAGCACAAAATTCCAACTTGGAATTACCATCCAAGTTAAACTGCTGCCACTAAAAAACTTTAATATTATCATCAATTTGAGAAAGTCATACAGGTATACTGTGCAAGATTTGTTAAATAAAACTTCACTAAATAAAGTTCACATATCCTTTTACAATAATATTCATTTAATGACCATAAGAAAGTAAAGATGTGTGAACAACAATTCAGCTTGTATGCAAAAAAGGGATGTGGTACAAAAAACTAAACAGGGTGAAGTAAATGAAAAAGTTATGAAAAATACTGTAAAAGGAAAAGTCTGAACAAAGGGTACAAAATGAGTGAAAGGCACAGATTTCAGTTTTTAACATGGAAACTGAAAGTAGAAACAAAAAAGCACATATTGGGGGGAAAAACCTATTATGTATTCCTTTTCCATTTGCACTGTATAGAGTAAAACCTGATCTGAAATCTATACTGATTTTACTATCATTTCTAAGAACTTAAACCACAAATTGCTGTACTACTTGCTTCTTACTTACCATCGCTAGAATTGGTTGAAGCCATAAAATGGTCAGTTCTAATAGCTTTTCTTGATTTGGGTCTGCGGTAATATTTGAATTCTCTTGGAAGTGTGTATGATCTTGGAAGGGATATTTGACTGTCAAGATCAGATGGTATTCTATAAGACTTATAAATTACTTTATCTCTGTTATCGGCGTTTTTATCAACCTTACGATTCCTTCTCTTGATAGAAGGCTTGGAGTGACTGGATCCACTCATGTCATCTGAAGGCAGGTGATAATTGTTGCCATACTTCCAGCGAGGATCCTGATAGTCATAGTATATTCTTGTGTTTTCCAAATAGTGAGGAGCAAGAAGGATCTCTGGTGTTTGGGATCGCTGCTTCCGATGCGCTGGGGCAGGCACAGGAGCTGCTGATGGCTCTACTACTAAGTAAGTAAAATCGAGGGGTTCTGGTTTCAGCCAGGGTTGTTTTTTGGATCTGGGAATTGGCTGTCTTAAGGTTCCAGATTCTGAAATATCACTAGGATGAGGTCGCTTCAACTTTCCAGCCTTAATCTCTTCCTCTATTTGACGTAGCTCTGCGATCTGTTGCTGTTTCTTCTCCTGCAATTTCTGCTGGATATTAACCCTTGATCCAATGCTACCTTCATGATCACTAGAGAGAGACTGAGGTAAAGGTCGCTTCCAGAATGGTACAGTGCGACCATTGTTATTTGGTACTGCTAGAGAAGGAATCACTGGAACAGGAGGAGGAACGAAACTAGTAGGTTTCTTTTTCTTCCTCTTAATAACTGGATTGAATCGACAGTTGAAAACCCCTGGGGCGTGCAAGCCATCTGGGTTGTACATATGAGGATGGAGCTGATGCTCCCGAGTTTCACTTGTAGCTAAATTATTGAGCTTTGCACCACCACCACCACCACCATTTTGCTGAGCATTGGAAGCAATGGTGCTGTTGTCACTTGCAGAAAGCTCATTCAGGTAATATGGGAACGGCATTCGATGACTCTTGTCAGTACACTGGCCAAGCTGACAGCCTGGAAAATTAATCAGAAAACAGGTGAGATGTGTTATTACTTGGGAATGGCTGGACCACAATTACACAAGCAGTATCAAGGAATATTTTGTACAAAGAGAAATCAAGTAGCATTATCACTTCTTTATAGGAACATATGATCATATTTTGACTTCCAATTCTCTGTTTTATTGTACTACTTTAATATCTCATGACTATTTGCTGAGGCTTGGCCCCCAATCTGTATTGAAAACTTTGGCAGTACGCATAGAGAGTACAGTATTTCTTTAAATACATATTTCTAAAGACGATAAGCGTCATGTTTGCCCATAGTTCCAACACAAACTGATTACTCACCAAAAATTAATTTAAAAAAGGAACTAATCTCCAGTTTGAATACAATGCTTTACAGTAGAAACTGAAGGCTTTTTGGTACTCACCTGTACAAGATGAATATGTATTTATAGATGATGAGATGGCATAATTGTGCTTTAAACGTTTCACGTGGAAATGTTGATAGTAGAAAATCATAAACACAACTCCAAACCCAAACGCTATGAAAACCAGAGCTGCCACAGGATACTGATACCATGGCGGTGTTCTCAAGCCCCCTAGCCAAACTGCTACAAGAAGTGTGTTTTCTAACAACATAGTTATGTAGAAAGCAACCATCTTCTGACGAGCATTAATTTCCTGGAGATTTATGTAGCAGAAGATGTAACAAAATGCTATCAACATGGAAAACAGCACCTTTCTTATCATGGGCATCCTTTCACCATGGAAAACATTTTTTGGGGATATAAGCCACAGGAACATTGATATCCAATGCAAGAAAATGACAAGGAAAACCCAATACCCGTACAGCGTGGCGTATACAGTCAGAGCCAGAGACCGTGACGTTATTGTTCCTAAACGCCAGAAAAACTGGAATATAACCCCCAACCAGGTCAAAACCAAACGATGAACATTGTGGCGCCTCACATTCTTATTGAAGGAAGCAAGCGCCCAACAAACACTAAACAAAGAGAGAGCAGTTGAGACAATATTGAGGTCTGTCAAGTCTGACAGAGAAGGCTTCCGCCAAATAAGGTACAGCTGAATGAGCAACATGGGGGCAGCTTCACAAAAGGCGTGTATGAGCCGCAGCATGCACAAGTCCCGAACTTCATGCTTCACATAACGAAGGTCCACAGGAATGAAAAGCTTGAAGTAACGCCACAGAACACCCCCTTGGAACAAGTGCAAAAGAATCATGAGGCCCAAATCACAATCCTTCTTGGCCAAGTCCTTCCTAAGACTGGAGAGATACCATTTGAGAGAACACAGCTGGCAAACAACGAGAGAGAGAAGAACGCACGATAAGGACAATGTGAACCATACCACTTCTTGCTGGTCATACAATGTGTAGATGGTGACCACATCAAACACCACATCACAGAAGTAGGATGCCAATGAGATGATGTTGAAGAGCACATCACAGAGTGGAAGGAACTCCTGGGCCATCGTACTATTGCTAGACAACGATTACATCCTGCTGCCACTGGTGTCCGGCACCCCACCTGCAATCAAAATAAAAATGTAATCTCAATTCTAATCAAGCAAAGTATCAAGAGTGAAATCAAATCCTGACAAATAAAAATGAATCTACAGAGTAGACTTAATATGTACTTAAAAAAAAAAAAAAAAAAAAAAAAAAAAAAAAAAAAAGTTTCTTCCTTTAATCAAAACATGCTTGCCTAAAACAATCACATTTGGACCTTCTTATCAAGTTCAATTATAAGAGGGGACATATTCACAACCACTTTGTAATTTAAAACTCTCATTTCAAGCTTTCTACTTGGTTAGAAAAAGCAGACTATCTCAGTCATTTTACAATCAAGACCCTATAACATAAAACAGATAAAATCACTTTACAGTATTCAGTAAACTACAGTATATCAATTAAATGCTATATATGTCTATGTGCTAACACTTAAACAATGATATAAGCTTTCAAAGGGTAGTTTACAGTCCAGGTTATTATACAGGAAAAGAGTCCAGGGACAAAAAAAAAAGCACGATTTGATTAGCTTTCTAAACTTTAACTTTGAACTAAAACTAAAATAAAGGAGATGTTGAGAGTGTTGTCTTTTGCAAAACAGCATGCCAATACCTCTGTTGGGTGTCAGTTCACGAATGCAAAATTCCAAACATATCAAGTGACGTGACTTACAGCAGGGAAGTGCAAATATAACTGAGCTACATATATCAGAGTCTAAATTCACTAACTTCTATCAACTACTACATGTTACAAGTTACAAGGATTAGGATGCCTCAAAGACTTGCTAGTCCTCCCGAGGAGAAATCGCGTGCTGGATGCAGTATTTCTGAACCTTACGTATTGGGGGGGGGGGGGGGGGTGGGGGGGGGGGGGGGGGGGGGGGGTCCCTATAATGGACAGGATATACCCAATGAATTGAACATAGACAGTGGGCAAAATGTAATCAATGGGTAGAATTGAACTGAATTGAATATAGAATTTAGGCCAAATGCCATGCACTGGGACCTATGAGGTCATTCAGAACTGAAACAGAAATTGACATAGTATAGGTTTGAAAGGTGTAACAGGAGGAAAACCTCACTGTCAAATTATAAATCAATTGTTAGGAGAGGATGGAATGTAAAATGGAAGACAAGAGAATATGAAAGGAGGTACAGTAAAAGGAATGAGAGGGGTTGCAGCTCGGGGTCGACAGTTACTGGGTAGAATATATCAAATAGATGAAATGTAGCTAATGAACAAAACGTACATGATGGAGAACACAAAAGGCTAAACTGTCCCTCAATGCTGGATACAAAATGCACGAAAATGAATAGAACACTGAATACACAATGGTGCAAAACTACCCATTAGACAAAATGTACTGATACGACAGTATATACATATATACCGTACATACCTACTGAATAAAATGTAACATTTTTGCACTTTTTTTTTCTACTGAAGAGAGAACATGTATCCAATGGTGCTTTTTGTCTATTGCTTAAAAATATAGCAACATGCAGACCTTAGCACTTTAAAACTACCTTTAAAAGTTCAGAAATATCTATACAGAATTGAGCTGTTATTTGTTTGTATTTTCTTTTGTTACTCAAGATTGACTTCGAGAATGCAGATAAGGCTCATATTTTTATGTAAGGAGCGAGACAAATTACCATAAGATATGAATAAATCTTATTTAATATAATACTACTACAGTCCTAAAAATGCCAAGTATCCTAGGTATCTTGAGCCTACCCCTAACATTAAGAGAAAAAAAAATAGAAGTGGAGACAATAACTGAAAAGAAGAACACTTTTCCAAAACTGAACGTCAGTAACATGAACTGCTATTAAGTAATAATCAATTTATAAATACTTTTTGGATGATACTTGTCCATTTTTAAACAGAGAGAGAGAGAGAGAGAGAGAGAGAGAGAGAGAGAGAGAGAGAGAGAGAGAGAGAGAGAGAGAGAGAGAGAGAATTATGACTAACTTCTTTTTACCATCGAAGGATTACTACAAAAATTTTATTTAAAAATTGTACGTAAACATTCGTAAAAAATTTATATAAAACAACATACTTTTTTGTTCAGAATTACGTATTATAATGTAGATCACAAACGAACTTATTCAGCATTTGAAATGATGACTTAAAATAAAAGATAAACAAACACTCAGATTTTAGCCATCTGAGGCGAGACACCTAAACGCGTAATGCGAGTTTCCTTGCCTGTATACCAACGTGACCATCCTCCATGATGTCAAAAGACAGACATTTGAGACGACACTGCTGCGCAATGAATATAGGTCTAGGAGACAGTGGCGCAATGAACGTGTCTCTGTTACACATTCAAAAAGAGACCACTGCATCCTGCAAACAAGATCTGGGTCGCTCCAGGAAGTCTCTGGTCGCGTTTTTTTTAACGACGGGAAGTACGTATACGTATGGTTTTCCTTGACAGAGATGGCGGTCTACATAGCCATCTTCGCTCGCTGTGCAACGAACTGCCAGTTGCTATATATGCGGCGAAGGGGTATTGTTCGCTACGTTTATCGCAATACCCCCACCCCAGTACTCGTAGCCCCACTACCTGGTCTTTATCACCGATGCCGTTATAGGCGTTTGACATTCTGCATGTTTGTACAAATATCGCCGACTGGCATCCGATATATCATATATTAGTTTTAAAATAGTTTAACCAGATCACTGAGATAACTATCAGCTGACTATCATTACGGCGAGGATTAAACGCAATCTCTCTCTCTCTCTCTCTCTCTCTCTCTCTCTCTCTCTCTCTCTCTCTCTATATATATATATATATATATATACATATATATATATATATATATTATAAAAGTTTAAGTTCACTAAACTGACATGCGAACTGTCTTGCGGCTATACCATAAGATGACGTTATCTGTACTGGGCGTATAATCAAGAAACCCACCGAAAACAGATCTTTCTTTCGGTGGTCTCGGTACAGCTCTTTTTGAGCCGCGGCCCATGAAGCTTTAACCATGGCCCGGTGGTGGTTTGTCCAGACGGACGATGATGGCTAAACTGAACCTTAATTAAAATAAAAACTACTGAGGCTACATGCCTGCAATTTAGTATGTCCCACGATTGGATAGTGGATGATCGACATACCAATTTGCAGCCCTCTAGCCTTCAGTAGTTTTTTAAGATATGAGGGCAGACAGAACAAGGACGGACGGACAAAGTCCGCACAATCGTTGTTTTCAGAATACTGAAATACATTAGTTTTTCCAAGTTATGAGGGCGGACAGAAAAGAGTGCGGACGATCAGACAAAGTCCGCACAATCGTTGTTTTCAGAATACTAAAATACACAAGTCTAGATTACGAGCGTTCTCCCGTACTTCCGTCATTTCCCCCCACCTTACAGCTCGTCTGTTAACCTTCGGTTCCCGAACAATGGCAAACGCAGTTCAGAGAGATCGAAACCACCATGCTAGTCTAGAGGTCAAACCGTCGGGTCAAAGGCTCGGGAGACGTTGAGAAATACTGCAGTGTCATGAAA